>NC_064639.1:278506043-279107650 GCF_023864345.2 Schistocerca serialis cubense
TAGAAGCATATAATCAATCCTGGGTTTTAAAATGTTGCCTGTTGTTACTTATCATTGTATCATATATGTAAGGACAGGAAAATTCCATTCACTCACTATGACAAGTTATTTGCAAAGTGCTAAAACAGTGGTTTTTTGACTTTGCATGTCTCCCATGTTCTTCTGTAAGAATGAAATGAAACTCAGGACAGCAGTGAACTGAATTTATTTTATGCTCTTAACCATGTGACAATCATTGGTTTTAATGATACATCATTGAATGTATTACATTTGTTTGGTACCTGAATTAGAGATTGCTAACAATATTATATGAGAGAAAACAAGCTTAGCTACAGTATTTCTGCAACCTAATCTATTGTTTGAAAATAACTCAATATTTTACCTTAATTTTATCCATTGTTTTTCAGTGTTTCGTCCGCGACTGTTTTACTTTCGTAAAATGAAGAACAAACTGCCTTCAGTCACAAGTTGCGTTTATTTACTGCACTATGCATTTCGAGCCTTGGAGGCTCATCTTCAGGTACCTTTTAGTGATTTACATTAGGTTTTTTAGTTGTTTGCAGTTAAAATATTTTATTTAGAATCAAACATGGTTAGTCAAATGCTGCAAATAGACTACACAGACTCTCAGATTATGATCAAATGAGAAGAGTGAAGTCAACAAGTGATGAAACTTAAGCAGAATAGAAAACACCATTAAATATTTTCCATGACATGTGGCATCAGAGAAAGGCAATGTCAGCCAAGCATATTTCTTAGTGAGAATATTTTGATGGCAATGGTAGTGTTATGATGTATTGGTGTTTCTCTGACCGATTCATTCATGTTTTTAGCCACACTATTATAAATGATTGGTGAATTTACTTTTCCAACATAATAAGAATACTGAAGAAGAATGAAAGAAATAAAAGTGAGAATAAAGTGTGAAAACAAGCTACCAGAAGAGAATGACAAAACTGGAAAAACAGTTCTGTAAAAAGACTCAATAATTGGAAAAAGTTTTGTTTTATGAAGCACAAAGTGTGCTTATGTCTTCTTGGAATCATCTTTTAAGTTAAAAATTTAGTCACTTACCTTTATTGTAATATGTGGTCCATCTGTCTCTACTGGTGTTATTTTCTTTTTCTTTGACATCCTGTTCTTGTTTAATTACTGAAAATAGGTTCATGTTAATAGCAATAAATGGTATCTGGGAACTTGAGTAATGTTGTGTCTAGACAAGACAGCCTAGACACAATGAGAGGAAGCTGAAAGGCATGCGCTAAGCTAAAGCAGGATGGTGTGAGGTCTGAAACAGGATACGTAATGAATGCTATAAAGAAAAGTACGTAGCTTCTGGAATACTTAACTTTAATCCATCCTTTTGGTACATCTGGAGATTGTGGCGATACAAGTGAGACTCTTTAGATACATGCAATGTTACTAATGGCGCCTTGCTAGGTCATAGCCATTGACTCAGCTGAAGGCTATTCTAACTATCTGCTCTACAAATGAGCGAGGCTGAGTCAGTGTGCATCGCTAGCTACGTCGTCCGTACAACTGGGGCGAGTGCTAGTCAGTCTCTCGAGACCTGCCTTGTGGTGGCGCTCGGTCTGCGATCCCTGACAGTGGCGACATGGGTCCGACATGTACTGATGGACCGCGGCTGATTTAAAGCTACCACCTAGCAAGAGTGGTGTCTGGCGGTGACACCACATTCCTCCCCCGCAATTCGGCGAACGGTCGTGTTATAAGGCTTTCGACCGCTGTGGGGAGGACCCCATGTTGATGTATGCGATGAAGTGGGGAGCCTAACAACAGGCGAGGCTGTGCCACCCGCACCCAACCATTCGGTCCGAGGGGAGCTAGGAAACGCCTGAAAACCTAGTCCAGGGTGCACGTCAACATGCAGTGTATGCGCCCGTAAAGAGACAGGAGGGGCTGAAGGGTCGACCTCCATTGCGTCGGGGTACCCGACGCGCTAAGACGCCATGTGGTCCAGAGCGGGCAAGAGTTCCATGGCGGAGGACGGCTGGTCACGGGAAACGATCGGCGGCGCGTGACCCAGGGAGGCGCGTGGCGGCTGCAGCGAAGCGTCCACTGCGGGCGGCGCCGGCGGGAGGACAGGTGGCGGCGGCAGAGGCGGCGGCGGCGCGTCGCCATGGGGCAAAATGGAAGGCATCGTCGGTAACACCTGGGGATGAGGCGAGCCAGTAGATGGGTCCCCAGGGCACTGACCGGACGGCACCGTCGCTGAAAGCAGACGGGGAGCGGCAGAACCCGTGCGACAACAGAGGCGCAGCTGATTGAGATGCCGATGCACCTCACCAGAGGCCCCCAAAACCAAATACATAGCGCGGCCGAGGCAGCGAAGAATGCGCCCTGCGAGCCAATGCCGTGAACCTCGATAGTTGCGATAGAATACAACGTCACCTTGAGCAAAAGCAGAAGTCTGCCGCTGCACAGGAACCTGATGCGGCGGATGCAGCAAAGACATCAAGGTTCGATGAGGACGACCGTGGAGCAACTCAGCCAGCGAGCGACCATCTCGGGGCTGAGAGTGATACGATGACAAAAAGAGCAACAACGTGTCCTCCCGAGAATGCGACTCTTTCAACTTCAACATCTGTGACTTGAAAGTCCGGACCAATTGTTCAGCGGCACCGTTCGACTGAGGCGAAAACGGCGCGGATGTCAGATGTTGAATACCATTGGCCTTGCAGAAAGACTGAAATTCTGCAGACATGAATTGTGGGCCATTGTCGGAAACAATAGTCTGCGGAAGACCTTCAATGCAAAAAATAGCAGACAACGCTTGGATGGTGGCAGTTGACGTCGTGGAAGACATCCGGACAACAAAAGGAAAATTACTGAACGCATCTACCAGAACCAACCATCGAGCATTCCAGAATGGACCAGCAAAATCAATGTGCAAGCGTTGCCAAGGGGAAGTGGCTTTTGGCCATTCAAAGACTTTCCGCGGCTGTGTGGATTGTTGTTCGGCACACGCCATGCAAGAAGAACACATATTCGTAATCGCAGCATCGATTCCGAACCAAGTACAGTGCTGACGAGCAAGTTGTTTCGTTCGTACTATACCCAAATGTCCTTGGTGAAGAAGCCGCAAAACAGAGGACTGTAATGAACATGGGACCACGACTCTGGACTGATCAGAACACAACAACAAAACACCACGTCGAACAAAAAGTCTCTCCTTGTGAGCAAAAAATCAGCGAACCAACGGATCATCGATCCGAGACTTTGACAAAGGCCATTGCGTAGCAACAAAACGCAAAACGGTAGCAAGGACTGGGTCAGCAGCTGTGGCTGTAGCTACACGACGAAAATCAATTGGAAATGATTCGACCACTTCATCGGTTTCCGAATCAATGAACATGCAAGCAAGTTCGGAAGAATCGAATGCTCTATCCTCAGCAACAGGCAAACGGGACAACGCATCGGTGTTTCCGTGCTTAGCAGTGGACCAATACAAGATATCGCAGCGGTACTGCGAGAGGAAAATAGACCAGCGAATGAATTTCTGCGCTGTACGCGGAGGTACAGGCTTGTTCGATGAAAATGCGACGTCAAAGGTTTGTGGTCTGTGATGATGGTAAAGTGACGACCATACAAGAAATCATGGAACTTAGTAACACCAAACACGAGAGCCAAAGCTTCTTTCTCTATCTGTGAATAATTTCTTTGCGCAGACGAGAGCAATTTGGACGCAAAGGCAATAGGGCGATCATGCGACCCAACTTTGTGCGCAAGCACAGCACTGATCCCGAAATCCGATGCATCTACCATCAACAAAAGGGGTTTCTGGGGATCAAATGGCGTAAGGCAAGTATTTGAGAGCAATGCCGATTTCAACTGGCGAAAGGCGCATTCACATTCCGTCGTCCAGATGAACGGAACACCCTTACGGCGTAAGCTATGAAGCGGAGCTGAAATGGAAGAGGCATTGCACAGAAAGCGATGATAATAGTTAATTTTACCCAACACACTCTGTAGCTGCTTCAAATTCTGCGGCGAAGGCAAGTCTTGTATGGAATGGAGGTGCTCTGGACTCGGATGTATGCCTTGGGCATTGATTACATGTCCCAGGTATGGTAAGTCACGAGCAAAAAACACACATTTGTCCTTCCGCAAGCAAAGACCATTTTGTCGCAATACTTGAAATAATGTTCATAGGTGTGCTGAATGCTCGTCTGCCGTCTTTCCAGAGATCACAATATCGTCCAGATAGTTCGCAGCAGTAGGGACCGATGCACAAACAGTTTGTAAATATTGCTGAAACAATGCAGGGGCGGATGCACACCCGAATGGCAGTCTTTTGAATCGGTACAAACCAAGATGTGTGTTAACCACCAAGACACGCTGGGATTCGGCGTCCACTGGGATTTGCAAGTACGCATCTGCTAGGTCCAACTTCGAAAAGTATTTACCTGGGCACAGTTTATCAAAAAGATCTTCCGGGCGGGGTAAGGGATAAGTTGCAATCACGAGTTGTGGATTCACTGTTGCCTTGAAGTCCACACAAAGTCTCAGTTTTCCGGAAGGTTTTGGCGAAATTACTAAGGGTGAGGCCCAGAGAGAAGCTTGCACACGTTCAATTACACCTTGTGATTCTAAATTGTGTAATGTTCTTGTGACCTCATCACACAATGCGTGAGGAACATTGCGCGCTCTGAAAAATTTCGGTTGCGCGTTGACTTTCAGTTCCAAATGTGCTTCATAGTTCTGAGCGCAACCTAAGCCCGGTGCAAAAATGTCGGCAAATTCTTCACACAGACGAGAAACACTGTCTGAAGGAACAGTCTGATTCACTGATAGGACCTGATTTACTATAGACATGTTAAACAATTGAAATAAATCTAAACCAAACAAGTTCACTGCAGAAGAAGTACGAAGAACGTAAAATGACACAAGTTTTGTTTGTCCCTTGTATGTTGCAAGAAGAGTGCACTGTCCTAACACAGGGATATTCTGACCTGAAAACTAATTAACTGAACATTTGCGGCACGCAACGGAGGTTTGCCCAGTTGTTTGTACGTGTCGTGATTGAGCAATGAAACTGCAGCTCCGGTATCGAGCTGGAATGGTATGACCTTGCCATTAAAGTCCAAATCTACAAAAAGTTTATTGTCCTGCTGACGACAAGGGCGACTGTCACGTGCAATTTGAACTGAGACAGGTACAGCATCACTTGCTGATTGACGTGATTTCCGGCGACGTCAACGCACACTTTGTGCGGGACGAACACAGTCACTGTTAGAGACAGTGGCACTGGACGAAATGGAATTAACTACATGAATGTCCATGGGTGAAGGTCCACGAGCCTGAGTGTCCTTGGTTCGATTCCAGCGTGAAGCAAAGGGCCTGGAATGGTTGTGAGTGTCTGACCTGAGCTTTTTCTGGCAAACACTTTGAACATGTCCTTTCTTATTACAGTAAAAACAAATAGCTTGGCGTGACGGGCAATTTTCACGCGAATGTCTAGTAGCACCCGCGGGCATGATTTCACTGCATTTGTGTGCTGGCACGGCACACCTGGGTTAGAGCGTGGCGGCAGCTGCGCGGACGTGTGCGAGGGCAGTTTACCGGGCCGTGCAGCGCGCCCGGCGGGCCGGTTAATGTTACACACGGCTGGCGAAGTTGCAAATGATTCCTGAACAAAGTCAAGTGTGTCTTGTCTATCTAATATGTCTATCACTTGCTGAAGGGAGGGATTAACTAGTTTCAAAATCTGTTCCCGTATGCGAACATCAGAAACGTTCTGTGCTATTGCATCACGTACCATAGTATCTGAATAAGGGAGTCCACATTCACACTCAAAAGCACAATCCCTTGTAAGGCCTTGCAATGTTGCAACCCACTCCCTATTAGTTTGACCAGCCGTATGTTTTGTACAAAAGAAAGTATACCTTTTTGCAACAACATTAACTGTTTCCTTGAAATAGGCGTCTAAAGCAGACAAAATTTCTTCGTAGGACAGAGTTGCTACGTTGCGTCGCGGAAATAATTTCACTATCACACGGTACGTTTGCACCCCTACACACACCAATAAATGAGGCTGCCGCTCGTTACCTTGAATTCTGTAGGCGGCGAGATGAAATCCAAACTGGCGTGACCACTCCGTCCATGTTTCCACGTCTGCTTGAAAATTACGGAATGGTGGTGCAACTGCATGTTGTGGCTGCAGTAGCGGTGAAGCGGCAGTGGCTGCATCGTTTTGCAGTGCACGTTGACCCTGGACGAGCTGTCCAAGGGCATCCAATAACGCCTGCGTCTGCTGATTCTGCAAGCGATAAAATTCGGACAGTACATCTGGCGAAGCCATGACACAAGTAAATGGAAGCAAGTAGAAAGAACAAGACCCTTTTTGGACTCGTCGCCAAAAATGTTGTGTCTAGACAAGACAGCCTAGACACAATGAGAGGAAGCCGAAAGGCACGCGCTAAGCTAAAGCAGGATGGCGTGAGGTCCGAAACAGGATACGTAATGAATGCTATAAAGAAAAGTACGTAGCTTCTGGAATACTTAACTTTAATCCATCCTTTTGGTACATCTGGAGATTGTGGTGATACAAGTGAGACTCTTTAGATACATGCAATGTTACTAATGGTGCCTTGCTAGGTCGTAGCCATTGACTCAGCTGAAGGCTATTCTAACTATCTGCTCTGCAAATGAGCGAGGCTTCGTCAGTGTGCATCGCTAGCTACGTTGTCCGTACAACTGGGGCGAGTGCTAGTCAGTCTCTCGAGACCTGCCTTGTGGTGGTGCTCGGTCTGCGATCCCTGACAGTGGTGACACGGGTCCGACATGTACTAATGGACCGCGGCCGATTTAAAGCTACCACCTAGCAAGAGTGGTGTCTGGCGGTGAAACCACAAGTAACACTTCAATTCTTTCTGATATCCTCAAAATATTTTATCTTTTTCCTCTGCTCTTCCAAATTAAAAGTGACTGAACCCTCTGTGTGACACACTGCATTGATACCTGAAGTGCTGATGTCTTAATCCTCTCATGTGTCCACATCATACCATATGTTACTTTCTTCATAAAATGTTGTTTCTGTTATTATTACTGCTCACAAGTCATTTTGTGCCTGAGTTTGTAAGGTGTAATGCCGTCTGTCCTACATAAAGATAGTTTATGTAATTCTATAATTAGATGATGATATACGTCTGATACTTTGATTTTAATTGGCAGGTCTATACAAAGTGCATCTCCCACTTATCCCTTTCTAAAGTTAGAAGTATTCTGAAACTCACACATTAAGCTGTCTGCACAGTAACTGACGGTAGCTGACACACAATTATTTAATTATTTCTTTTGCTGACTGTTTCCAGCTAACTCATATAGTTAGTTTTAGATAGAATGTAATGGCTACTAAGCTCAGAATTATTGCTGAAAATGAACAAATGTAAAAAAAGAGGAAAAAAGAAAACTAAATGCAGTGTGGAAAGTTGTCACTCCAGGAACTATTTTGTGGTCTGAACATGACCATATGTAGTGGCTGAAACAGTTGCTTTGTCATGGTAACAGTGCTACAGGTACCTGGTGCATTAAAAATCGCCAGGCATTATGATGAGGTACTCTGCTCTTTAATTTAACCATGCTAAATTTCATAGAACTATAACTAATTCCACTGCCATATTATAGGACAGGGAGCTAGTGACTAGAGGGAAATTATGGATAGCACGCCCATCCCTCCCACTCCACCTTTTGTGCATGATTTTCCCAACTCAGTCATTAGAAATCTGAGTCCTCTGCACTGAAGGATGACAGAATTGGCAAACAATGCTGTCCAGCACTTCCATGAACAAAGCATTACAGGGTGCTCACTTGAAAACAATATGAAGATAAATCAGCAGGTAGCATAATGCAATAAAGATTGTATTCCCAGAAACAGTTTGATATGGCTGCAAAATGTACATAAAGAAAATTCTCCATTTTTTAGACTCTCCATATTAAAGTATTGTCATGTGTATAACATATATTATAGCAAAATACACTATGCTAATCTGTCAGATTATAATGCTATTTAATTTCCGATTATGTGAACATATAAACATTTCTTAACTTTCCTTGTCCAGTTTTAATGATGGTCGAAAGCAGGAAACAAAGGATCATTTGCTCTCCACAGGTACTATCGGAAGACATACCAGTACAAAAAGACCAAGTTTGTCTAATTCCTCCTTAAAAGATATGATATATATCTCTTCAACATTCACCATAATCATTAATCTTCTTACTATCACAAAAATCATCAAAATCTCCTTTTCCTACTATTCAACAGTGATTGTACTCCCAATTACATTCAAATACTTTTCAGTTAAGACAGTGTTCACATCTTGCTTACCTGGTTCCTTAATCAGCTTTTCAGTTACTAAATCATCATACAAATCAGTTAACTGCTCATCTTCTAACAAGAGCCAAGTTTTGACCCAACATAAAATTCTACTAAGTTAACTACTTCTTCACTAACATATGTGTATTCATTCATCTTACCTGCATCCTTCAGTTTGACTGATAGATATCATTCTTCCCCAACAGGCAGGCTAGTACACATCTATAAAATAATTACCTCACATGAATATTTGTGCTCTGCATTGTTGCTATCGTTGATCCATTTATTATACAATTCATTGGTCACTACTTTGTCTACCAAGAATGGAAGCAAGCTAGTTTTTTAGTTCCTGAACAGTTGCCTTGTTGTGTCCATACCAGCTTCTATTTCAGTTGTCAAAGTCTCTATTCCAATTACTGTAGTCTCCCCTTGGATGAAAATTACTGCACATACTACTACTACTATGATGATATAATGATTATGTTGGTGTTTTGTTCTTCTGTGAGTGAAAATTGCTACTGTTGTAATCATTATACCCCCCCCCCCCCCACCCCCTTTTTGACACTTAGTATTTCCCCAGTTTTGATCACTTTCCCTTTGTACATAACTGTGATTGTTGTTGTGGTGTCCTCGCATCTTGACATAATTCTATCTAGTTTGTCTGCACATTTTAAAAATTTATCTACAGTTTCATTTGGCCCATACACTAAGCCCAATTGTATTTGAGCTGGTAACCTCCTTTTAGAAGCATCTGTATCTTGTCAAACAGTTTGTTTAAGAGTGTAACTTTTTAATTTCATTGTTGCAAAATTGTTTCATGCTGCTGTGTCCTTGTAATGTGGTACTTCAAAAATTCACTTTTTATTCTGGCCTGCTCAGTTTCTGGGCAAAACTCATTTAAGATTTTTTTCAGATGTGTCCACAGAAAAATTTTTATTAGCCCATGACAATGCTTAATCTTTTCAATTTTTTTAACAAATTTTATTTTCATGCCATCACTCGTATTAGCTACAAAATTGTGTTCACATGTTGTAAAAAGTCAACTGGATACAAACAACCCTCACCTGAAAAGTTTTTTTGCTGGGAAGTTGCACCACATAGTGCTAATGTTATTAGCAAGGTTCTAATTACTGCATCATTATTAAGGTCATCAAATTTCTTAGTAAATAAAAAATAGTACTTTCTTAGTTTGACACATTACTTCTACTGACCATTTCATTTGCATCTACTTTGTAATTGACAACTTTTACCTACTCTTAAAAATTGCTTTCTAATCTGCCAGTTCTGTATTAACATTTGTTCCAGTATCAGAAATCTTTAAATTTTAATTCTTGTCAACAGTTTGAATTTCTGTCTGAATATTTTTGAAAGGAATTTTGTTCTGTTTTTTATCATTGCTGATTTCATATTTGAGCTGGTTTGATTTCACTATGATTAGTTTCTACCTTTCATATTCTTGATTCTACTGCAAAGACTTTAATTATTAATAAATTTACAATCGTATACACTACACCATGAAATATGTTTTTACTTCTTCTTCCAAATTTTTTAGATGTCATGTCATAGCTTTTTAATTCACTTCATTTTTAGTCTGGATTCATCAATTGACTGTTTGATAACATTATTTGATTGTTGTCGTAATTGACTCAGTGCAAAAATATTTCTTTAAATTTCTGAATATCCCAGTTCTGCTGGCTCAAATTATTCATTTTTCTTTTTCTTTCAATTGAATATTGTGAAGTCGAAAATACCATAAAAATGTAAGGCAAAAGCTAAATTCTATAGGAGCACTCTCCACTCAGAAAAGTGGAGGAGGAACACACTATGCTTAAGCAAATTAATAGATGATGCCTTCCTTACATGTCATTTTATGATGACATGTAGACATCAAAAATTTTTCTGCTGTTGTATTTGTGTTTCAATATCAAAATTTTTCCTTTTTCATTGTCACACAATTAGTATTTTTATTTTCTTCTTTGATGTATATTATATACTTGTATGCTTATCATAGGCTATTCCATGCATTGTTTCCGTGAAAAGAAATAAAGAATAGTTATAACAATAGGACATACACAATCAGTTTTTACAGATAATGATGGTTCTATTAAAAAAAGGTCTTTCTGGGGTATGACCAGTGTAATTCACTCCATAAAAAGAGGAGAGTTAAACCTGAGAAAAATTTGCTTATGTGTCATTCTTCCTCAACTTAATTATTCATATATCAGTTGAGTCACAGTGACCATAACAGGGGTCAAGTATGAAAATCAGAACTGACTCAAGTAGTGATGATGATTTACAGTTTCTACTATGAATGGTCTATTGTGATTGCTTTTGTTACCTGGTGTGCTGGTAACTGGCGACCAAATTGTTGTTGGTGAGTGGATACGTTTGATGATTTTGGTCCATGTTTGTATTAAACATGGTGCAACAAATATTCTTGCATTACATAGAATAGTTTAGATCAGACTTTGTGTAGAAAATGTTTCCAAAGGTTAGACTTTTCTGAGGTGTGCAAATCAGCGTGGTTCACAAGTAAATTGACCTATCAGCAAACTGATATCTATCAAACTTTATTTACACTGAAAAATAGAAAATTTGTTATCACTAGTGAGAAGGTTTTCCAGCAGTGCTTTTAAAATGAAACATATCAAAGACATACATTACAATTATTATTTGCAACTGCTTAACTATACATGCACAGGTGCTCATACGCTACAGTGCTGCAAGCTGGAAGGCTAATGGAGAAGAGGTTACAAAAGATAGGAGGCAAATCATGCCTCTGATATTTATAAAAGAATGTTGAAATTCACATCAGCGATTGCTGTATTGCTGTTGGAATGTAATAGCAATATCTGAGCCTGACATCGAAATATTTGACTTAGTCACCTGCCTCCAACATTATTCAAAAATTCTGGGAAAACCAGGAAAACATTAGATAACCATAGTAATATTTAGTTTTTATATGTCCATCCTTTTGGCAGGAGGTCTCTGGGAGGAAAGCTGTTTATGATTGTGAAAAAATAAAACACCTGCAGCCATCCATAAGGCTATAGGTGTTTTATTTTGTCACAATAATAAAATTACGTTTTTCAGTATGAACAGTGGTACATGTTAGCACAATCTTCATTGCCATCCTAGACCAGCAACCTGCCTACAGGAAACCTATTATATCTGTGAGGAGGTTTAAAGTCTCGTCAGCCCTTACTGTCATCTGTAATATAAAAGGAATTCATTATATTATACCAATATATGAGGGTTGTAACTTAAATAGTGGCAACTATTTACACACAACCAATACAAAAGAGTTACATGTTTGCATTTCTTACTGTCTTTCAAAGTAGTCACCAATATTGTGTAGATCCCATTGCCAGCGATCTGGAAGGCGTAGAAAACTGTTAGCAGAGCCTCTTCTGCTGATGGTGTGAATGGAGCAGTCTACTTCCTGTCGAATCTCTGGAACAGTTCTGAAACGAATGCCACAAAGTGGTTCCTTCAACTTCGGAATCAAATCAAAGTCACAAGGATATAAGTACGGGGAGTATGGTGGATAGTACAGTACTTCCCAGTCCCATCGACCGAACAGAGCAGCCACAGCTTGTGCTGTATGTGCCTGCGCATTTTGGTGCAAAATGGTGGGTGGGTTGCGCAGAAAATGTCGCCGCTTCTTTCGCAAAGCTGGTGGCAGGTGATGCTCCAAAAATGAACAGTAATACTGTGCGTTGGCGGTCTGCCGTGGAGGAACGTAATGCATTAGGATAACCCCATTACAGTCATATGCGAGAATCACCATAACTTTAGACCGCTCCATTCGCACTATCAACAGAACAAGGTCTGGTAACGGTATACTACGCATTCCACATCGCTGGCAACAGGTACGACACAATGCTGGTGACTACTTTGAAGGACAGTAACAGGTGCAAACATGTAACTCTTTCACATTGGTTGTGAATAAATAGTTGCCACTATTTAAGTTCCAACCCTCGTATGAGGAGTATATTAGTATTTAACGTCCTGTCAACAACGAGGTCATTAGAGATGGAGCATTAGGGAAGGAAGGGCAAGGAAATTGGCCCTTTCACAGGAACCATCCAAGCATTTGCCTGAAGCAATTTAGGGAAATAATCACAGAAAACCTAAATCAGGATAGCCGCATGCGGACTCCCGAATGTGAGTGTACACACACACACACACACACACACACACACACACACACACACACTATTTAAATACAAACTTGCAATGTCATATTCCAGCAAGTGTGTCTGCAGCCCTCATCACCATATCTAGGTCGATCACAGGAATGCTTCGTGGTTGACAGAGTAATAATGAAAGAATTAAAGCTGTTCACAGAGTCCTATATTCATGGACACTTGCAAAAACTGAAGGGTACTGTGAAGTCCAAACACACCTGAGGAAAGTTGATGGACGACATCATTCTGTTGCAGGATAATGGCCGCCCACATGCTGCCAAGGCTGTTTCAACTATGCTGCAGAAGTTTTACAGGGAAGTCTTTCCTTATACGTTGTCCGTACAATCCCAATGCCTCTCCCCATGTGATTTCCATATTTTTGCAGTCATGAAGAAATATGGGTACACTCGTGGTTCCGTACATGGGAGATCTTGCCCACTCGTCGCTTATAGGGTGCCTAAAGGATGCTGCGTTCCCGGAATGCTATACAACAATTCAAACAAATAACATTAGTAGTTTTATTTCTAGAAAGCAAATTGACAAAACTTAACTTTAATTACAGCAAATGTCGCTAGCGAGATGCGACATGAAAACAGTAAAGTTCTTGCTATACACAAAGTCCAAGTAAGCACTTGATACGGATCACGACAATCTGATAGCGTAGCACAAATATCCGTTGAAGACTGGGCTGATCTGAGGCTAGCAGGAATGGTGCTTGTATTCACTTCTTCCAGGTGTCGCTCTTGGTGCGACGCGGTCCAGTTCCGCGCACAATTGGCTGACGTTTCCTCAGCGCCTACTCTGGTTTTGCGTTCCGCATCTTCGTTCTGGCGCTTGTGGTTATACCAGAACAGTACAAAACAGCAAATGTGTTGTTATGAAGGCTCTGGGCTCACTGTGGGATAAATGTATTAACAGTTATGGTGACTGTTTTTGAAATAGTTTGCCTACTATTCTCCATCTGTCTCATTTTCATTTGACTTCTCCTTATACATTGAAGAACCAAAGAAACTGGTACACCTGTCTAATATCACATAGGGCCACCGTGAACACACAGAAGTGCCGCAGCATGATGTGATTTGGACTCAAATAATGTTTGAAGTAGTGCTGGGGGATACTGACGCCACGAATCCTGCAGGGCTGTCCATAAATCCTAAGAGTACGAAAGGTGGAGATCTCTTCTGAACAGCACGTTGCAAAGGCTCAATAATATAATATGATATGCTACCTAGGTGGCCAGTGGAAGTGTTTAAACTCAGAAGAGTGTTCTGGAGCCAGTCTGTAGCAATTCTGGACGCGTGAGCTTTCGCATTGTCCTCCTGGAATTGCCTAAGGCCATCGGAATTCACCATGGACATGAATGGATGCAGGTGATGAGACAGGATGCTTACATACGTGTCACCTGTCACAGTCGTATCTAGACGTGTCAGGGCTCCAGTATCACTCTATCTGCAAACGTCCCTTACCATTACAGAGCTTCCACCAGCTCGAACAGCTGGCATACATGGTCCATGGTTTCATGAGGATGTCTCCATACCCATACACGTCCATCCGCTCGATAAAATTTGAAACGAGACTCATTTGGCCAGGCAACATGTTTCTAGTCATCAACAGTCCAATGTTGGTGTTGACGGGCCCAGGCGAGGGGTAAAGCTTTGTGTCATGCCATCATGAAGTGTATATGAGTAGGCCTTCGGCTCTGAAAGCCCATGTCGATGATGTTTTGTTGAATGGTTCACATGCTGACAGTTGCTGATGGCCCAGCACTGAAATCTGCAGTGATTTGCAGAAGGGTTGGGCTTCTGTCACTGTGAACGAATCTCTTTAGTCATCGTTTGCCCGTTCTTGCAAGATCTTTTTTCGGCCGCAGCGAAGTCGGAGATTTGATGTTTTACCGGATCCCTGATAATCACGATACACTCGTGAAATGGTCATACGGGAAAATCACCACTTCGTTGCTACCCCGTACATGCTGTGTCCCATCGCCCGTGCGCCGACTATAAAAACCATGTTCAAACTCTGTTCAGTCTTCATAACCTGCCATTGTAGCAGCAGTAACCGTTCTAACAACTGTGCCAGACACTCGTTGTCTTACATAGCCGTTCTGACCGCAGCGCCATGTTCTGCCTGTTTACATATCTCTGCATTTGAATACGTATGCCTATACCAGTTTCTCTGGCGCTTCAGTGTAGTTGCCCTACATGTATGCCTGCAGTAAGCTCACAGATGAAGTCTGTGCATGTGATCCGATGACCCACGAGGGTTCAAAATAATGAATTGTTACAGTGTGGGCAACAATATTGGAGGAGCCTCTTCAATCTGTACAGAAGTCATAGTCCTAGCTACTGAGCGGTTCTAGGCACTACAGTCTGGAACCGGGCGACCGCTACGGTCGCAGGTTCGAATCCTGCCTCGGGCATGGATGTGTGTGATGTCATTAGGTTAGTTAGGTTTAAGTAGTTCTAAGTCCTAGGGGACTGATGACCTCAGAAGTTAAGTCCTATAGTGCTCAGAGCCATTTGAACCATTTGAACCTAGCTACTGCTTTGCCATGGACGATGGGCGCTAAGAAGACAAAAATGGAAGTATTTACGATGATATCCTTCCATTTGCTGTTATTGATGTAATTTTACACTGTATGTACACATGTCTCGAAATTAAGCTTGTATTAATTTTTTTGTTAATGTGAGGTTATTGGTAAAAATATTTATACCTGAACTTGCTATTTTAGAAACACATCCAGTTTCTGATATTCATCTGCCTTTCAGAGACGTAGTGACAACAATATCAGAGCTATTTGCATTAGCATAGTAAACTGATGGATCACCCCTTAAATAAAGAGGCAGTGGCAAGTTATTCAGCACTCTCCGTGGTGCCATGCGGTACTACTAGCCGCTGTTTTATAGAAGTCATTCTGCAGTTATTTTGGAAGTTCGAGTTCTTATAAGGTTTTGTAAGTTACACTGTTGCTGAGTTTCTTTTTGGAATCATGTCTGCCGTGTGGAGTATAAATGTAACGCCCCTATCTAGAAAAAAGATTGAAGTGTGGTATAAATGTTCTTACATAACTGTGTCTGCCCCCCCCCCCCCCCCCCCCCCCCCTCCGTCCTCTGTGAACCATGGAGCTTGCCATTGGTGGGGAGGCTTGCGTGCCTCAGTGATACAGATAGCCGTACCGTAGGTGCAACTACAACGGATGGGTATCTGTTGAGAGGCCAGACAAACGTATTGTTCCTGAAGAAGGGCAGCAACCTTTTCAGTAGTTGCAGGGGTAACAGTATGGGTGATTGACTGATCTGCCTTGTAACACTAACCAAAATGGTCTTGCTGTTCTGGTACTGCGTGTGGTTGAAAGCAAGGGGAAACTACAGCCATAATCTTTCCTGAGGGCATGCAGCTTTACTGTATGGTTAAATGATGATGGCATCCTTTTGGGTAAAGCATTCTGGAGGTAAAATAGTCCCCCATTCGGATCTCCAGAGGAGATCTCAGGAGGACATCGTTATCAGGATAAAGAAAAATGGCGTTCTACGGATCGGAGCTTTGAATGTCAGATCCCTTAATCGGGCAGGTAGATCAGAAAATTTAAAAAGAGGAAAGGTTTGGTTAAAGTTACATATAGTTGGTATTAGTGATGTTCGGTGGCAGGAGGAACAATACTTCTGGTCAGGTGAATACAGGGATATAAATCAAAATCAAATAGGGGTAATGCAGGAGTAGGTTGAATAATGAATAAAAAAAAATAAGTGCGGATAAGATACTACGAACAGCATAGTGAATGCATTATTGTAGCCAAGATAGTCACGAAGCCCACACCTACCACAGTAATAAAAATTATCTATGGCAACTAGCACTGCATATGAAGGGATTGAAGAAATGTATGATGCGATAAAAGAAATTATTCAGATAGTTAAGGGAGACGAAAATTTAATAGTTATGGGGTACTGGAAATTTATAGTAGGGAACGGAAGAGAAGGAAAAGTAGTAGGTGGACTGGGGGTAAGGAATGAAAGAGGAAGCCACCTGGTAGAACTTCACGCAGAGCGTAAATTAATCATAGCTAACACTTGGTTTAAGAATCATGAAAGAAGGCTCTGTACATGGAAGAGGTCTGGAGACACTGGAAGATTTCATATAGATCTTAAGACAGAGATTTAGGAACCAGGTTTTAAATTGTAAGACATTTCCAGGGGCTGATGCGAACTCCGACCGCAATTTATTGGATATGAGCTGTAGATTAAAACTGAAGGAACTGTAAAAAGGTAGGAATTTAAAGAGATGGGATCTGGATAAACTGAAAGGACCAGAGGTTGTAGAGAGTTTCAGGGAGAGACCATTAGGGAACGATTGACAAATCCAGGGGAAAGAAATACAGTAGAAGAAGAATGGGTAGCTTTGAGAGATGAAATAGTGAAGCCAGCAGAGGATCAAGTAGGTAAAAAGACGAAGGCTAGTAGAAGTCCTTGGGTAACAGAAGAACATTGAATTTAATTGATGTAAGGAGAAAATATAAAAATGCAGTAAATAAAGCAGGCGAAAAGGAATACAAACGTCTCAAAAATGAAATCGACAGCAAGTGCAAAACGGCTAACCAATACTGCCTACAGGAAAAATGAAAGAGACCTTTGGAGAAAAGAGAACCACTCGTATGAATATCAAGAGCTCAGATGGAAAACCAGCCCTAAGCAAAGAAGGGAAAGCAGAAAGGTGGAAGGTGTATACAGGCCTAGAGGGTCTATACAAGGGAGATGTGCTTGAGGGCAATATTATGGAAATAGAAAATGATGTAGATGAAGATGAAACAGCACTGAAGGACCTAAGTCAAAAAAAGGCCCCGGGAGTAGACAACACTCCATTAGAACTGCTGATAGCCTTGGGAGAGCCAGTCATGACAAAACTTTACCATCTGGTGAGCAAGATGTATGAGACAGGCGAAATAAACCTCAGACTTCAAGATGAATGTAATAATTCCAATACCAAAGAAAGCAGGTGTCGACAGGTGTGAAAATGATCGAACTAACAGTTTAATAAGTCACGGTTGCAAAATGCTAACACGAATTATTTACAAACTAGTGGAAAAACTGGTAGAAGCTGACCTTCGGGAAGATGAGTTTGGGTTCCGTAGAAATGTTGGCACACGCCAGGCAATACCAGGCAAACCCATGTTTCTAGCATTTGTAGGCTATAGTTACGGAAAGTTTTTGACAATGTTGACTTGAATACTCTCTTTCAAATTCTGAAGATAATAGGGGTAAAATTTGTACAGAAACCAGATGGCAGTTATAAGAGTCGAGGGGTATGAAAGGAAAGCAGTGGCTGAGAAGGGAGTGAGACAGGGTTGTAGCCTATCTCCGATGTTATTCAGTCTGTATAGTGAGCAAGCAGTAAAGGAAACAAAAGAAAAATTCGGAGTAAGAATTAAAATCCATGGAGAACAAATAAATCTTTGAGGTTTGCCGATGACATTGTAATTCTGTCAGAGACAGCAAAGGACCTGGAAGAGCAGTTGAACGGAATGGACGATGTCTTCAAAGGAGGATATAAGATGGACATCAACGAAAGCTAAACGAAAATAATGGAATGTAGTCGAATTAAATCGGGTGATGCTGAGGGAATCAGACTAGGAAATGAGACATAAAGTAGTAGATGAATTTTGCTATTTGAGGAGCAAAATAATTGATGATGGTCGAAGTAGAGAGGGTATAAAATGTAGGCTTCCAATGGCAAGGAAAGCGTTTCCGAAGAAGAGAAATTTGTTAACATCGAGTATAGATTTAAGCATCAGGAAGTCTTTTCTGAAAGTATTTGTGTGGAGTGTAGCCATGTATGGAAGTAAAACATGGACGATAAATAGTGTAGACAGAAGAGAATAGAATAGAAGCTTTCGAAATGTGGTGCTACAGAAGAGTGCTGAAGATTAGGTGGGTAGATCACGTAACTAATGAGGAGGTGCTGAATAGAAGTGGGGGGAAGAGGAATTTGTGGCACTACCTGACTAAAAGAAGGGATCGATTGGTAGGACACGTTCTGAGGCATCAAGCGATCACCAATTTAGTATTGGAAGGAGGCGTGGAGGGTAAAAATCGTAGAGGAAGACCAAGAATTGAATACACTAAGCAGATTCAGAAGGATGTAGGTTCAGTAATTACTCAGAGATGAAGAGGCTTGCACAGAATGGGATAGCATGGAGAGCTGCACCAAACCATTCTCTGGACTGAAGACCACAACAACAACAACTGTGGGTGTAACTATGCTGCGTTTTGTGTACAGTGATGTATTTGTTTCATACAAGTTATTCTAAGCACATGATATTCCGAGAAGTTTGTGACCAGGAAGCTGATAAAGTCCTACATCATACTTTGTTATAGTCCTGAAACGTCAAGAGCACAAGATGGTTATCTTTTCTTGGTGACTGAAAACTTATTTGCTTATTTGAAAGTATGGTCGATTACATCTGTTTGTAATGATTCAGTTTTTGACAGTTGCAATAGGCATTACTCCAGTAACTGTTTTCGTTGCTTTCTGGAAACTAAGTGGAGTATCTACATCTACATCCATAATCCGCAAGTCACTTGCCGGTGCGTGGCGGAGGGTACCATGAGTACCTCTATCGGTTCTCCCTTCTATGCTTTCACATTAGAAAGTGTAGGCTACAGGCGGAATGTCTGTAAATCTCTGTGCACTAGTAGTTATTTGAGTGACATCATAGTTTCGAATCATAATAAGAACCCTTTATTTACTCTGAGACTATCCATATGCTTTTCAAAAGTTTGGATCTACAACAGGTAGTTACATATTTTAAATTATAACTTCGGATAATTGCTTAAAAAGGTATAATGTGATAATGTGCAAACTGTGAATTGATCTGATTCTGTATCTTAAAATCGAAGTGTGAAAAGATAGTCATGGGGCTTAAGTGAGACATTGGACGCTCACCCCTCCCAACCCCCACAGAAATCTTGGTTGTGATGAGACTGATGTGTGGCAAAGCCTAATGTTTACGTTCGCCCCTTATTTAACTGCACTTTCCCATGTTTAACGCACTTTCAGTCATAAGAACTTCAACTGCTGGCTGAGTTCAGAAAACGTATATTAGCTAATGGGCAAGTCTCCAAGGGTTTTGATGCAATTACGTACGTATATCAAACTATGAAAAATAATAGGGAGTGTCTACTACGTAACAATGCAAAATTTGGCTCTATAAGTAGGCCCTAAACTATGTGTGAGCAGAGCAGTCTAATTCAGGAGAAAGACACGGGATGTATTGGCTATTATTTTAATAAACTTACTATCAACCAAAAGCTTCATTGCGTATTTGATTGCCTGCGTGGCCTACATCATAATATACCAGATGTGTGGAGTAGTGTTTCTCTGTTCAGTGCAACACAGTTTTTATTTGGAATGTGAAATGATTGACACATACAGTCGAAATTAACGTAATCTTTCTGCAGAACGTTCGTCTCTGAAGTGATTGTTATTCATCAAAAGTTTTCTGTTGAAAATTGGTACTAAATCACACAAAGATGGATCCTAAACTAAATATTACAGACCGTATGTTGTACTTGTAAATGCTCTGCTAGTGATCATCTGTGGTTACAGTATTTAAAGGAAAACTACTGACATTGTCAAGAGACGGTATTTATAAAGCATTAGCGCTCTGTACTCAAGGGTAATATTGTTAGTAAAGGCTAACAGTTGTAATTTCGTAATTTCCTTACACACTGTCTGATACCACGTCCCTTTCTTTCGACTGCCGAAAACATGTCGGAGGCTCATCCAGTTTGCTTCACTGTGGTTGCAATGTTGCCTCTCCGTTTCTATCTCTTTCATTAACATAGTGAACTCGTGACCCTTAAATGCCATGTCCTTCGCCTTCTGGATAACGCGACTGTCCACTTACGTCTAGTCTATTCTTCTTCTTCTTGCGTTACGGCCTCTGTAGGACCACAGGTAGCCCTTTCGTGGACTGCATTTTCCTCCTCTTCTCCCAGAACCTCTTCATTCTTTCTCTTCTTCTCTACCGCTCTTCTTCCGAGATCTTCAGTGTCCTTTTCTCCCGTCGGCTCCACTGGTGACACTCTAATCTTTTCTTGTATTCTTCTCTGGCGTTGATATCTGGTTTATTGGTCGATGTATATTTGTTCCTCCAATTTTCCTTTCCTTCGACCTTGATTCCCAATTCCAACCAGTCCTTCCGAAGTTCAACAACCCACTTGGTTCCTGTCTTTCCCCTTGTCCTCCCTGTTATTTCCCACACTCTCTTCGTCATTCTGTCCATACTCATCCTAACTACATGTCCAGCAAACCTTACCCTTTTGAGTCTGATTTCCCCAGATATTGTTCTCATGTTCCGGTGCAGCTCTTCCCTAGGTCTTCGCAGCCACCTCTCTCCAGCTCTTTTGGGATCTAGTATTTTTCTCAGTATTTTTCTCTCTTCTCTCTTCTTTCTCTAGTTGTTCTGCCCCATTTCTTCCTAGTGTCATCGTCTCAGCAGCATATAATACTGCTTTCCTCACTGTTGCCTTGTAGTGGCTTATCTTTGCCTCTGTGGCTATATTATTTTTATTGTATATCTCTCTCGTCATACAGAAGTATGACATCATCTTCTTTATCCTCTCTGTTATTCCTTCCTTGCTCCTGTTTCTTCTCCCAGGTATTTAAATTTGTCCACCATTTGCACAGTGCCTTCCGGTGTTTCCCAGTCTGCAATGGTATTTAATGTCTTTGTCTTGTTATAGGCGATCCTCAGTCCCACCTTTCTGGCTACCTTATTTAAGCTGTCGAGTTGTGTCTTTGCGTCTTCTTCCGTCTCACTTACTATTCCAATGTCGTCTGCAAAGGCTAGGCAGTCCAATTGATCCCTGTTGTCCTTTTTGCCCCCCCACATGGGTCTTTGGTATTTTCCTTTGCTCGTTTATTGCTCTCCACTGCCTGATCACTTCGTCCAGCGTTATACTGAACAACAATGGTGACAATCCATCTCCCTGTTTAACACTAGTCTTGATCTCAAATTCTTCTGACAGTGCTCCTCTGAATCTCACCCTTGCTTTTGTGTCTGTCAGAATCTCTTTTATGAGTTCTTTTGTAGTTCCATCCAGTTTTCTGTTCTTCAGGATCTTAACAAGAGTCTGTCGATGGAGTCATATGCTTTTGTGAAGTCCGCGAAGGTTATTACCGTCTTTTTGTTTTTTAAGGCCCTATATTCTATCAGTTGCTTCAGGACAAATATCTGTTCTATACAACTTCTTCCCTTCCTGAATCCCGCTTGGTTGTCGCCAATTGTACTTTCTACCTGTTTTTCTACTCTCTTGGGCAATAGTTTTGACAGCAGCTGGTATCCGACCTCTAGTAATGATATTCCTCTGTAGTTGTTTGCATCTCTAGCATCTCTAGCCTATTGTATTTAGTGTCGTAAACTTGTTTCAACTGTTATGAATTTGTAATGAGACACTCTAAATCAGTCGGTCTATAGCGCCACATCGGGACGTACACGATACTTCCGAACTACTGAATAAAATAGCAGTCTCAATGATTTTCAGAAAGAGAGAAACCTTAATTCCCAGGTACTGAAATTTCTTCCTAACTTCGTACGAGGTTTCGGAAATGTAGAGCGGTTGAATTCATGTGTCTGAGGTCTGGGATGCTAGCTGTGGAAATTACTTTTGAAAAAGAGAAGTTGACGTCTCTAGCGATGTCACTAATATAACAATGTCAACATACTGTACGTAGTTTAGTAACGATTTTCTAAAAATTCGTCTGATTTAAAACACAATTGGGATATCTGCAAAAGCGACGGAGACATAAGAGGCGTTGAGCTTACCTGAACTGTCCCGAATACACTTAAGTTTACTGCTAATGTGAAACCAATGTACTGGTGTCAAAATACACAATTACTGTTTGCTCTTTCGTGTTTCAAGAAATTGGAGACAAATTTTTCACTTACGCTGGTAACACTAAAAACAGTTGAGCGTAGCTTACTGGAATATGCGACGAATATAATAAAATGATATCTACGAATGCCGTTCAATAAGTACTGTAACACATTTTTTCCCGATCACAGGATATTGTTCCGCACTCTTTTGGCTACAAAACCATATTTTTCGACTTAATCTCCGTTCAACGCGCCGGCTTTACGCCACCTTAATTGGAGGACCTGTATGTCCTCATGGTACCACTCTACTCGTCGACGTTGTAGCCAACGTCTTGCTTCATCAGTAACCTCCCCACCATCCACGTACTGCTTTCCAAGGAGTGATCCTTCATTGGTCCAAACAGATGGAAGTCGGAAGGTGCGAGATCCGAGTCGTACGGTGGATGAGAGAGAACAGTCCAATGATGTTTCGTGAGCTCCTCTCGGGATCGCAGACCTGTGTGAGGCCTTGCATTGTCATGGAGAAGTAGTAGTTCGTTTGCATTTTTGTGGCAACGAATATGCTAAAGTCATTTCTTCAGTTTCCTGAGTGTAGCACAATACATTTACACGCTGATCGTTGCTCCATGAGGGAGACAGCTAACGGAATAACCACTTAGAGTTCCAGAAGAACGTCGCCATGACTTTACCGGTTGAGGCAGCGACTGGAAACTTTTTCTTCGGAGGAGAGATGGTGTGGTACCTCTCCATGGATTGCCATTTTGTTTCTGGATCGAAGTTATGAACCTTTGTTTCATCGCCAGTGTCGAGTTCGAAAAAAAAAAAAAATTGTCATCACCAGCCTCGTATCACGCAATCAATTCTGGAGAAATGGTTCTTCGTTGTTTTTTATAGTCTTGTGTAGGGCAGCGAGGAATCCAGCAGACACACACCTTTAAGCCCTCAACTGGTGGACGAGTGTGTGAGCTCTATCTACAAAGACGTTCAGTTGTGCAACGAGGTGTTTTATTGTGATTCGTCAATCACCTTGAATGAGAGCGTCCGCACGTTCCAACGTTGCAGAAGTCACAGCTTTTTGCGGCCGGCTGGTACGCGTGAGATCGGGCAGGTTAGCGCAACCTTGTTGTGATCATGACAGACGCATCGCCCAACGACTCACCGTGCTTTTGTTCACTGCCAGGTCTCCGTAGATATTCTACAAGCGCCTATGAATATCTACGATGCTCCGGCTTTCCGCCAAAATAAACTCAATGACAGCTCTCTGCTTGGAACGCACCGTTACAAACGCCGTTTTGGAGGCTACATATAGCACCGACAGTATCGGAACTTCATGAAACTATAGGGGCTGAAGCTGGAATATTCTACTATGTCTCACAACAAATTCCGTAGTTTTTCAGCCAAAACTGGTTGAGAAAAGAATGTGTTGCATAACTTATTGATCGTCCCTTGTATTAGAATAAATTAGTTGTAGCCTGTTTTGTTGTTTTTGAGTGTAGCTGTCCCCACGTTACGTGCTTCCAAATGAACTGGTAGAACTTGATTGATAGTATATGGAGATTGGTTATTTTTTCTAGGAAATTTGATTAATCTCTATGTAATGTACACCATGTAATCAAAAGTAGCCGGCCGTAGTGGCCGAGCGGTTCAGTCTGGAACCACGCAACCGCGGTCGCATGTTCAAATCCTGCCTCGGGCATGAATGTGTGTGATGTCCTTAGGTTAGTTAGGTTTAAGTAGTTTTAAGTTCTAGGGGACTGATGACCTCAGATGTTAAGTCCCATAGTACTCAGAGCCATTTGAACCATCAAAAGTATCTGGACACCTGGCTGAAAATGACGTACAAGTTCGTGGCGCCCTCCATCGGTAATGCTGGAGTTCAATATGGTGTTGGTCCACCCCTAGCCTAGATGACAGCTTCCACACTGGCAAGCATACGTTCAATCAGGTGGTAGAAAGTTGCTTGGAGAATGGCAGCGCATTCTTCACGGAGTGCTGCACTGAGGAGAGGTATCGATGTCGGTAGGTGAGGCCTGGCACGAAGTCGGCGTTCCAAAACATCCCAAAAGTGTTATATAGGATTCAGGTCAGGACTCTGTGCAGGTCAGTCCATTACAGGGATGTTGCTGTCGCCACAGGCCGTGCTCGATCGTGTTGAAAGATGCAATCGCCATCCTCGAATTGCTCTTGCACAGTGGGAAGCAAGAACGTGCTTAAAACATCAATGTAGGCCTGTGCTGTGATAGTGCCACGCAAAACAACAATGGGTGCAAGCCCCCTTCATGAAAAACACGACCACACCATAACACCACCGCCTCGGAATTTTACTGTTGGCACTACACACGCTGGCAGATGATGTTCACCAGGCAGTCGCCATAACCACACCCTGCCGTCGGATCGCCACATTGTGTACCGTGATTCGTCACTCCACACAACGTTTTACCACTGTTCAATCGTCCAATGTTTACGCTCCTTACACCAAACGAGGCGTCGTTTGGCATTTACCGGCGTGATGTGTGGCTTATGAGCAGCGGCTCACCTCCCGTCTAACTGTCATAGTACTTGCAGTGGATCCTGGTGCAGTTTGGAATTCCTGTGTGATGGTCTGGATAGATGTCTGCCTATACACATTACGAGCCTCTTCAATTGTCGGCGGTCTCTGTCAGCCAACAGACGAGGTCGGCCTGTATGCTTTTGTGCTGTACGTGTCCCTTCACGTTTCCACTTCACTATCACATCGGGAACAGTGGACCTAGGGATATTTAGAAGTGTGGAGATCTCGCCTACAGACGTATGACACAAGTGACACTCAATCATCCGCCCACGTTCAAAGTCCGTGTTTTCCGCGAAGCGCCCCATTCTGCTCTCTCACGATGTGTAAAGACTACTGAGGTCGCTGATATGGAGTACCTGGCAGTAGGTGGCAGCACAACGCACGTAATATGAAAAAGGTATGTTTTTGGGGGTGTCCTGATATTTTTGATCACATAGTGTATCTTACTATTGACCACGGTATGGCTTTTATTTTATCTGGCGAAACATTAACAGCTTCGCGACGTCGGCTGTTGTAAATAATTTTATGAAGGCGAGCTGAAAAGTAATCTCTCCCAATTTTTATTCTGTTCTCGAAATCGGTTGAGGTATTACATGTCACTCACGAATTCGAAGAGTTCGTCCACACATGGAGTTCCCTCTTCTTCAGTACGACAATGCCAGACCACACATGAGCACTGCGACATCTGCAAGAATCCAGTACCTTGCGTTAACTGTCGTCGATCATCCTCGATATCAATGATAGTCAACCTAGTCCTGTCGCCCCCTAGCGGGCTTTCCAGCTTACATGGTGAGTGGTGGGTAGTAGAGATTTCGAAAATATTTTGAATAGGCTTCATAAAAAACTATGACATCAGGTATTTGACGAGTAACTCATATTATATGCTTTAACTTGCTGTTACTCTGTTTTTTTAAATTTTATAAAGTAGAGTTCCTTCACTACTTTGTAAATAACCATTACTAATGAACCGATGGGGGGTTTGGAAAATTTTACTACTGGCAGATATATGAATGTGGGTGGCAGGTAAAACAAGGTTGATTATCCCTGTTCCACACAGACCAGACTTGATTCCATCCGATTTTCGTCTGCATTCAAAACTTAAAGAATACCTTCGAAGAGATCACACTGATAGTGATGAAGCGGTGGGAGCAGTTAGGTTGTGGCTCCGTTATCAGATTCAAACATTCTATAGTGACGATATTAACAAACTTTCCTTTCGTTGGGAGAGATGTATTCGTCACCTGGTTGCCTATGGTGAGTACTAAATGTGTAGACATGTAGAATAAAGACATAGAATGTTAATAAAGTTTATTGTATTTAAAATGCTTTAAGAGCTTTCAAATAAAAGGTTCAGATGCATTACTTTTCAGTGCGCCATCGTATGGTACCTGAAAATGATCATGAGATCAGAAAAATTAGTCAATAACATTAATTTAACAACAGCTCTTGACGATTTTGAAATATAATATAACTTTTTTCGTACAAAGTGATATTATTTGCTGCCATCGACTTTAAAGTAACTGAAACATCTCCTTAGAAAAATTTATGAATGACTGTGCTGGTAAACCCCTTACGTTATTTGATTTTCAAACAGCTGAGCAAAACTGAACGTACTCAGACATTTCTCTCTTTACTTATTCTGATCAACACTAAACTGACACACAATATTTTTAGCGCAACGCAATCTGACTTTCAATAATCCCTACAAAAGAATGGCCGTGACTAACAATAACCTATACCTTTCATGAATCACTTACCTCACAAAAATCTTCTTTACTCGAACTACTGCAATACAGCGAGCGCCAATACTGCCAGCTAAATAAAAGATTCTAACTACTGAAGGCACTAACTACTGATAGGCATAGTTAGCAAATAAAAGATTTTGACGAAGAGCAAACAATGTATTTACCTTAATAGTGTTCAAAAGTCATAATATATATATATATCAGTTCATGACATCCAGTCTTACAAATTTACGTCCAGATCATCCACTCTCAAAACTCCACCATCTCTCTCCCCACATACACCACTGCTGGCGGCTCACCTCCAACTGCGCAGGGCTACGCGCTGTTCACATCCAACTGCCCAACACTACAATGGCAAATATTCCAACAATGCAAACCAGCCACAGATTGCACACAGCACAGTCAGTGATTTTCATACAGAACGCTACGTGACGTTACCAACATAAAAACCTAAACAGCCTACTTACATAACGAGCGACAAATAAGGTTCAAAGTAAAACTGCGTTGCTTCATATGGGATTATCTCTTGCAAAATTGACCTACACTAAATTTAACATCCTTAATTGTCGAGTAGATCAAGCTGACAGAAAAAAATCTTAACTTATTTGAAGGCCACAACGATATCGTACGTACGTCGTTTTCCAGCTGGGCCACATACAGTTCTTTCAATTTTGTTCAGAACGTGCATGTCGCTTACGCATGTAGTGATGACAATAACAGTCGTAATAGCAAACAGCATACTTGTTTCAGTACATGCATGTTTCATCATCATCATCATCATCATCATGAACAACAACATCATCGCCAGGCGTTTGATATAAATTACTGCCTCTTAGACTTCTTAGCACCGAACGATTTCCAGCTATACTCGTCCATATTGCTCCTGCATGTCTTCTAATGACGTCTACCCGACTTCTAATAGGCGGTCGCCTCGATCTTCTCTTGCCTCTTTGTGTCCAGCCAACTTCCTAAGGCTATATACTTTCCGTTCGCTTTCTTGAAAGTTCCGTCTAACTCCATTTCGTTTTAATCACATTTACAATTAGGTCCCAATTCCAGTCTTTTTTCCGATTCATTTATTTGTCTTCCTGTAGCAGACCTGCAAGCAGACCCCAACCATAGACTACGTAAATATCAGTTGAAAGGCTCTCGCTACCGCCGGCTAGCATTCACTTTCATCCTCGCGACTCATTGAATTTCAGGAATTTCGTATCCACTAAGCTATGTTGGCCATCGGTTTTTTTAGCGACTGTGTGGCTGAGTTTATCACAGACGGCTTTAAATGCACGTTCGTCGAAATATCTTCTGTTTGATTCCAAGAACATCAGAGGAACCAGCAAATTCCAAGGAAGCTGGTTCTCATTATACTGTTGAAAATCAAACCTGTGATTGTACGTCTTCTCCACTGTCGTCTATTGTTTTCCCTAAATGTATTACAACATTTTGCAGCTGAAGGATTGTATATTTTAGTTCACAAAATCGTAATTATACAATTACAGAAAGAGCGCCACCTTGACTCTCATCACACTGAATTCACTTAAACCTCTTTTACAATTTTACACGGACGGCTGTTTCAATCGACTACGCGTGGGAAGTTATTCTAGTGCAGTATCCCTGACGTTCTATACCGTTACCGAGTCTCGCCTGTCACAAATGGTCATTTTCCTCTAGCGTACATGTCATCGCGTAAACATCGTGCTGTGACACCTGTCTGCTGGGTAGTTTGGCACCTGAGTAATGAAAGTGAGGTTATGACAAAATATGGTAACAAGAGGGAGAAACGAGTAATGATAATGAAGTTTATTAATTATAAAAGCGAAATCCATAGCGGATATTCTTGACGAAGAGAAGAGAAAAGGACACATCTAAATTTTTTCGCTCGAGGAAATACGCTCAAAAAACACACGCACACTCAACGAAGGAATTTGCCGTATGAGACGAATCGGTAAATACGACGTACATGTACAGGCAAACAAATCATTACAGTTTCAGAAAAATTCGACGATTTATTCAAGAGAGAGAGCTTCACAAATCGAGGAAATCAATAAGGTGATGGTCCACCTGTGGTTCTTATGCAAGCAGTTATTCGGCTTGGGATTGGTTCATAGAATTGTTGGATGTACTCCTGAGAGATATCGTCCCAAATGCTGTCCAATAGATACGTTATGTTGTCAAAATCCCGAGATGGTTGGATGACCCTGCCGACAAGGCTCCTAACGTTCTCGGTTGGGGAGAGATCCGGTGACCTTTCTGGCCGCGGTAGGGTTTCACAAGCACGAAGATCAGCACTAGAAGCACTCGCTGTATGCGGGCGGGCATTATGTTGCTGAAATGTAAGTCCAGGGTGGCTTGCCATGAAGGCCAACAAAAGAGTGCTCTAAGACTCGGCAGATATCAACCAAAGAGGTCTTGCTATGAAAAGAAATGGCTCCCCAGACCATCATCCTAGTTGTTGAGCTGTATGACGGGCGACAATCAGGTTGGCATCCCACCACTGTCTGGGACGTGTCCAGACACGTCTTCGACCCTAAATCTCATTGACTGTAGCAGGATTGTCTCCAGTGATGACTTTCGCTTCGAATGGAGGCCCGTTGACCAGCGAAGACGTGTTTGGAGGTTCCCCAGGCAGGGCTGGAACACCAATCTGAATGTCGTTCGCCATACAGTCCGACAGCTGGGAGTGTTGGTGCTTAGTGCCAAATAACAACGATAATTATTTTTATCTTTAAATAGCGATACCAGCCTACGACGTTTTCACTACTGGATTAATTTTCATTAAATTTTTCATTTGCTTTCCTATTTATGCGTACTGGAGACGTTTTTTTGCCCTTGTGCTCAAGATTCTAGAAATTCACACACACACTCTTTCTCTCTTCTGAGCGATCACAGACACTGTAGACCACGCTCTGCATCAACGATCTGCTTCCACCGCCTTCCATCTCTCGCAGCCTCTCTCCACCCTGCGGAAATTCCTAATGCTGCGATGTCCTTCTCTATGTCCTCTTTCCACCTCGTACGAGGTCGGCCCAATGGTCTTGTTGCCTGGAGAGTTCCTTCAAATGCTTTCTTGGTGATTCTGTTGTTTTCCATTCTGGCCACATGTCCAGTCCATTGCAGTCTCCTACTTTTTAATTTCTGGATGATAGTGGGTTGCTGCATTAACTGATAAATTTCATTGTTCTTTCGAATTATCCATATGCCATTCTCCAACACAGGTCCTCAGATTATTCTCATTACTTTTATTTCGAAAACATTCAGTTTTTCTATTTCATTTTTTGTAAGCGTCCAGCTATCTGAACCGTACAGTACTATGAGGTGGATAATAGTGTTGTATATCTTCATCTTTGTGGTGATTGACAAAGCTTTACTTTTGAGTGGGTTGCTTAGTGAGTACAGACATCTTGACCCTGAGGCTATTCTTTCATTTATATTCATTGTTATGATATTTTTACTGTTGAAACGTGATCCAAGGTTTTTAAACTGGAGAATTTTTCTGAATTTAGAATGTTGGTCAATTTTAAAGTAAGGGTTTGGGTTTGTGACTCTACCTATTTCCATATATTCGGTTTTCTCTTGATTAATCAAAAGCCCAATTTTGCTGGCACTGTGCCTGAGAGATCTGTACATGTCTTTCAGTTCTTCTTTAGTTTCACTCAGCAACACTACATCATCTGCATGAGCCAGGAGTTTTACTTCACTGTGTTCGAATCGGAGACCCTTGTATAGATGTAAATTACTCTCTCGAACCACTTTCTCTATTGCAAGGTTGAAGAAGACACATGAAAGAGCGTCTCCCTGTCGTAAGCCTGTTTTAATTGGAAAGGTGGGGGATATGGATCCTTTGAATTTCACTGTAGGTGAGCCATTCAGTTGTATCATCCTAATGATTTTACTGTGTATACTAAATTCTCGTAATGTGTTGTAGAGGCTACTTCTGTGGATGCTATCGTAGGCTCGCTGGAAGTCAATGAAGAGACAATGGATGTTTTTTGGTGAAGTCCCAATATTCCTCAAAGATCTGTCGTATGGTAAACAAATTATCAGTTGTGGCACGGTTTGTTTGAAACACAGCCTGGTAATCTTGAGTAATGTTTTCTGCGTAAGGTTTAAATTTTTCCAGAATGATCATTGACAGGATTTTGTATGTTATGTTCAGCAAACTGATTCGCATGTAATTTCCACATTCCATTCTGTTTCCTTTCTTGTGTTCGGGACAAATTATTGCAGTTTTCTTATCTTCAGGCAGTGTTTCAGGTTTCCAGATCATTGTGATAAGGTTATAAATTTCTTTGTGTAGTTTGCTTCCGCCCTCTTTTAACATCTCTGCTGAAATCTGGTCCTCGCCTGCTGCCTTGTTGTTTTTGAGCTTTTGAATGGAGTGGATAGCTTCCTGTTCTGTGATTCTACATTCGTCATTAATAATGCTGTCACTCCCAGACATTGCGTAAGTGAACGTTATGTGCGGATAAGTGCAATTTAACATTTCTAAGAAATACTCTTCCGTCTCTCTAGGATACCTTCCAGCTGCGTTAGCATATTTTGATTTTTATCTTTTATGAATAGGCTTTCACTTTGATAACCTCTCTTACGTTCTTTGTATACTGAAAGAACTTCTTTGAGTTTCCATTCCTGCTTTCCGCTTCTATAGATCATAGGACTCCAGTTAGATAAGAAATTCACACTCGGCACACTCGATTGATCACTGATGCACTAGGACATTCATCGCAGCTGACAACTGTGTGCCAGACCGGGGTGCGGTTCGTAGTATTGCCAGAGATTTTGCCCTGGTGGGGAAGGACTGGAACGAAGTGCACGTCACCTCGTGAAGCCAATTGGAGGGCTACTTGAACGAACAGCGGCGGCACCAGGTCTGTTAACCTGACATCGGCTGGGAGTGCGGTGTGCTGATCCCTCGCGCCTCCATACTGCATTTCGATGATGCCGTTGACTGAGCATGACACTGTAATTGGTCTGGCCTGATTGGCCTGTTGTTGGCTGTAACGGCAGCGATATTAAGCATTGTACAATAGGTACAGCTCTCCTGGCATACAGGGGTGGGGCGGGAGGGGGGGGGGACGAATATGAATGGATTAATACAGACCCTCTATGAAACTTCCTGGCAGATTAAAAGCGTGTGCTGGACCGAGACTCGAACTCGGGACCTTCGCTTTTCGCTTCCAAGTGCTCTGCCACTGTGCTATGTAAGCTTGACTCACGACCCTTCCTCACAGCTTTACTTCCAGCGATACATCGTCTCTCATCTTCCAAACTACACAGAAGTTTTCCTGCGAAATTTGCGGGAATAGCCCTGCTGGAGGAAAGGGTATTGCGGAGACATGGCTTAGCCACAGCCTGAGGGATGTTTCCAGAATGAAATTTCACTCTGCGGCTGAGTGTGCCCTGATATGAAACTTAGAACCAGGGATCTTTGAAGTTTGGAAGGTAGGAGACGAGGTAATGGCGGAAGTAGAGCTGTGAGGAGGGGTCGTCACTCATGCTTGGATAGCCTAGTGGTAGAGAACTCGTCCCCGAAAGACTAAGTTACCGACTTCGAGTCTCGGTCCGGCACACAGTTTTGGTTACAGAAGCACTCACCATAGGAGCAGCAACAATTTGTCCACGTTAGAACTCACTTAGCTCCGGCATAAAGCATTCACAACTGCACAGAACACCCTTCTAACAGAGACTGGCATTTGCAACGTGCTGAGGACATTGCACAGGTGCCGTTTCTGGTCGAATACAACATCGCAATCTGCAGTCTTCTCTAGCGTCGGCATTTATCATCAAGCATGCATTTCTGCGGTATTTACATGTTTTTGTCCAACCCCTGCAAATCTCCGGTATGTGTCGTCAGGACATGGACAGCATTACTAACTTACACTATACCACGCGTCTTGACAATATTCGATATTGTAATTCAGGAATGCAGTTAAATTACACTGCAGACCTTCATTAATTTTTCGAATTCGTACATGCGTCACTTCATGGATGGGTCTGCTTACAGAAAGTTGCCACGAACTCAGTGAGGAATGCAAGCACCGCAGGTGGAACAAATGAACAAGTGATTCACGATGCTATCTCGCTGTTTGCTTGCTCGGGATCCTAGATAAGGAGAGGCACCTTCACATAACGCCCTTTCGGAGAAACATTGCGTAAAACTTCCTGCCCTGCCGGAGATTTTGTGCTCAAACAACAGTCATTCTCCCGTCTACACCCCGTCACTGTCACCCGCTGTTTGTGACACGTCGACAGTCATATTTTATTTGCAGCCTTTGGTCAAAACAGACGCTTTACGTATATATTGTCGTGTTCGTGGAGTAACGCTGAGAGTCGAGTCCAAGCTAACGAGTGACAAGAAGAGACGTTCCACTGATCAACATGGCTTCATATCAGGTAGGTCATTGATTCAGACGACTTTTCGCTACCTACCTACTTTACTTTTCTTTACCCACACTATGCCGACACGCTTTAACGGGGCCTGTCAGAAGATGACGTATTTTAAGCGACCTAGTGCAACGCCCAACTTACGTGCTCAACTTGTAGTTGTTGTTGTTGTCCGAAGAGTGGTTTGATGCAGCTCTCCATGCTACTCTATCTTGCGGAAGCCTCTTCATCTCCGAATAACTACTGCAGCTCACATCGTCCTTCTGAATCGGCTTACTGTATTCATCTCTTGGTCTCCCTCGATAATTCCCCCCTCCCGTCCCCACCCCTAACAATATCTTCCAATACTAAACTGGTGATCCCTAGACGTCCCAGAATGTGTCCTATCAACCGATCCCTTCCTCTAGTCAGGTTGTGCCACAAATTTCTTTTCTCCCCAATTCTGTTCAGAACCTCATCTTTAGTTACGTGATATACCCGTCTAATCTGCAGCCTTCTTCTGTAGCACCAAATTTCAAAAGTTTCTGTTCTCTTCTTTTCTAAACTGTTTTTCGCCCATGTTTCACGTCGTTACGTGGTTACACTCCGTATAAATACTTTCAGAAAAGCCTAAAATGTAGACTGTCAATGGCATGAAAAAAGATTTATGTCCTCTCTACGTAGGCCAGCAATAGATATTTCACTATCCAAATAGCAAAACTCACCTATTACTCGAAGTGTCTCGTTTCCTAATGTTATTCCCTCAGCATTACATGACCTATGTTGACTATATTCCACTCTCTTTGTTTTGCTTTTATTGATGTTCATCTTATATCCTCCATTAAAACACCGTCCGTTTCAGTCAAATACTATTCCAAGTCCTTTGCTGTCCCTGAAAGAATTACAATGTCGTCGGCCAACCTCTTGCCTGAACTTTTAATTCCTATACCAAATTTTTCTATGGCTTTTTTTACCTTTTGCTGAATATGCAGATTGTATCATATCGGCAGTAGGCTACAAAACTCTCACTCCCTTCTCAACCACTGTTTACGTTACATGCCCCTTGATCCTTATAACTGCCACCTGGTTTCTGTACAAGCTGTAAATAGCCTTTCGCTCCCTGTATTTTACTCCTGCTGCCTTCAGACTTTCAAAGAGAATATTCCAGTCAACAGTGTGAATGGCCACAAATGCTATAAACGTTGGTTTGACTTTGCTTAATCTATCTTCTAAGATTCGTCATAGGGTCAGTACTGCCCCGCGTGTTCCAAAATTTCTCCGGATTCTAAACTGAACCTTCCCCAGGTCTGCTTCTACCAGCTTTTCCATTCTTCTGTAAAGAATTCATGTTCGTATTTTGCACCCATGTCTTACTAAACTGATAGTTCTGTAATATTCACACTTATCAGCACCTGGTTCCTTTGGAATTGGAATTATTACATTCTTATTGAAGTGAGGGTTATTTGCCCTTCTCATACAATTTGTACACCAGATAGAGTTTTATCGTGGCTGGATCTCCCAAGGCAAGGTAAGGATCTGATAGAATGTCGTCTGCTACCGGGACCATGTTTCGACGAAGGTCTCTTAGTGCTTTGTCAAATTCTTCTTTCAGTATCATATGTCCCATCTCATCTTCATCAATGTGCTCTTACATTTTACAGCTGCTTCTCCTTTCTCCAAAGACATCTTTCATTTTCCTGTAAGCGGTATCTATCTTTCCCCTAATCATATGTGCTTCTAAATCCTTACATTGGTCCTCTAACCTTCCTGCAAAGCCATTTTATACTTCCTGTTAATCTTATTTTTATTCGTTTGCATTCCCTATCGTCTGCTTCGTTTTCAGCATTTTTATATTTCTCCTTTCTTCCCCCCGTGTTATCAAGGATTTCTGTCAGGTCTTGTCTTTTTACCTAACTGACTTTCTGCTGCTTTCATCTTTCAAAACTCACTGTTAGCATCTACTGTATTCCTTTCAAACTTAGTGAAGCATTGTAAGTGTCGTACCAGTCGATCCCTTCTTCCAGTCAGGTTGAGCCACAATTGTTGCAATGCATGCTACAATTTTAATTCTGTAGAGAAGTAACATCTAACTAATGCATAGACAGGGCAAGGTTATCAGAGATTTAAGCATCAACTTATTGCAACACCAGTCGCATTCCGCGTTGGTGATGACGCGGAAGTGTTGGCGAATGTGTTCATTAGTTTAAATTCTCCCAATTATCACTGAGCCCTACGGTACGAATCAATCTTCATGATACAAATAATTTTCTCCCACAGTTTTCTAACAAGGAAAAACACAAACACACAGAGCTACGACAATTGTAATTACCATCTCTGTCGTTACGGCGCAGGTTAAAGCGGCAACGATAGTTATGAACAGGATACAAAAAAACGAAATAAAAATCATTTCCACGTATTCATATTGTCACGTCCATACCAAAACCATACGTAGTACGAAAACCTGATGCGTAATAAAAGCATGGAGTACGGTAAAGTCTATTTCCTTGCCAGTATTAAAAAAATAATTTCGCAGCGTCTGTGTAACATTGTGGGTCACTTGAGTTACTATTAGAGACATAATTATTACTAGAAGCTATAAGTTACACAGTTTTTATAATAAGCAAGCTTCCATTAACGAGACAGAAAAAGCAGACCTGGAATAATGACAGACGAATAATTTAATCGCCAACAAAATTTAGTTGAAGATAAGATTTGTGTTCTACATCTACATCCATGCTCCGCAAGCCACCAGATGGTGTGTGGCGGGGGGTACCTTGAGTACCTCTATCGGTTCTCCCTTCTATTCCAGTTTCGTATTGTTCGTGGAAAGAGATTGTCGGTATGCCTCTGTGTGGGCTGTAATCTCTCTGATTTTATCCTCATGGTCTCTTCGCGAGATATACGTAGGAGGGAGCAATATACTGCTTGACTCATCGGTGAATGTATGTTCTCAAAACTTCAACAAAAGCCCGTACCGAGCTACTGAGTGTCTCCCTTGCGGAGTCCTCCACTGGAGTTTATCTATTATCTCCGTAACGCTTTCGCGATTACTTTATGATCCTGTAACGAAGTGCGCTGCTCTCCGTTGGATCTTCTCAATCTCTTCTATCAACCCTATCTGGTACGGATCCCACACCGGTGAGCAATATTCAAGCAGTGGGCGAACAAGTGTACTGTAACTACTTCCTTTGTTTTCGGACTGCATTTTCTTAGGATTCTTCCAATGAATCTCAGTCTGGCATCTGCTTTACCGACGATTAATTTTATATGGTCATTCGATTTTAAATCACTCCTAATGCCTACTCGCAGATAATTTATGGAATTAACTGCTTCCAGTTGCTGACCTGCTGTATTGTAGCTAAATGATAAAGGATCTTTCTTTCTATGTATTCGCAGCACATTACACTTGTCTACATTGAGATTCTGAAAGTGTTTCCCCTTTAGTGAAATGGGTGCTGGCTGTTGAAGTTCTAAAGCGGTGTCCACACGATACTTTTTTCTGTTCAACTGCGTGCATGCGTTGCACATTTCCAACAGCGCAGGCACGTATGCGCATGCATAAATTGTTCGAACTGAAGGACGTGCGCCATAGCGCATTGGTCCCTCCGTACATGATGGAAATTTTTGCTCAGTTTACACAGACAGCCCATGAGGGCTCAGTTGTGTAATGTGCCGTGCTTATGTTTTCAGGCGATTTATGTGAACTGATGTCTATTGATTCCGAAAAATCACTCTGAAATTTATAGATGAGAATTACAGACAAAGATGAGTCATATGGAACTCTGCATCTAATGATTTGCAGACAAAGATTATTTGAACAAAAATTTTGAGAAGCTTTGTCCTGAGTACCAAATGGGAGTGATTAAAGATAACAAGTTTCTTCTCTTGTTACTGTAAGGATTTTGATAAATCTTTGAGCTGGAAAATAAAAGAAGCAGTCTATAAATTTATGAAAACTGTATTTGGAAAAAATGGAAACTGTGGACGAACATTCAGGCATAAGCGCCTGAAGAGTACAAAGATTGAGGAGACTGACATCTGAACAATTGTGAAAGGTAGCACAGGTGGAGTTCTTCGACAGACTACTAGAAACTGAAGTGACGGACATAGAGATACAAATACAAATTTGTAAAACACGAGCTCCATTGTAGCGGATTCTGAGGTCTCTGACATTCCAGAATTTGTTGACGCCGACGTAGTTAGTCTATAATCATTCTTAAGTTACGTCGTGTAAATAATTCTTTAAAAAATGAAATGAAAATTAGGTAAAGAAAGGCAACTATGCTCATCTGAGATCTGTTGTGTACTGTGCTGGGGTATGTTTTCGTGATATTTATGTGCAATGATGTGTGTTGACAAAAAAACAAAAAAACACTGACCAGTTGTTACGGAAGGCAACACAATCATAATCATTATGACAAAACCTCAGGTATTTCGTAATCTCAGGACTAATCACTGAAATGATTTGTTTCGAAACGCAAAATAATTAGCTCAGTCTGGATATAAGTCGCAGATTTCCAGATGAAGCGTTATTGCCAGTCTTACCACTGCAGAAACTCCATTACATATAAAAACTTATTGACTAGGGCAACAAGCTCTAAGTTGCTCAATTGAAGGAAGAATGGGTTTAACGTCCCGTCGACATCGAGTTCATTAGATACGAACGACAAGCTGTGTCAACTATGGGGAAGGAAATCGCATGTGCCCTTTCAGAGGAACCATGCTGACATTTGCATTTGCCTGGACCGATCAAAAACGCGGAGAACATAAATTAGGATAACCGGACGCGGGTTCGGACAGACTCCCTATTGCGAGTCTAGTGTGCTAACAACTAAAACAGAAAATCAAAGACTTGTTGTGACGTTCTACTGAAATTTTCGAACAAAACGGCGCCGTCAGTTTGTATATCTCGCAGCATACGCCGAGGTGACACAAGTCATGGAATACCACCTAATATAGTGTCGACTCTTCTATTGCCCGGCGTAGTGTAGCAACTCGAGGTGGCGTCGAGAAAACAAGTCGTTGGAAGTCCACTGCAGACACGTTGAGCTGTGCTGCCTCTACTGCCGTCCACAATTGCGAAAGTGTTGCCGGTGCAGGATATTGTGCACTAACTGACCTCTCGATTATGAAACTTCCTGGCAGATTAAAACTGTGTGCCGGATCGAGACTCGAATTCGACTATGTCCCATACATTTTTGATGGGATTCATGTCGTGCGATCTGGGTGGTTAAATCATTGGCTCGAATTGTCCAGAAAGTTCTTCAAACCAGTCGCAAACAGTGATAGTCCGGCACAATGGTTGATCGTAATTCATAAAAATTCCATCGTTGTTTGGGAATATGAAGGCCATGAAAGGCAGCAAATGGTCTCGTAGTAGCCGAACATAACTATATCCATCCAATGATCGATTCAGTTGGACCAGAGTACCCAGTTCACTCCATGTAATCACAGCCCACACCATTATGGAGCCACCACCAGCTTGCACAGTGCCTTGTGATAACTTGGGTTCAAGGCTTTGCGTGGTCTGCACCATACTAGAAGCCTAGCATCGGCTCCTACCAATTGAAATCGTGGTTCATCTGACCGGGTAGCGGTTTTGCAATCGTCCAAGGTACAACCGATATGGTCACGAGGCCAGGAGAGGCGCAGCAGGCGATGTAGTGCTGTTAGCAGAGGCACTCGCGTCGATCGTCTTCCGCCATCTGTATATTTACATATCGCTATCCCATGACTTTTGTCATCTCAGTGTAATAACTCTGCACTGTAGATACTGTTTTAACAATTGTCGCCAGTCATCACAATGAAAGCGGCATAAAATGCCGAACAAAGATGTGGATGCACAGCAAACTCCTTGAACATTGACGTAATCTACATCCATATCTACATTTATACTCCGCAAGCCACCCAACGGTGTGTGGCGGAGGGCACTTTACGTGCCACTGTCATTACCTCCCTTTCCTGTTCCAGTCGCGTATGGTTCGCGGGAAGCACGACTGACGGAAAGCTTCCGTGCGCGCTCGAATCTCTCTAATTTTGCATTCGTGGTCTCCTCGGGAGGTATAAGTAGGGGGAAGCAATATATTCGATACCTCATCCAGAAACGCACCCTCTCGAAACCTATAGCAAGCTACACCGCGATGCAGAGCGCCTCTCTTGCAGAGTCTGCCACTTGAGTTTGCTAAACATCTCCGTAACGCTATCAAGCTTACCAAATAACCCTGTGACGAAACGCGCCGCTCTTCTTTGGATCGGACGCGAGATTGCGCATGCGTACAGCACGTTCCTTCCACCAATTTTTGCCCAAAGCGCTTTTGTTCACATGCATTTGCGCTTCCATATTACGAAAAAGACACCGTATCGACAAAAACAGTGTGACCGGCCATTCTTCAACTCCTTTGTGATGTGAAGATCGTGCTTAGGTTCGTCCGCCATATCGAACGAAATTAGGCTACTTATTCGTTCCCCATACATCCATATAAATCAAAGCAGTAGTTTGTACCAGTGGCAGGGTCATTATTTCGACATCAGGACACCTCTTTGGTTGAGTGACCGCAGGTGCGGCCTACTACACAGGTTAATTATTAAGTGCACGAAAAATTAAAAAAAATATGTACAGATAAATGACCAAGAACAACTTAACAAACAATGCAGTACATGAAAGACCATATTTACAAATCAGGAAACTTCCTGCAGAGCTGAAAAAAAAGTTTTTGGCGAAATGGAGAGTGCTTGGTTGACTACACTTTCAGTTCGCGTTTTTTATTATTCTGACGCGTAGTGGAAGCCTTATCAATGGCATGGATATTCCGAAGTATACTCACACAGAATCACGGTTTTGTTTCTCAGGGGCTGATGGTACAGATATTGTTGAAATGCAGTCATACATGTTTCATGTCTACTCTACGAAGTAAGTTTATTTTTATTTTCAGTAGGTAGCAACTTTGGGTTTGTACAACGCCTAGGTTCAATACACTGTCAACAATTCTGTGCTTAGTAATGCCTGACATTATCAGGAACGGAAGAAGCAGTCTTTGTGTCACTTGTTAAAATTAAATAAAAGATACAAAAATCTTTCCCCCTAGATTTCATCTACGTAAGAAATCAAAGTACGATGACTAGCTAGTTTCTGTTGTAAGTAACAACCATCTTTAGATCATGCTCATATTAAATGCAGATTGAACACAAACTGGGTGTACCAGTAATAATCATCATGCAGTAACATGCATTTGTGTAGAAAGCAAAATGAATAAGAAACTTGGTGTTAATAGCAACAACAAAACAGGCTGGCTGAACACCATACTCGGATGAGACTCAAGTTGAACAAATTAGCTGGAAACCAGCAGAAATCGCATAATCATTAACTTGCAATTGTATGACAGGCAAGATCAGCAGAAAAGCTTTTATGCAACGAAACAAAATTGAAAATGGTTCTGCAACCTGATTGAGAAAACCGTTTCAATCATGATACATAAAATGGTCATGGTCACATCATGTAACTCGTCGATAACGAGACCTGCTGGACTAAATTGACTGCCTCCACTAAAAGTCAAAACAATACTGAACAAAACTGATCGAAACTGACTTGACTACCTCTACTGACTACCATGGTCAGTTTTATTTTGACTATGAGTAGGGGTAGTCAATTCATTCCGGCTGAACCCGTTGCCGACGAGTTACGTGACAATACGATGGCCATTTTATATCTCATGATTGACTTCGATTTCATCAGCAAGGGTGTAGAACTATTTTAAATTTTGTACCGTTGCATGAAAGTTTTTTGTCTCAACTTGCCCGTCATACAACTGGAAGATACTGATCGATGCGATTTGTACTGGCACAACCAGTGTGTTCAACCTGTCTCGTCCAAGTATCACGTAAAGCCAGACTCGATGTTGTTGTAGCTATTAACACCAAATTTCTAATTCGTGTTGCTTTCTACACAAATGAATGTTACTGCATAAAGATTTTTACTGGTTCATGCCAATCTAAATTTCATATAGGCATGATCTGAAGATGGTTGTTACTTACAACAGAAATTAGCTAGTCATCATATTTTAATTTTATTATGTGAATACGATGTAAGCATTAAAAGAGTTTTGTAATAATTTTTTGAAATATTATGAAACTCTACGTAAAAAATTTATTTCGTCAAGACTCTTTTTATCATATGACGTTCGTACATTCATTGAAATGTTAAATGACTCTGAGATGTTCGAAGTGCCTAACTAAATTTGCTTGTCTGTAAGAAGCTTTTGATGGATTAATCACCTCTGAAGGTGGCAATTATTCGCATAAACCGGCTATATATATATATATATATATATATATATATATATATATATATATATATATATATATATATATATATATATATATATATAAAAGTGACATAGTCAATTATTATATAAATATTACAAATTCACGTGCTTCCATGTAGAAATATTAAATTTTTATTACTTTAACAAACTCTTTTCTTGTTTGGTCTCTGTGGTGGTAGATGGCTATCGGCACCTGACGATATACTGTGTAAATATGTGTGGAAATATATGTCGGTTCAATCATTAGGATTGTAATTGTATGAAAATATTCGAAAATATTCGTTGTTTATCCCAGAACATATGCGTTAATAATACTGTGACTGTGGATTTTCGTGTGCACTCAGGTCTGTTCTGTATATTATGGGCAAGATGGTGCAGCATTAAACAATAAATTAAATATTGAAATGAATTATATTCCAAAAACAGGTCTGGTTTTGTAACTTCTCGGATTGAATAGCTGTTTCAAAATTAATGAAATACTCATTTGACCCACTTCCCCTGATGAAAGGCAAATGCCAGATAGATTCCTTAACGGAAGTAGCTCAAAAATCCTCGTCCGACCGATTCTTGAATATTTATCAGTAGTCTGTGATCTTTACCATTGGGATTAATAGAAGAAATAGAGAAGATTTAAAGAAGAGCAGCGCGTTTCGTCACTAATTAATTTAGTATGTGAGAGTACCACGAAGCTGTTTATACATTTAAAGTCGCAGACGCTGTAAGAGAGGCGTTGTGCGCCACGGAAAAGTTTACTTCTAAATTCCGAGAGGGTACGTTCCTAGAGACGAGGAAAATATTACTCAGTCCGACTTACATGTACTAAAGTGTAGTTGAAGAAAATCAGGCATGGAGAATTCTCAAATGGAACAGTCCGGCAAGAGAATAAATGATAGTGGTACCCCAAGTACCATCCTTAAAGAGGTTTGCGTGATCTAGCTGGAGATATCCCAACGGTCTTGCCGCAGTGGTAACACCGATTTACGCCAGATCACCGAAGTTAAGCGCTGTCGGGCTGTGCTAGCACTTGGTTGGGTGACCATCTGGTCTGCTGAGCACTGTTGGTAAGTGGGGTGCACTCATCCCTTGTGAGGTAAACTGAGGAGCTACTTGAGTGACAAGTGGCGGCTCCAGCCTCGTAAACTGACTTACGGCCGTAAGAGCGGTGTGCTGACCACGTGTTCCTCCATATCCGCATCCAGTGACGCTTGTGGGCTAAGGATGACACGGCGGCCAGTCGAAACAGCTGCACCTTCATAGCCATTTCGAACGGAGTTTAGTTGAGTTTAGATGGAGATATAACTGTAGACGCTCAGTGCAGTTTTCTTTGCTCATAATCGCCCTTTTGACAAGGAGGATAGGCACTGTAATTTTTTTCTCTATTGGTTAACTCCCAAGTTAATAATTCCTGGAGAAAGCTCATCTGTAGAGTGTTTGATTTATAAAAGGCAGAGAAATATCGGGAATGATGTAAATTGTGGTAAAAGAAAGAGAAAAATGTAAACATCGAAAAAGAAAGAAAACGTACAAGTGTTTACAAATTTTTGCTCGCTTTAAACAAAGTGTTGTACATCGATCGGAAGCTAATTCAGAAGCCAGCGGCGAGTACAAGAAACAGGCTGTCCTCTTTAGGGCCTTATCAAGCGAGAACCTCTGAGCCTCACAGTGGCAGTCGGCGACCATGAACAACAGTGAGAGATAGGCTCAGAAGCGTGCTGTATAAGCAGCATCATTTCGCGGCGCAGTCTCCACGGAAATATCAGTGTAGCTTCTCGCACAGTAACGAGAACAGTGATTCACGGCAGCACTCTGAGGTCCTCTACCCTTTGTGGAACGGGAATCGTTTCTGACGCAAAAATGGTAGGCATTATTCTTCTCTTGATTCCTTAGCCTGTACGTTGTGCTTCGGTGTGAGTTGGAAACTACAGCAAGCAAGTATTTTAGTCTCAGGTCGCACAAATGGTAACATTAATGTTTTAGACTTGTTATGAAGTCATCATCAGGGGATCTACATCTACATCCATACCCCGCAAGCCACCTGACGGTGTGTGGCGGAGGGCACCTTGAGTACCTCTATCGGGTCTCCCTTCTATTCCAGTCTCGTATTTTTCGTGGAAAGAAAGATTGTCAGTATGCCTCTGTGTGGGCTCTAATCTCTCTGATTTTATTCTCATGGTCTCTTCGTGAGATATACGTAGGAGGGAGCAATATACTGCTTGACTCCTCGGTGAAAGTATGTTCTCAAAACTTCAACAAAGCTACTGAGCGTCTCTCTTGCAGAGTCTTCCACTGGATTTTATCTATCATCTCCGTAACGCTTTCGCGATTACTAAATGATCCTGTAACGAAGCGCGCTGCTCTTCGTTGGATCTTCTCTATCTCTTCAATCAACCCTATCTGGTACGGATCCCACACCGGTGAGCAGTATTCAAGCAGTGGGAGAACAATTGTACTGTAACCTACTTCCTTTGTTTTCGGACTGCATTTTCTTAGGATTTTTTGAATGAATCTCAGTCTGGCATCTGATTTACCGACGATTAATTTTATGTGGTCTTTCCATTTCAAATCACTCCTAATGCCTACTCGCAGACAATTTATGGAATTAACTGCTTCCAGTTGCTGACCTGCTATATTGTAGCTAAATGATAAAGGATCTTTCTTTCTATGTATTCGCAGCACATTACACTTGTCTACATTGAGATTCAATTGCCATTCCCTGCACCATGCGTCAATTCGTTGCAGATCCTCCTGCATTTCGGTACAATTTTCCATTGTTACAACCTCTCGATATCTGAAAAAAAAGAAGAAGGATGAAACGCTAGGGAACTAAGTTATAAATTTGTTTTCCATATACAACTATCCGTAGCAAATCGTCAACAGAAGAGGGCTGGAGCGGCGTTTACAGTGCAAACACATCTGTGCTCAATTGACGAGATAAAATTTGACGACTTACTGTGTAATATATTCATATATGTTTAGCTGTGTATGGAAGTTTGATTCTCAATTTGGGACCAGGGTACAGAACTATCATCCTTTTTCTTTCTTCTCAAACAGACCATATGAAGATTGGTAAGAAATTGAAACCGGTAATGGTACCATTTGTGTCAATGTGAAACTTGTTGTGGCTCTCTCAATAACTGGCCAGAAAGACTGGGTATATTCAACATCGAGTTCTCAAGGGCGCATTTCACGCTGAATAACACCTCTACGAATATGGCTAGGGTGAACCGTCCATAAAAAGATGACTAAAACAAAAATCCTCTGCTATGTGCAACGTATGAGTATTTCTTCTTGGGGCCCTAAATTCGCATTTGAATACCCAAAAGATACGTAATTTTCACAATAGCAAAAGTTCCTTAGCTCAAGGCGAATAACAATTTCGAAGCAGTAAATCACTACACCCAAAGAATAATTTTCTCTTCCTCCAACCCATCTCAAGCTTTAAGTGAATGGGCAACTTGCACTGTACAATGAGGTATAGAAAGTCATGATATACCTCATAATATCGTGTCGAACCTACTTATGCCTGCATCGCGCAGCAACTGGACGTGGTGTGGACTCAAAAAGTCGTTAGAAGTTGCAGAAACAATGAGCCATGCTGCTTCAGTAGTCGTCCATAACTGCGAAAGTGTTGCCGGTGTAGGATTTTGTGCACGAACTGATCTCTGAATTATGTCCCACGAATGTTCGATGGGATTAATGTCGTGCGATCAGGATGCCAAATCATTCGCTTGAATTGTCCAGAATGCTCTTCAACAACTGTAGCCTTGTGACGTAGCACATTGTCATCCACAAAAATTCCATCTCCAATTAGCCGAATATAACCATTTTCAGTCAATGATCGGTTCAGTTGGAGCAGAGGATCCAGTCAATCCCGTGTAAACACAGCCCACACTATTACGGAGCCACCACTAGCTAACACAGTACCTTGTTAACAACTTGCATCCATGCTCCGTTGGGTCTGCGCCACACTCGAACCCTACCATCAGCTCTTAACAACTGCAATCGGGACTCACCTGACCAGCCCACGGTTTTGCAGCTGCCTAGGGTCCAATCGACACGGTAACGAGCCCAGGAGAGGTTCTGCAAGCAATGTCGTGCTGTTAGCAAAGGCGCTGGCTCGGTCGTGTGCTGTCATAGTCCATCAGCGCCAAGTTTCGCCGCACTGCCATAACGGATACGTTTGTCGTACGTACCCCATCCGTTTCTGCGGTTACTTCACACAGTGTTGCTTGTCTGTAAGTACTTAACAACACTGGGTCATTAAGTGATGGCCATCGGCCACTGCGTTGTTCTTAGTGAAAGGTAATGCCTGAAATGTGGTATTCTCGGTACGCACTTGTCACTGTGGATCGCAGAATATTGAACTGCCTAACGATTTACGAAATGTAATGACCCATGCGTCTAGCTCAGACTATCTTTCCGGGTTAAAAGTCTGTTATTTTCCGTCTTGCGGCCACCTGAGTACTTATGACAGCTACACCAATGCATTGCCATTTTCTACCTTATGTACGCGACACTATCGCCATATGTATACATACATATCGCTATCCCACGACTTTAGTCACCTCCGTGTATTGTAATAAATTCAAAATAAGTTCATCACATAGTCACTCAATTCTCATACCACGTAAAATATATTCTGAAAGTATATGTATACAATGACTCTGCCATATAATCCCTAACTATCTTTCATATAATACAGGCAATATTCAGTTGAATGTAAAATATTCTGGTCTAGCGTAACTAAAAGTATTACTACAATCATGCAGGTATCTATTCGAATCTGAGGCTGGCGTTAACAAATTGTTAGGTCGTCGAAAGCTTCTCTAAGTTCTGTGCTTCCCAGGTTGATATTGCGTTGCCGTCACGGCTCACATCTCCAGTCTGGCAGGTTTAAATACTGTGTGCGGCTCGTTGCTCAACATGAAACGCATTTCCAAAACAATTACTGAAACGATCAACCCCACCCAACATTTGTAGCCTTATTCCAAATATGTTTGCTGCGTCGCCGTAGCATCACCACTTTAAAGGTGAAAATAAAAAAGGAAATGTATGGCCGATACCCACCCACCCACCCACCCACCCACACACACACACACACACACACACACACACACACACACACACGCACCTTAACTCATGCTCACTGTTGACGTCAGTATTATCTAGAGGTGTGGCTCAGTGATAAGTTCTTACGAGGATGTTGATTTAAAACCCTGACCAGCTATAAACATGTAAATTTTCAGGATTTTCCTACACTGCTTATGACGAATGCCAATATGTTTCCTTTGACGTTGTGATCTATCACTGCAGACAGCCGCAGATCAGGTTATCTAAATATTCTCAACAGTGTTTCCCGAAAAGAATGTCACATTCTCCCCAGGGATTCCCATTTGAATTCACGATGCATTTCTGTAGCAGAAGCATTTTCATCGGAACTACTGGAAACAAATTTAGAAGCACACGTCTGAACTGCTTTGATGTCTACTTTTAATCTGACATGTTGGGGATCCCAAACACTAGGGCACCGCTCAAAAACGAATTTTACAAATATTCTGTAGGCGGTCTTCTTTATAGAACAGCTACCGTCTCCCAGAATTCTTCCATAAACCAAACTCAGCCATTCGCTCTCCATTATAACCTACTAGTCACAATTAGTAACACATTTTTCGAGCTAATAGCGTACCTGCTTTTTTGACTTCACTATTAATTTGTACTAGTTTCTTTTTAGATCCTTGGCTATACATTATTTTTTCACATTGTAATTAATTTTGACGGCTACAGATGGTTATGCTATATTACGTTCTCTCGTATGATGCTGTAGTTTGTCTGCATTAGAGGCATTTTATTCGTATTAACAGAGGGATATTAGTTGATACAGTACGTTGGTTTTAAATATTATTCCAGACTGTTCTTTAATATTCGTTGCAGTATTAAAAAATGATGTAAATTGCGTTACTGGGATAAATCTGGGCCAATTACAATGATAGGAATAGGATCTCTACTTGAAGGACTTTGGAAGAAGAAACGAAACGCATACATGCAGCAATCCCCTCCCATCGACATCTACAACTACATCCATATCTTTAAATCACTGTGAAGTGCATATCAGATGGTACTTCCCATCATAGTCACATATGGAGCACGGGAACAAAGATTGCTTGTACGCCTGTGTTGAATCTTTAAGTAGTCTAATCTTGTTTGCGTGATACCTACGGGAGCGATCTGTAGGGGGTTGTAGCGTATTCCTAGATTCAACGTTTGAGGTTGGCTCTTGGAACTTGCGTGGGACATATTATGTCTATCTTCAAGAGTCAGCCAGTTAAGTTCTTTCAACATCTCTGTGACACTCTACTGCGGCCCAAACAAGAGAGTGACCACTTTTGCTGCCCTTCTCTGTGTACGAACAGTATTCTAGGATAGTTAGTATGAGTCTTTCGTAACCAATTTGCTTTTAGAATGACTGCACTTTCCTAGAATTCTACCGATGATTGAAGTCTGCCGCCTTCTTCACCTACAAGTGAGCTTAGGCGATCATTCCATTTCATATTCCTACAAATCTGTATGAGTTGACTGATTCCAGCTGTGACTCAGTGATATTGTAGTCATAGGATACTACATTTTTTCGTACTGTGAAGTACACTATTTCACATTTCTGAACATTCAAAGGAATGTGCCAGTCTTTGTACCACTTTGAAATCTTATCAAGATCCGACTGTATATTTTGCAGACTGTTTTCAGACAGTATTTCGTTGTAGATAACTATGTCACCTGTAGAAAGTCTGATGCTGCTATTAAAATTGTTGGTAAGGGCATTAATATACTACACGACGAGTAAGGGTCCCAGCACAGATTTAAGGGGCACACCTGCAGTTACTTAGGTTAGATTAGGTTAGGTTAGGTTAGGTTACATTTGTCGATGACTCTCCATCCAAGATAACATGTTGCCTCCTTCCTACCAAGAAATACTCAATCCAGTTACAAATTTCCTTTTATAGTACGTAGGATTGTACTTTCGACTGACGCAAGAAAGTTTCTCATGTTAGTCGACCTTAAGGGGAGATGTCCTATGTCGGATGCTACCAATATGAAATTACCAAACTTTGTGATGCATTATTTGGGAAAGTTTTTAAGACACCAACTTCCGATATTCAATAATTAATGAATCTATTTTTGTAGATCTACTGAACTAGAACTATTGAAACAATTAAGTATGAGGCAGTGAAATTTTCTCAAACAGTTAATTTATATGGCAGATATTTTGTAAATAAAGGGACATAAAAAATGAAACAGGAAATCTGTGTGTTAAGCCCTATTCTTGGGTCATTCATAGTAAATAAAGTAGTTCCGAGAAACTGAATTTTAAGATTTTCACTTGCAAACATTCGTGCTGACTTACTGTTCTGACTCTTTCATGCACTAGGAGTCAGGGTCCACATTCAATGTCCTCTTCAGGGTTACATTCGCTCAATGCTTGCCCTCTTCTTCTTTAATTCCCTGCTTTTTTATGATTTGATTGGCAGCGAACTCGGCTTGGTTTATATGAAGCACATCCAGTCCTCACATTTTTCTAGCTTTATTCTGCTCTAATCTCACCCCTAACCCTTCCAGAACCTTCAGTCCTTAATGGTTCCCACTATAAATGTTATTGCATTGTGGGACACTGCTGACTTTAGAGTCATGAGGGCAAAAAACAGGTTTTAGGTACATGGCATCACACAACATTATTGAAGGTAATGTCACATTATGGGTTTCCCGAGCAAACATTTATACAGTAGTTCTGGATGTTCCACATCTTTGAATATAGGTTTGATTGCCTCCATTACAATCAGAGGAAGATAATGTTTATGTGTAAATGCATCCAGATTACCAGAAAACTCAGCTTGCCTATATTTATGCACCAGGCACTATGGGGCGTAGCCACTACAGAAACATATTTGTGTTTATTTACACTTCCTTCATTTCAAGCGCAAATTCAGATTTCAGATATCGGTTACCAGCTTTTTGCGTTTCTTTTTACGCTTAGTCATTTTATATACATATAAAAGAACAGCACACACACACACACACACACACACACACACACACACACACACACACATATATATATATATATATATATATATATATATATATATATATATATATATAAAGTGCATTAAAGAAATCGCTGGTTAGCACATTGTTATCTAATAAACTAGTTCCAGAATCAAAGGACTGATTTGATTATTTGTAATGCCAACTACTGAGAGATAACACTGGCGTCAAAACAAGGCAGCTCACAGCCTTCTAGACTGTGTAGTATCCAAGATGTGACTGGTCAACTGTGACAGTGTAGATGAGTTGGTGAAAAGTGTCAGTCACATGTCAAATTAAAAAAAAAAGAATTTGAAGGTCTTATTGTTTTAAATATATGATACACCAACATTTTCAGGACAGTCTAAGGTACATTACAGAACAGAAAACAGAACTATATCTCCTTAAGAGGGACGTTCATGAATCAGACCGAAAATATCAATTTTGAGTTTATTTTTATTTAGTAGCAGAACTCATGACTATAAATACCCGAAGTTTCAGAGATTATATTACATACGAAGTGCCTGAAATATAATTAAATGTGTGACGCAACCTTCGTGCCAACACCATTTTTCGAAGTCACGCTTCGATACTAACTAGGTGAACAACGATTCCGTGGATTACTTTCAAGAAAACTTGCAGAGGATGCATCCAAAAGGCAACGACATATACTCTTTGGTTTTATAGATCATCTTTGACTTTTGTTAGTGATATGAAAGACAAATAGTTAGAAGATGGAAAGGGAATTGGTGGACACAACAGACTCACAAAGACGATGACAGACACTCTTCAAGTGTACAATGGCAAGGCTATCAAACGGAATGTATGTAATGTAACTGGTATGAAAAATAGTTTGGGATAGATATTACCACATGGTGTCAACAGATGAACATACAATTCATCATCTGTGCCACACAATTGTTGTTGTTGTTGTTGTGGTCTTCAGTCCAGAGACTGGTTTGATGCAGCTCTCCATGCAAGCTTCTTCATCTCGAATTACCTACTGCAACCGACATCCTTCTGAATCTGCTTAGTGTATTCATCTCTTGGTCTCCCTCCTATTTTTACCCTCCATGCTGCCCTTCAAAACTACATTGGTGATCCATTGACGCCCCAGAACACGTCCTACCAACCGATCCCTTCTCCTAGTCAAGTTGTGCCACAAATTCCTCTTCTCCCCAGTTCTGTTCAGTAGCTCCTCATTAGTTACGTGATCTGCCCATCTAATCTTCAGCGTTCTTCTGTAACACCACATTTTGAACGCTTCTATTCTCTTCTCGTCTAAAAACTATTTATTGTCCATGTTTCACTTTCATACATGGCTACACTTCAAACAAATACTTTCAGAAAAGACTTCCTCACACTTAAATCTATACTTGATATTAACAAACTTCTCTTCTTCAGAAACGCTTTCCTTGCCATTGCCAGTCTACATTTTATGTCCTCTCTACTTCGACGATCATCAGTTACTTTGCACCCCAAATAGCAAAACTCATTTACTACTTTAAGTGTCTCATTTCCTAATCTAATTCCCTCAGCATCGCTTGATTTAATTCGACTACATTCCATTATTCTCGTTTTCCATTTGTTGTTCATCTTATATCTCCATTTCAAGACACTGTCTATTCCGTTCAACTACTCTTCCAAGTCCTCTGCTGTCTCTGACAGAATTACAATGTCATCGGAAAACCTTAACGTTTTTATTTCTTCTCCCTGGACTTTAATTCCTAATTCGAATTTTTCTTTTGTTTCCTTAACTGCTTGCTCAATATACAGATGAATAACATCGGGGATAGGTTACAACCCTGTCTCACTCCCTTCCCAACCACTGCTTCTCTTTTATGCCCCTCGATTTTTATAAATGCCATCTGGTTTCTGTACAAATTGTAAAAAGCCTTTCGCTCCCTGTGTTTGAACCCTGGCACCTTCAGAAATTGAAAGAGAGTATTCCAGTCAACATTGTGAAAAGCTTTCTCTAAGTCTACAAATGCCAGAATAGTAGGTTTGCCTTTTCTTAATCTGTTTTTTAAGATAAGTCGTAGGGTCAGTATTGCCTCACGTGTTCCAGCGTTTCTACGGAATCCAAACTGATCTTCTCCAAGGTCGGCTTCTAGCAGCTTTTCCATTCATCTGTAAAGAATTCGTGTTAGTATTTTGCAGCCGTAATTTATTGAAGTGATAGTTTGGTAATTTTCACACCCGTCAACACCTGATTTCTTTGGAATTGGAATTATTACATTCTTCTTGAAGTATGAGGGTATTCCGCCTCTCTCATACATCTTGCTCACCGGATGGTAGAGTTTTGTCATGGCTCCCTCTCCCAAGGCCATAAGCAGTTCTAATGGAATGTTGTCTACTCCCAGGGCCTTGTTTTGACTGAGGTCTTTCAGTGCTCTGTCAAACTCTTCACGCAGTATCGTATCTCCCATTTCATCTTCACCTATGTCCTCTTCCATCTCCACAATATTGCCCTCCAATACATCGCCCTTGTATAGACCCTCTATATACTCCTTCCACATTACTACTTTTCCTTCTTTGCTTCGTACTGGTTTTCCACCAGAGCCCTTGATATTCAAACAAGTGGTTCTCTTTTCTCCAAAGGTCTCTTTAATTTTCCTGTAGGCTTGTCTATCTTACCGCTAGTGATATATGCCTCTGCCTCCTTACATTTGTCCTCTAGCCATCCCTGCTTAGCTATTTTGCACTTCCTGTCGATCTTATTTTTGAGACGTTTATATTCCTTTTTGGCTGCTTCATTTACAGCATTTTTACATTTTCTCCTTTCATCAATTAAATTCAATATCTCTTCTGTTACCCAAGGATTTCTACTAGCCCCTGTCTTTTTTCCTACTTGATCCTCTGCTGCCATCACTATTTCATCTCTCAAAGCTACCCATTCTTCTTCTACTGTATTTCTTTCCCCCATTCTTGCCAATCGTTCCTTAATGCTCTCTCTGAAACACTCTACAATCTCTGGTTCTTTCAGTTTATACGGGTCTCATCTTCTGCTATTTTACAGTTTTTTCAGTTTTAATCTACAGTTCATAACCAATAGATTGTGGTCCGAGTCCACATTTGCTCGTGGATGTGTCTTACAATTTAAAACCTAGTTCCTAAATCTCTTTCTTACCATAGTATAATCTGTCTGAAACCTTCCAGTATCTCCAGGCCTCTTCTACGAATACAACCTTCTTTGATGATTCTTAAACCAAGTGTTAGCTGTGATTAAGTTACACTCTGTGCAAAATTCTACCAGGCGGCTTTCTCTTTCATTCCTTACCCCATTCCATATTCACCTTCTACTTTTCCTTCTCTTCCTTTACCTACTATCGAATTTCAGTCCCCCATGACTAATTAATTTTCGTCTCCCTTCACTATCTGAATAATTTCTTTTATCTCATCAGACATTTCTTCAATCTCTTCGTCATCTGCGGAGCTAGTTGGCATATATACTTGTGCAAATGTGGTAGGCGTGGGCTTCGTGTCTGTCTTGGTTACAATGATGCGTTCACTATGCTGTTCGAAGTAGCTTACCCCCGCTGTGCCGCACTAGCTCGTGTAAATATCTATAGTCTCAAAGAGATAACAACCCCTACATTCACAAGGAGAGGCTTCCAAATTGTATCCTGGATATTGCCAAGCCCACTTACATGTTTCTGGCCGATCCTGAACTTCTAGAAATGCGTGTTCATGGCAAAATCCAGAATCCAAATGAGTCACTAAATTCATTCATATCGGAACAATGCCCTAAAACCACATTTTTGTACGTTGCAGTTACCAGAACTGCAACTTATGATGCAGTTCTGGTATTTAATGACGGGAACGTAGGGAGGATGAAGGTCTTAGAGAGACTGGGCTTTAAGATAGGAAATTTCATTCAAGACATCTTGAGAAAAATAGATTTGTAGCGCCTCTCTGCAGCTGAAAAGTCATTTGAAGACGTAATAAAGGAAAGAAGGCCGAAAACAAGAAACTGGGAGAGAAGCCTTGAAGGGAGAGAGGACCTTGAGTACAAACATGTGGCCATCTGAAGATATGTCATAAGAAGAAACATTAGAATTAACTTCAAATTGCATTTCCTGGAAATTATGTTTTTTTAAAGTGTGTGTACCTTTTCTCAGAATCTATGCAGGCGAGAATTATGAGATTATGTACTGTTATTTCTATGAACGCAATAAATGTTGCCTGAAGAGTAAATTTTGAAGTTTGGCGTGTAAAGTGAAATAAGTGGGAAAGCGCTTGGAATTTTGCATGGATTTTGTATTACACTTAATTATAATTACAAATTATTGAAATTCTCCTAGTCGATAAATTCAGAAAACTTCATGAGAGAAGCTTACTACATGCAAAGAGATTAAGCACAGAAAATAGTTCCTGAAAATAAAATTTTAAATTCTATAAAGACGTGTAATACACAGATATTAAAATTGCTACACCAAGAAGAAATGCAAATGATAAACGGGTATTCATTGGACAAATATATTATACTAGAACTGACATGTGATTACATTTTCACGCTACTTGGGTGCGTAGATCCTGAGAAATCAGTACCCAGAACAACCCCCTCTGGCGTTAATAACGGCCATGATACGCCTGGCCATTAAGTCAAACAGAGCTTGGATGGCGTGGACAGGTACGGCTGCCCATGCAGCTTCAACACGATACCGCAGTTCATCAAGAGTAGTGACTGGCGTATTGTCACGAGCCAGTTGCTCGGCCACCATTGACCAGACGTTATCAATTGGTGAGAGATCTGGAGAATGTGCTGGCCAGGGCAGCAGTCGAACATTTTCTTTTTCCAGAAAGGCCCGTACAGGACCTGGAACATACGGTCGTGCATTATCCTGCTGAAACGTAGGGTTTCACAGGGATCGAATGAAGGGTAGAGCCACGGGTCGTAAAATGAAGGGTAGCCACGGGTCGTAACACATCTGAAATGTAACGTCCACTGTTCAAAGTGCCGTCAATGCAAACAAGAGGTGACCGAGACGTGTAACCATTGGTACCCCGTACCATCACGCCGGGTGATAGGCCAGTATGGCGATGACGAATAAACGCTTCCAATGTGCGTTCACCGCGATGTCGCCGGACACGGATGCGACCATCATGATGCTGTAAACAGAAAGTGGAGTCATCCGAAAAAATGACGTTTTGCCATTCGTGCACCCAGGTTCGTCGTTGAGTACACCATCGCAGGCGCTTCTGTCTGTGATGCAGCGTCAAGGGTAGCCGCAGCTATGGTCTCCGAGCTGATAGTCCATGCTGCTGCAAACATCGTCGAACTGTTCGTGCAGATGGTTGTTGTCTTGCAAACGTCCCCATCTGTTGACTCAGGGATCGAGACGTGGCTGCACGATACGTTAAAGCCATGCGGATAAGGTGCCTGTCATCTCGACTGCTAGTGATACGAGGCCGTTGGGATCCAGCAAGGCGTTCCGTATTACCCTCCTGAACCCACCGATTCCATATTCTGCTAACAGTCATTGGATCTCGACCAACTCGAGCAGCAATGTCGCGATACGATTAACCGCAATCGCGATAGGGTACAATCCGACCTTTATCAAAGTCTGAAACGTGTTGGTACTCATTTCTCCTCCTTACACGAGGCATCACAACAACGTCTTACCAGGCAACGCCGGTCAACTGCTGTTTGTGTATGAGAAATCGGTTGGAAACTTTCCTCGTGTCAGCACGTTGTGTGAAAGCTCTGAAAAGCTAATCATTTGCATACCACAGCATCTTCTTCCTGTCGGTTAAATTTAGCGTCTGTAGCACGTCATCTTCGTGGTGCAGAAATTTTAATTGCCAGTAGTGTGTATACTGTGTAATGCGAGGAACTTGGTGCATCTTTTAAATGTGTTTTCGTGCACGTCCCCCTTAACGCAATGCTGTTCTCCATGTCAACAGATGGCGTTGCTGGCGGTGGTGGCCCTGTCGCTGCTGGCGCAGACCGCTGTTGCTGCCCCCTCTGCTGCAGCTGCGGCTGCTGCCTCTCCAGCGGCCAGCCCTTGGGGCTCGTGGTGGCAGCGCTGGCAGACGGACGAGTGCCCGGGGCCCGGCGCCTTCCCGGACACCTCGGACGCCTGCTCGCCCGTCTTCCGCATCTGCGTCTACATGGGACCCGTGCGCGGACTGCAGCCCATCCCCAAGTCCTGCCCCGCCGGATTCGTCTTCAACGTCGTCACCGGCTGCACCTTCAAGCAGGAGTGCTTCCAGAAGCTTTACCCCCAGGCGGCTGCCGGCTGGACTGCTTAGCTCGGAAATCTCCAGACCCACTAAAGCCCGTGGAGAACTCTGCGTACTACGAAAACGCAAGGATAGAAACCTCAGTCAGACTTTGCACATAGCGTCTGTAACAACAGAACAAGTACTATAGTACTCTAGCAACCTAATGCCACACTAGAGTTTTTCCGTATTAGTCACGTTCTGCTCCTCATTCTCATATATTCTTATCTTACAGAAATTTACACTTTGCTGCACATATCCGTAGAATCGGTAGCTTCTCTCCTAATGGAGCCACCTTTCTTCATATATCTGTGTAACTTGCTCCGATGAAAATGATGGCAATAAAGTTAAATCAAACCTTATAAATGTTGTATTGGAACTCTTAATGTACGTATTATATTATACGAGTGGCGTTCAATAAGTAACGCAACAGGTATTTTTCTGGAAGTAGTTTGGTTTTATTCAGGATCCCAATACACCTTATTATTCCCAAATCTTTTGGGCATCAAAACCCTGTCATTCAACACAATCTCCGTTCAATTCGAAGGCCTATATGCCAACAAGGCGTCACTCGACTGGTCGACGTCGGGGCCAACGTCTTGCTACATCAATAACCTCCCCACCGTCCACGTACTGCGTCCCTCACAGACAGTTCTTCGTTCCTGTTTGTTGTCTTTCGTTAGGTGGCGATGAACCCACCGGGCATACAGCTTTGAGTACCTTAACTAGTGGCCGAGTGTATCGGCACCACCAACAGAGACGTCCAATTGAGCAGCGAGGTGTTTGACTGTGATCTGTCGATCATCTAGAATGAGAGTGTCCACACGTTCCAGCATTGCAGGAGTCGCAGCTGTGTGGGCCGTCCGGTACACGGAAGGTCAGGCAGGTCTGCGTGACCTTGTTACGATGATAACAGACGCCCTACGATTCACCGTGCTTTTGTTCACTGCCAGGTCTCTGTAGAAATTCTGCAAGCGCCTGTGAATATGTTACATACTCTGGCTTTCCGCCAAAAGAATCTCAGCTCTCTGCTTGGAAATCACCTCTGTTGCAGACACTGTTTTGAAGGTTACGTACAGAGCAGCTACCTATTGAAACTTCATGTAACCACAGGGGCTGAAGTGAGAATACTCCAATATGACCCACAACAAATTCTGCATTTTTTCAACCGAAACTGGCCGACAAAAAATGTGTTGCATCACTTTTTGAACGCCCGTCGTAAACGTTTATCTTCCAAGACATTTCAGCTTTAATGGAAGAAAGGTAACAAGTGTGGAGTGGATCCCTATGCCCTCATGCACCCTTTAATACTTAGAATTTGTTTTGAAACGAACACGGCTTACATTTCAAACTATTTTGTCCGTGCGTTGGAGCTTCCGTGACGTCGCGCGAAGATACACGAGCATCAGGGGCCAGAATCCGCTGGACGTGCAGCGTGCCAAATTACACGATGTAGTTCCCCGCGGATTTAACAGTAAACGTCTACGTCGGTCTCGGATTACTTCTTTGTACTGCTAAACAAATAAATAGAGGTCGCCAGCTTCGCTTTGACCTATGAGACGTGATGAAATTTCACCAGTCAAATGTGAAATATTTAAAAAATCTGTAGCAAACCTCTGCTTTCATAAAGTGCCCTCCGCTGGACTGGAATATGTTCACTGCTGACACCTCATACCGCGACCACCCCCAACTGGTCCCTAAAAGTCTGCCGTCGACCATCTCTACATAACAAGAAATAACTCCAATTCAACTGGAAGAAGTGTGTATGATGAGAGTTGGAGGTAAATTTCACAACCTTTGTGGTTCTATGCCTGAACACATAGCTCATATGCACTTACATGGTTATCAGAATTTATGTTAGGGGCAGATGACATCACTGACTTTTGTCCAGCGGCAGTGGTGAAGTGAAGTGCGAAGCGCCGTTGGTTGTCATGGCCGGTTGTAAGTGATTCTTGAAATGCTTCCTTGTGTGCCTGGTCACTTGAAATGACATAGTACGTATCAGAATTTATGTATTTGCTGCGAGCGCCAATTGTAACACTCACGAAAGCTGTTTTGACATCACTATTCATACCACAAATTATTTTTACATGAAGGACGAAATTCCAATCGACAGTCTCTTTCTTGGCATCCACGTTAAGGTAATCAATCTTAGCTTTTCAGGGATGTAGCAAATTATTCTCCACTTCTTTTAAAATCGTTTAAAAAAAGTAAAGAGTAAATCTTATTAAAATAGTGTACTGACCTCTCTTCGGTTTCTGCATGTATCTGTCTCATCTTTTGTGACAATGTCTACAGAAGGCCATAAATTCTCGTATTAACAGAGCTGAAATTATTTGTGATTTTGCTGTCCCAATACTACATGTCCGAAAGAACAGACACCACACATTCATGTAATTGCTACACCTAGTTGCGCAATGGATCCACTTTCTTCAGTGCGGATGCACAAATACGTCCTATCTCCTATGGCAATCTCAGAGTAGCGAACATGGAGTCAATGGACAGGGGCTGCGGATACATGACGCTCGGTGGGAATGTGGATCGACTGCGAGGCGTGCCGAGATAATCCACGCAGTTGCGATAACCCTGTGTCCCGCAGTAGTTAAAGCACCTGCGTAGTAAGCAGGAGATCCCGGGCTCGAATCCCGGTTCGGTCACATTTTCACTCGTCGCCTCTGATTCCGCTTAATGTCCCGCTGCAGCTGACGGCAGCGATACCCTTCAATAATCAGAGCCATTTACTACTCCAGTTTACAGCACTTCTGTAAGGTACTGCCTCCTGGCAAGACATTAAGAATATTTTCTGCACCTGACTAGAAATCTCCAGGTGTTATGGTGAAATACTCGCTCTTAAAATCGGAGTGATCGGTTCCGATCACTGCCATTTAGAAGTAACAGTGCAAGCATATTTCATCGTCTTCGGTCGAAGAAAAAACTCTTTCCCAGCAAATGAAAACTGAGCGAAGCGACTACAAAGCGAAACATGGCTAGCACACATGGTTGCCAGAAATTACACTGTCCAATCACATTAATGTGATCACCAGTAAAAATCTCGGAAGAACCACCTTTGGGAGCGCGGATCACTGCGATACGCGCTGGAAGAGGGTCTGTGTGGTTCTGGAAAATACCGACAGGGATGTGGAGCCGTGCCGTGCCGTGGTCAGCTGCTACAAGTTTCTCAGTTGGAGATCCATGGTGCGAGAAGCCCGATCGAGGTGGTCCCACAGATTCTCGATTGGGTGTAAATCCGCGGACTTTGATGGCCAGGAAAGTACGGTAAACTCTCCTATGTTCTTCGAACGAAGCAGGTACACCACAAGCTGCATGAAACCCTACATTGTCCTGCTGGTAGATGACATCGTGTCGAGGAAAAACAAACTGCCTGCAGGGATGGACATGAACCCCAAATAAAGATGCATACTTGTGTTGAACAATTGTGCCTTCCACAATGACGAGATCACCCACGCACACATTCCCAGACCATAACGTTCCCTTCTCTGGCCTTGACTCTTCCGAGGGTTGTTGCAGAGTCTTTGCTTCCAGCTGTTTCACATCTTTGTAGCATGAAACGTGATTCATCTGAAAAGGCCACCTGGCGCCAGTCATTGGACATCTAGTTCCGGTACTGGAGTGTAAATTCCAGCCTTCGTGGGTGATGAACAGCACCGGCATGGGCTCGTGAACCAGGCGCCTGCTGTGCAGGCCCATGCTGGGGAGCGTTAGCTGAACAGTCGTTGAGGAGACACTGTTGATAGCCCCTTGGTCGATCTGGGCGGTGAGCTGCTCAACACTGGACATCTATTGCCCGCATAGATCTCCACAGTCATCATTCGTCCCTGTCATCCGTGGTTCACGGTGCACCATAGTTGACTCGGCGGGGTTGGATAGCGCCATTTTCCCAATGAATTGTTTATTTTCACCAAGGCGGCACAGTAGCGGTTTACAAACTTAGCCGTTTCAGAAATGGTTCCACTCTTGACCCGAAAGTAAATGATCATGCGCTTTTGGACGTCAAATCAATCGCCCCATTTCACCATTACGACAAGGACTGCACTGTTTTCCGTATCTCCCGGACACGCTTTATGTACTCTTCACTGCTAGTGCTGCCACTTGCATTTGTGGGTGGTTATTGCTCGCTGAAGTAGAACATAGGCGACGGTCACATTAATGTGACTCGATCTTATGATATGTCAAACACTGAATATTTTCTCCTGCACTATTTGTCTTGCCGGGGCCAGAATTCGCTAATGAATGACAATCATTTTTATACCAGCTGGTAATTATTATTAACTAGCTAATTACCCAGGATTGTCAGGTTTTCTTAGTCTTTTGTAAACGGAAAAAGGAATAAGATGTAACTGTAGCACAAAAACAAAGTTATTTGATTTCTATGTTTCTGAAAGTATCAGTCAGTACAGAACAACAATTACAAATTTGCTATAACGTCATTCAACTCAAAACGTGATTAAAAACATCTTTAGCTTCTACACTCATCAAAAAATGTTTTGCATCACCCCGGTTTCGAGAGTTCCGGAACCTGCACAGAAAACTGGAATACCGATCAACATAAACATCATTTCCGCCCTTTTTATTGCTCGTGAAAACCACACACTGCTTGTTGTAACACCATACAGCGACACCTTCAGAAGTGATGGTCCAGATTTTTGTACACACTGGTACCTCTAATAGCCAGCAGCACATCCTCTTTAATTGATTCATGCCTGTATTCGTCGTGGAATACTATCCACAAGTTCATCAAGGCATTGTTGGTCCAGATAGTCCCACTCCTCAACGGCGATTCGGCGTAGATCCCTCAGAGTAATTGGTGGGTAATGTCGTCCATAAACAGCCCTTTTCAATCTATCCGAGGCATGTCTGGAGAACATGCTAGCCATTCTAGTCGAACCATGTCGTTATACTGAAGGAATTCATTCACAAGATGTGCACGATGGGGGCGCGAATTGTCATCCATGAAGACGAATGCCTCGCTAATATGCTGCAGATATGGTTGCACTATGGTGGGAGGATGGCATCGTACAGCCGTTACGGCGCCTTCCATGACCATCAGCGGCGTACGTCGACCCCACATAATGGCACCCCAAAACAGCAGGGAAACTTCACCTTTCTGCACTCGCTGGGCAGTGTGTCTAAGGAGTTCAGCCTGACCGGGTTGCCTCCAAACACGTCTCTGACGATTATCTGGTTGAAGGCATATGCGACACTCATCGGTGAAGAGAACGTTATGCCAATCCTGAGCGGTCAATTCGGCATGTTGTTGGGCCCATCTGAATCGTGCTGCATGGTGTCGTGGTTGCAAAGATGGACCTCGCCATCTACGTCGGGAGTGAAGCTGCGCATCATGCAGTCGTAACACGACGTCCTGTGGCTGCATGATAAGCGTTATTCAACATGGTGGCGTTGCTGTCAGGGTTCCTCCGAGCCGTAATCCTTAGGTAGCGGTAATCCATTGCGGTAGTAGCCCTTGGGCGACCTGAGCGAGGCATGTCATCGACAGTTCCTGTCTCTCTGTATCTGCTCCATGTCCGAACAACAACGCTTTGGTTCACTCCGAGACGCCTGGACACTTCCCTTGTTGAGAGCCCTTCCTCGGACAAAGTAACAATGAGGACGCGATCGAACTGCGGTATTGACCGTCTAGGCACGGTTGAACTATACACAACACGAGCCGTGTACCTCCTTTCTTGTGGAATTTCTGGAACTGATCGGCTTCGGACCCCCTTCATCTGCGCTGCTCATGCATAGTTGTTTACATCTTTGGGCGAGTTTAGTGACATCTCTGAACAGTCTGTGATACAATATCCGCAGTCAACATCTGTCTTCAGGAGTTCTGGGAACTGGGGTGATGCAAAACTTTATTTGATGTTTGTACAATGTGAGCTCCAGCAAGGCAGGTTAACTGGAATTCATGGAAGGCCCGGGCCCCACATTATGACACCATTCATTATTTGCCAAGTGATTCACATTTATTAAACAGTCTTTTTTAAAAGTAGAAACTATCGTAATACATAATTAAATAATATTTTAGAAATCAATGGTTCTTAAAATAATGAGTGGAACACCTTAAATTCAAAGGAGCACAACTAAACCAATTTAACAACGATATCAAAATTTGTAAACCAATATGATACCTTAAATGCCCCGGGCTAACAAAATGGTTTTAAATTACAGATTGAAAATTTAACACGGTCCATTAAGGGGTATGATAAATTTAAAGAAAAATTTTTGAAAGTCAAATGTAACAACGACTAGCACAAATTCAGAAGCAGGTGAAATGTTTACACAAATTCAAATGTCCAAGCTAACAGAATGGTTTGAAATTACAAACCAAAATTTAACCCGCTCCTTTAAGAGACCTAACAGATTTAAGCACGTGAACCAGTGAAGAAATAAACTTACGCAATAGTCACCGTGTCATAGAGCAGCTTCACGCAAGGTAACGGCAGCGGGGAATCCGAAATGCCGGCCAGTAATATCGTGACGCTGGTGCGCTTACCCTTCTGAGGCAGGACCAATTGCATGCATAGACTGCAGAAACAATAGTTGACCCATCAGCCAACAGCAGGGCGCTCGTAAAATAAGCATCATGTGACGAGGAGATGCCTAGAAACAGGAGCAGATCAATTAGTACAATAACATACTTTTAGCAAATAGCTTCCTGAAAAAGCAGTCTAGAATGAGATACAACAACAGCCGGAAAACGGCGAGTAACAGACTAAACTAAGAGTTTTAAGAACAGTACAAATTGAATAGTGGCGAGAATCAAGAATAAGTGTATAATATAACCAGCTACAAATGTAGTTTAACTAAATTTTTAAATAACAATTTTGATCTTCCTTCCGGGTTGAAATCCTCATTCTGATACAACGGTCAGATACCAGTATAAGACGAAGACCCAATGAGGCTCCAAGAACCAGGTAAGGAATATCGCCTTACAGCACCCAAGGCTACCAACACAGAAAATTTCACAGCTCTCTGGCAGCGTACCCGGTCTGATCTGGCCATATCAGAATTAAAAGAGCACATAATCATAAATGTTCATGACAGTGCCAGTAGCGCCTGCGACCACCGTCACATTCCCACCGCTTGACTTATGGTGACAATAACTGAAGTGGACTGACAAGGCAGCCAGTCCACAGTGACGGGTAGCCGATAGAAAGGCACGAGTACACACTCACGCCGACGGGCGTCAATTCTGGAACAGGATAACTATTGAATGGTAGCAAGAAAAGTACGTAGCTGCTTTATACTTAACTTTATTATTTGATGACTACAGCATTCTTCTTGAGACATTTATACTATAACTCTCAAAGTAGGTAAGGCTAATGGCGCCTTGCTAGGTCGTAGCCATGGACTTAGCAGAAGGCTATTCTAACTGGCTCTCGGCAAATGAGAGGAAGGCTTCGTCCGTATGGTCGCTAGCAATCTCCTCGTACAACTGGGGCGAGTGCTATATCGTCTCTCGAGACCTGCCTTGTGGTGGCGCTAGGTCTGCGATCACACAGTGGCGACACGCGGGTCCGACATGTACTAAATGGACCGCGGCCGATTTAAGCTACCACCTAGCAAGTGTGGTGTCTGGCGGTGACACCACAATAATAATATTAGGCATCATTTGACAAGGAGATACACGATTAACGCAGAAAATATCTCCACTACGGAGGTATCTTAATACCAGACAGTAAAAAACGTCACACCCGAGTATCACAACTAAGCTGCTACTCAGGAAAGCAACACATGGCGCTCAGCGAACACAGAGGTGGGCAGTCTCGAACAGTTTCTATAGGCGTTACAGACCACAGTAAGGGCGGGTCCGTTTCTCCGCAAAGCACAAATTTGCAACTCAGGGAAGTATCAGACAGGGCAAGGCAGTAACAACAGAGCCCGCTAACGCCGCTAACTAGATCACGAAAAATAGCCCGACAACGGAAAGAGGTGCCCTTCCAGAGCACCGGAATCAGCTAATCATAATTAAAGTAATTCCCTCAGAGCCAATCAGTCAAGACACTGACCACCGGAGCGAGACAACACACGTTTCCTGCAACCGACTTCCGTTCTCCACGTACTCGGTGGGTGTCCGTTCCGCACCCACCTCGCAAACGTTTCAAACCGGAACAAGTGAAGCAAGGACGCCACCAGGCGACCAGACCAGAGATTCGATGTGCAAACCACAGTCGGTACGAACCGACACGGCTAACAATGAATATTTCTTCCTGCACCCGAGGGTGCCGTGTTTTGGAACTTTCTGGCAGCCGACAGTTGAAGCTGTATCCCTGCCTTTTGTAGACAGTAGCCTTACCAACTTACCTATCCACGGAATACTCATGAGCTGTCCTCGTAGCTTCCAATCTGACAGTACTGCTCTTCTACTTTCGAAAAGTCGCAGAAGCTCTCCTTCATACTTTTAGATACTAGCACTCCTGGAAGTGAAGATATTGCGGAGAAATTGATTGGTCTGTATTAGCGATGTGAAGACATTCAAAACCTGCAGAGTGCCTATGTGCAAACCTTACGACAAACCAACAAATTCCTGTGATCTGGCAGGCAACCTGTGTCGACGACAAAATTCCAGTTCTGGGCATCTGAAGGATCACTCCTTACATGTGTTTACTTTCTAGTGTAGATTAGACAGGGAGGCGCACAGCGCTCTGAAGGAAATGCATCGATTAAGGCAAGAGAAGAGAGGGAATATGTGGAATAATCGAGGGTAGATTGACGCGACAAATACAAATGACACTTAGTTTCTCATTAGGTTGCTGCCGTGTGTCCCTTATGCAGAAGTCTCAACGTCTCACCTAACGAACAAGTTTTCGAACAAAGAGCTCACGGTCTGCTTTGAGGGAAGGCTACTCATACATAACAGAAACCCAAAATTTCTAGGCGTCACGCTTGACAGAACATTCAGTTACAAACAACGTCTATTAAGAACATCTGCCAAAAAAATAACGTTCTCCATAAACTTTGACACACATCATGAAGATCTTCTGCATCAACACTTCATATTTTAGCTCTGGGATTGGTTTACCATCTTACCGAATTTGTCTCCCCACCTTGGATGAATAGTTCTCACACAAGAATGTCGAAAAACAGCACAACGATACAATAAAACCTGTACTTACTGTTTGGCTGCCCATACTTAACCTCATGCTACCTACATGTCCGCAGCGGGAAAGTGTATTTGTTTGGGATTACAAAAAACTATACAACATCCTCACCTCCCCGTTCACACAGAAATCCCGACTGCAAGGATGTTAGTTAGCAACGTCTTTAACACTAAATACTGCTGAAGACACGCTTTGCGATTAATGCTACGACAGAACAACCTAAGATACAGTGAATATCGGCCAAGCCACCTGGATTTGGATTTCCTTGTAAGATCTGGTCGGTTATCAACAGAGTAAGATCCAACACTGGCAAGTGTACCGATTCTCTGCACAAGTGGAAGAAAATAACCTCTGCAAGTTACGTTCGTGGTACTGAGCGCGGTCTGTTCACCATGTGGTTCCAGAACGTCCAATAAAAGGTTTCCCTGGAGATCCTATAGAGTTCCTGGTCATAACAGAGGGATAAGTAGACTGTATTCGTGGCTTAAATATTAGTTTGTTATTTCAGATAATTGTAAATATTAATTATTTGTGATGGAGGCATGTGCTAGATAAATAAATAAAATTCGTCCATAACATCCAAATAACTGTATCTCGCAAGCTGAGTAAATATTAGATTATTTTTTATTGTTTCTTGTGCTTAAAAGTCATAGTTGAACGTAAAGTAAATATTTTATTGAAGAAAGTAAAACGATATACTCTTCTCGAAATTTTCAGTCATCTTCGCAATTCGCAATAACTCTTCTCAACCATTTTGCCCGCAGGCTGTAGTGACGCCGCCGTAGACTTACATCGCACAAGGAGCCGCCGTTTGAGGATAAAGCACGTACTTGCCCTGAATTCTGAGTTGTTGTGGGTGAAATCGTGGCGAAGTACGTACAACTTTTGTATGCATCTTACTATCCCTCTCAAGATAAGGCTCGTTGGCTGCAAAAAAAAATTGTTACGTAAGGTATCTAACTACCTGAGGTGATGGTTCTGGTGCAGTCGTCCCAAAATAAGATTTGATATACGTAATCAGTTTCAAGCACTTTCCCCCGAAATTCTACACTGCACAGACAATCCTTTCTAGAATCAAAACTGTTCTTAATACTAACCTTACGCTACATTAATCAATGAAAATCAACATCCAAATCGCACAAGGCGTAGTATAAACTAAATCTGGGCGCTCAGTACACTGTACAGAAATGTTACTAAAACTGAATTCATGCATCTGAAACACTGTGTTCGTGCGCCGAAAGTCTCTGTAGCACGCAGAATTGCGCGCTATACACTCGGAACCGTTGCGAAGTCGCCGACGTTTACCGTATTCATTTAACACTGAAAATTATTTCACGAAATATCAGAATCGTTGTAATTAATAATGATGTGACCTGGTAGTCAAGGGAAGGCAGGGTTCGGTTACGATTGTGGACGGGGCCGTAATCAGTTACTATTGGTTGCCTTTTACCGTTACAGATATTTATTTTTAAAATAGTAATTCCAGACTCAACAATAAATAAAAAATACCACACGTTATTAATGAATGAATAAACAACTGTGTAAATAATAGTGTTTTCAGTGCGTTGCAATTTAGCAAATCATCATAAAATACAGATACAGATAATGTTTCTTTTTTTTTTTTTAAAAAAAAAGCCACTGTGATCACGGTTGAAGGCCTTACACGCCAAGAATGGCAATGAATTAAGAATCTTTAAGAACTCAATGCAATTACAACTTACAGGTATTGAAATATTAAAAGTAAGTGGCCACAAGCACAGCAGAAAGTATCAGACGCCAGGAATGGCAGTAAATAAGGTTTTAAGGCTTACTGTTATAATACAAATATCGAATTATTTTTTTCAAAGCAAATGAGCACAATCACGGCTGAAGGCCTTACTCGCCAGGAAAGGCAATTATATATAAAAAAAATTAGAAACCTGCTGTAATACAGCAAATACAAGCAAAGGTTAATTACGAAAACTGACCACCAAACGGGTGAAATAAGATGATGGTCACCTTTTAACACAACCCTTACACTGCTAGATTTATTCCAGAAGGCGACCGGAACTATTAACTAGACATACATAACCTTTAATTTAGGCATTACAAGGTATGGTAATAAATAATACAGAAATAAAACACAAGGACCAGTGACAGACGATGCTCCAGGAATCGACCTCTGAGACGGTCAGGCAACAAACACTTTCATGAGCGATGAGATAGGCAGCCAAGAGTTGCATTCACTTGACAAGATGGTAACTCAGACTAGTGGCAGTCAAATGAATGACTAATGATAATCTTGCTGAAGCTACCTGACGTCCAATAAACCAAATGCAGCGATGGAACAATACGCCAAAGCCGGAACCGGCGGTCTGCACTACGTCCCCAGAATATTGTGTTTAGAGCGCCCGGAACGAGAAAGGAACCACTACCAGATTTACGTCGGATTCCGCAAACTCGAAAATCTGAGCAAACAAGTCACAGTACAGAGCACCAGACAAACCAACAATAACTAAAACCCCACTCGATTTGCGTGCGAGGCAAAACCGAAATGTGACCAACCAGAATCAGCAACCATACGTCATTGCGGAAACAATCGCAAAGCGAGCCAGAACCAAGTACCAAATGAGTGACATCAAATTCATTAGGCTCACAAATGCACACTGAACTCACTGTGACAACTCCGACGATGGTTGGCAGAATGAAACAAATCTCTTCACTACTTTATTCACAGTTGAGTAACCATACCGTCTAATCACTGAGCCAAGTGCTTTTAACACAGTAGGGTCTTCAAGTACTAAGCGGTACGCAGATCCACGAAACAGCACATGACGGCTCGATGATAATCTGTCACAACATCACATACGTACTACGGGGCCCACACTTGAGACTGACTCTGCTCTACTTGGATTGAAATACAATCATCTTAAAGCTTGCTAGACGAGGTCGTGCACTCTCATGATCACAGCCCTTCCATCCGGCAGTCCATGCGTGCCACCAGCGGTCCCGGCGTGTTGCCGCACTGCACGGACCTGGCTCCTCCTGAGTCCCCGACCGAACTGACACACACACACGGCACGGCAAAACAAGCGCCGCTTTGCCACTAGCGAACAGGCAACGCTTCCGAAACGAGTGGCGCCAGTCAAGACGACAAGAAGACAAACAACCGCAACCATGCCAGTTAAAGGATGCGATCTGGCCTCCAACAGAGGGCGGAAACCTACAAACAGCACCAACGCGAACCGCAGCATGGCTCAAATTATACTAAAGAAAAGTATGAGGGCTGACGTCTAGGTTTCTACAAAAACAATGTAAGAAAATATTCGTTTGTTACAAATATTTTTATTGTTTCTGAAAACATTTGCCTTTAAAATTTATACTTCTACAAGCATTTCAACCAATTCTTAAAACGTTCCGACTTCGATGCTGGCACCTCAACACGATGTTGAAATGTAGTCCCGTGTGAAACGATGCGGTGTGGTACCATAAGGATACTTTATTTACACAACTGATACACGATTGCAAGACACGTCTGCGTTACAAGAAGGCAGACCTTACTGTCTTTCCGCACAGCAGTCAAAGATTATGCTCTGTAAAGAGAGATTACTTGTTACTGGCGTTACTTTGCATGTGGTTCCCACACAAAGAACCAGCTTTTTTATGAGACGAAATGCCTTATCCGCGCTTTTTCTGTTTGAAATACAGAAATAAAAACAAATCCTTAGGAGATAAAGCGGGTAAATGCGAGCAATGAGGCACTGGCTGGATTTTTGTTCTTCAATTAATCAACAGTTGTTTGATGTAGTGTCTGACAGCCAGCACTAATATTATTAAGTAATGACACGACGTTTCGGATGTTTATGACAAATAAATGGTTGTGCGCCATTTAGCATGATCTGTTCTTCGATCCTCAGACCGCGGCATGTGTAATCAAAGAAACAAGTGATCATTTTCGTGAACGTGCGAACGAACCATTTTTGGCTCCTTCTGTTTATCTGGGAACATCCAAATAGTGTGCTTCGTAGTTCAAATGGTTCAAATGGCTCTGAGCACTATGGGACTCAACATCTTAGGTCATAAGTCCCCTAGAACTTAGAACTAATTAAACCTAACTAACCTAAGGACATCACACACACCCATGCCCGAGGCAGGATTCGAACCTGCGACCGTAGCAGTCCCGCGGTTCCGGACTGCAGCGCCAGAACCGCTAGACCACCACGACCGGCGCTTCGTAGTTTCTAGTTTTTACGAACATATACAGATTTCGTCTCATGTTATGATGTTGTATATGGATTTTGCAATTCAAGTTTTTGAGTACTTCCTTGCACTAACTGACGCGAGCCTGTTTGTGAGTTTTGGTCGAATTGTATGGAATCTGTCGAGAGCAGGCTTTTTCCACAGCCAACCATTCATGCAATGTCGAATGTGTTATTGTCCTGGATATGTGTGAAGAATACCTCTATCTCGCGATAAGTTACGTGCCGACCTTCTTCTTATCGGGTTGTGGACAGCTTAAGTGAAATTCATCGCTGACGGAAGCACAACCACGATGAAATCACGCAGACCAATTGTAAACAATATTTCTCATGGTGACAGATGACTGGAGCTCTCACTTTCACACACTATCAAATAGTAAAATATTCATGCAGTATCATGTCATTAAACATGCACAATGAGGCAGCGGAACATTGAGAATATTCCGTATTATTCAAATTGCAGGTATTTTTCGGAGAATTGTACTGGATGTAAAGGGAAAAAATAATGTCTGTATATTATTAAGTGGCTGCACGTGGAAGCGGATTTTAATATTAAGTATTCTTTCACGTACCTGTGCATCGATATTTTAAGGTAATTTTTGGGTAAGGTTGTTCGTTTCTGGATGTTATGTTTCGTGTACTTTTCTAAAAGTGATTTAAATGCAGGGTTTACCAGTGTCTCAAACAGTACATTTGCTGCTGCAAAAGCACCAATTACATCCACAAACAATGGATTTGGACTCGCTTACTTGAAATTATACGAATAAATCAATGTACACTTTGTTATTTTGTGTCGGAAATAACTTCGTCTTTGCAGTATGATAAGCAGAAGTTACATACTGATTTGCTTGAGATTTTTTTGAGCATTTCCTCTGCAAACATGTTGTAGCCTATGTCAACATTAGTGTCGGAAATAACTTCGTCTTTGCAGTATGACAAGCAGAAGTTACATACTGATCCGCTTGAGATGTTTTTGAGCATTTCCTCTGCACACATGTTGTAGCCTATTTCAACATTACCTTTTTGGCACAGATTTTCTATGCTTATTAAGAATTAAACAAAGTGGTTCGATAAGTTATACAATTGATCAGGAAAGATATTCTTTAAAATTGCCTACTCCCTGGTAATAATAAGATAAGTACACAACCGATTACATAATTACAGCAACAGTGGCAGTAAACGACAGAGCCGCCCGTTCTTTGAAATTCTTTTCCGTCAGTCCGTTTTAAAAAGGTATCTCTTCGCAATTCTAGTAGGAACCATGATTAAATTTTATAATTTGACAGAAATCTATAAGGTCGTCACAATCATTAGATCCCTATTGGTACAGAATTCAGCTGCTTTCCTTAGCGACAGTGAAATGTGTTTAAATCTACTCATGTTCTGCACTTCTGGCGTAATTCATACGAAAAAAAATGCAGGGAAGGTGATAGCATGCAAGTTATTGCCTAGCTTAGTGGTTATTTGTGAGTGATATACAAGGCGTCCGTAGAAGTCCCTCAATCATTTCAAAAAATCGTAATGTGGAAACTATTAGAGATACAACGTCGTCGTTCATTAAAAAAAATTAGCAGCTCTCATAGTTTTCATTCTGTTATGCCAGAAGGACAGCGTAGAACAGCAGGCCAATATTCGAGTTTTATCCTTGTAGGGTCAGAATTGCAGCGTCAGCAGTTTCGATTGCTTTACTGATTCGTTCATGATGGGTAGCAGCATCCTTGACTAGTGTTGTACACAAGCCGTTCTTGGCGTAACCCCATAGTAGATGTCTAAGGGCGTGACACAGGGATAACACGGTGAGACCATCACGACAAATCCACCTCTCAAGCAATGTGTCATTCAGTACATTCCGCACGTTTAAAATCCAATGCGGTGGTGCACCGTCATGCTGTAAGGTGATGAACCGTTGGAGCCCTTTGAGATGTGGTAGCACGAACTATTCGGGTATGTCCAGGTAGATATTTTCTATTACGGTTTTATGGTTTTCTCTACTAAGAAAAATGGGCATCAAACCATACCAAGCGTTAACCATCAGGCTATCATGGATAAAAAACACCGGGGGGGGGGGGGGGGGGGGGGGAGGAAACTCCGCGTTCTGACCCTGATGAGCCGATCGGAATCGACCGACGGCCGCGTCATCCTTTCATCCTTTGCCAATGGCGTCATCGGATGCAGTATGGAATGGAGGGGCGGGAGGGCTAGCACACCGCTCTCCTGGCTGTTGTAGCCTTCCCCGGCCTCGGAGCCGCTGCTTCTCGATTACGTAGCTCCTCAGTTGGTCTCACGAAGCTGAGTGCATCCCGCTCCAGTTATCTCAAGAAGGAAAAATCGTTGACAGAACCAAGAATCGACCGTGGATCCTCCACATAGCAGCCAGACACACTGATTACTTATTTACCGTTACGTTATTTAACAACATTAACATTACACAACCACATCACAATAAGATCACTGTAACATAAAAACAAAGAAAAGTTTATGAGTTACTGCGGACAGTGTAACATGTTCACACTTTAGTCTTAAACAACAAAAGTCGTGAGAATACACTTTGTTTCTCATCGACACACAGAGCTGCGGAAGCGGTCTTAGCGTGTTACAGATAGTGTAGAAATGGTACCACGTGGCCATGTGATCCTCTGCCACTGACGTAAGTCATAGAAATGTGCCAGTCTTCTGTGTGGAATCTGTGCTGTACAATGTGTCGACGTGGGGACGTGACAGAATGGTAGGAAGGCGTAACAATGTTCGGAGGTGCCGAAGACCATTCCGTGAATGAAGTTGCCCAGTTTATCAGTGTGTCATCGCGGACTGCTCAAAACGTCTACAGGGGAACAGTGAACCATTCACAATCCTGGAATTTGGCGTAAGAATATTCGTTGCAAAAAGATCCTGACAGACAGAGGCCGGAGAGGATGGTCACGCCTTTCCAATGGTTTCAATCTCGACAGTAACTGCTGCTGCTACTGAATTCAGGTGTCCTTTAACCAGATGCTGAACGAACATTCTAGAGGGAACTGCATGCAACGGACGTCTGGACTCTGCCTGGTTGGTTGATTCGGGGGATGGGGCCAAACAGCGAGGCCATCGGTCCCACTGAATTAGGGAAGGATGGGGAAGGAAGTCGCTCGTGCCCTTTCACAGGAACCATCCCGGCATTTACCTAAAGCGATTTAGGGAAATCACAGAAAACTTAAATCAGGATGGACGGACTCGGGTTTGAACCGTCACCCTCCCAAATGCGAGTCTAGTGTGCTAACCGCTGCGCCAATTCGGTGTGGGCTCTGGAGTCACATACGCCGCGAAAGGCCTTTGCTCACTGCGGCACATAAAACGGAACGTCTGCAATGGGGCAAACAACACAGAAACCGGTCAGGCGAGTCGCGATTTTGCCCCTTTTCTTATGGCGCAAGACTCGAGTGTAATCATGGCCCAGTATGTCGTTCAAACACTGGTGTGCAAAGTATAGTTCGGTGGTGGATCTGTGATGTTTTGTATGTGTTTTTCGCTGCACGACTTGGAGCCATTCTTTCAGGTTACCGTGAATACAAGCCAGGAAATTTGTTGTATGTCCATGTTTCTGACTGAAGGTTTGCGGGGCTTCAGCGGTCCACTTACGTAATAAGATGAAAACCCTGCAGCCGTCCTTTAGATCTTATTTATTACATAGTAACCAGTTTTGGTGACTCACTAAAACATCTTCAAGACATAACTGATCCCATCAGTGTCAGTTAAGGCCCGAAGGTGGTTGCTACATAATAAATAACACCGGAAGGACGGCTTCAGGTGTTTAATTTTATTACAGAAACCAGGAAGTTTATTTCAACATTCTCGATGATCAAGTGTTGTCTTTTCTTCTACATCTTCATCATTAGGACTGTGCTGTATTGTAGCTAGTCTAGATTACGTCCGATGGAGGTCGAGCAGATACTAGAGTACACATATAAATTATTAGTAATTTACTGAAACTTGAACATGACAAATACTGAACTTTGGAAACAATTATCGTGATCGTGCCCACAGATGATATGTATTTGATAACATCCCTGACATAACATTAAGCACTTCACTCATTGGTAAATGGCAGTTTCACGTAAGAGTACAACTGTCTACAACTTGATAAAAAGTTCTGAATAACTAATCTATTAGAAAACAACCGGATCTGTGCTAAAACGATACCGACGTCGTAAGCGGTGATTACGAGTGGTCGCTAATTACATAGAGATTGCGCTCAGGAAAAAGATAACTTCCAGTTTGCGGCGGCGTAAGGAAACACATGGGAGCGTGTCTACGGCGACGTCTCCGATTCGATGATGCATCGGGCTGCGACTGTCTTTGTTTGTGGTGCTGCCGTGTAGTACCAACTTTTCCACGAGCCCTCGTTCTGCGGACGACACAACTAGTATGATGTGGACACTATCATGTTCAGATTTTCTGTATGGACTGTTCCCTGAGTTGACGAACACTCAGGCAACCTATCGAACATCAACAGGCCCTTTAAACCACTCCGTCATGAAAAGTTTAGGGCTATTTGGAGCAGTGGATGGAAAGTAGCAATTAATTTCAAAGCAATTTGGTAATAATAATTCTAGGAATTTAGTATTCAGTTTGTGCCTGCAGCAGATATGTGTAAAGAAACTTTCTCGCCTGTCTAAGGCCATTATCAGGGCTAGAGATGGTGTTACACGGTATTAGAGCTGTGTCTTCAGAGGACGACTAACTTTTCTCCAGTGTACGTATTTGTTACCTTCATACTGTGAGCCAGAGAGCGCTGACGATGCACAAAGACCCGGTGCACCATCGTCGTGTTTACTTAATAGACGCCACAGTAGAAGGACATCAGTATCGTCTACAGCACTGCTTACATATGAACGAGCGACTTGTAGACCGTAGCCGGCCGTTGTGGCCGAGCGGCTCTAGGCCCTTCAGTCTGGAACCGCGCGACCTCTACGGTCGCAGGTTCGAATCCTGCCCCGGGCATAGATGTGTGTGATGTCCTTCGGTTACTTAGGTTTAAATAGTTCTAAGTTCTAGGGGACTGATGACCTCAGATGTTAAGTCCCATAATGCTCAGAGCCATTTGAACCATTTTTTGTAGACCGTACGATTGTGTGGCACTCCCAGTAAAGATCTGTTTGGTTCTAATGCACTTGTCGTAGCCTCGTTATTTTCCTTGTACAATGAGATGACAAAAGTCATGGCATAGCTATATGTAAATGTAAAGATGGCTGTAGTATCGCGTATAAGATGTACAGAAGAGCATTGTGTTGGCGTGGGTGTCATTTGTACTCAGGTGATTCGTGTGAAAAGGATTCCGACGTGAATATAGTAGCACTACTGAAATGAACAGACTTTGAACGCTGAATAGGGTATTTGAAGCTCGACGCATGGAACATTCCATTTCGGTAATCGTTAGGGAATAAATATTCCGAGATCAACACCATCATGAGTGTGCCGAGAATACCGAATTTCAGGCATTACCTCTCACCGCGCACAACACAGTGGCCGACGGCCTTCACTTAACGATTGAGGGCAGCAGCATCTGCATAGACTTGTGAGTGCTAATATACAAGCAACACTGCATGAAACAGCCGAAGAAATCAATGTGGGACGTACGATGGACGTATCCGTTAAGACAGTACGGTGAAATTTGGCATTAATAGGCCCATACGACTGGAGTACGTGGTCTGGTCGGATGAGTCCCGATTTCAGCTGGTAAGAGCTTATGGTATTGTTCAAGTGTGGCTCAGATCCACGAAGCCATGGCCCCACTCAGGTCTGGTCAGATGAATCTCGATTTCGGTTGGCAAGAGCTGATCGCAGGACCGGAGTGTGGCGCAGACTCTACAAAGCCATGGACCCAATTTGTCAACAAGACTCTATGCAAGCTGGTTGTGGCTCCATAATGATTTGGACTGTGTTTACATGGAATGCGTTGGATTCTCTATCACAAGTGAACCGATCATTGAGGAAATGGTTATGTTCGGCTACTTAGAGACAATCTGCAGGCATTCATGGACTTCATGTTCCCAGACAAAGATTGCAGGTCACAGGGTCACAATTGTTCGCTACTGGTTTGAAGAACATTCTGGACAATTCGAACGATTAATTTCTGACATGAATCCCATCGATCATTTATGGGACATACTTGACAGGGTAGTTCGTGCACAAAATGACGGCTGTAGAGGCAGCATGGCTCCATATTTCTGCAGGTGATATCCAACGTCTTGTTGAGTCCATGCCACGTCGAACTGCTGCACTATGCCGGGCAAAAGTAACTCGAAGTAGTTCCATGCAACTCTCAAAATTTCTCGAAAAAGTCGACTCTGAAGTATTCCGAGGAACTTTATTCCACTAAAATTAAGGTGGATGTTAAAGGTGCACTGTGTAGATCAGTTGTAGCGTTGGAAAATGAAAAGCATATAATGTATTACCGCTGGTTCAAACCGCGTTGTGGACTTTTTGTTTAGTTTTATATTTTTTCGGTCAGTTCGAATACATACATCATTTAAATATAAAATTCAAAAATACAAGATAATTAAAACGTATCTAATAATTTTCATGAAGAATGCATGTCGTCTTCTTTCTAATTTCATATTGTGCACAAAATTACAGTGTTCATTGCAAGTATGAATTATATTTATAAATATTTTATAAATGATTGTTGATACATATTTAATGATTTTTCTTAAATTTAAACGATTTTTATCAACAGTCTTTTAGAAAATGTCGATAATAAAGAATTTTATTTGCAATGAGTACAATACTTTGTTAGAAACAAGAAGACTGGCAATTTGCATAAAAATGATAATTAGTCTCTTAATTAACATACATATGATGAAATTTATATTTAAATGATGTTAGTATTCGAACCGAGTGGAAAAAGAATAAGAGAGAAAAGACCACTGCAATATTCGAACCAGTGATCCACTGATTGTCAAATTAACATTCTCCAACACTACCAGGTGACCCAACCATTGTAATTTTAGTGAAAATTCCCCATAAAACTTCATAGTCGATTTTCTCGATAATTTTTGGGAGTTTGATCGCATTCCTTTGGATCACTGACATTTGAGTTTTTAATTTCGTGCATCATATCCATAAAAATTTACAAAAATTCGATTGATGGGTGGTCGTTTTTTGTGTATGTCTGTGTAAGAAATATGAATTATTTCAGTAATTACTGTAAGGCCAACCCAGCATAAATATTTTTCGAAATTATTACAGTTTTTTTCAGTTTGGGTGTTCACTTTTTCTCTTCATGCCCTTTAGTGTGCAGTCGTAAAAATTCAGCGTCCTCAGAGTACCTAAATAACTGTAAAGGTAGCTAGTTCAGAAAATAGTGAAGTTGGCAGACACTTGCTCGCTTTCTTTGATAAACTGAATTCGCGAGTAATTGAAACCAGTTCCAGCTTGGCTGTGAAGTACGTTAGTAATTAAATTCATTACACATTTTACAAAAATCTTTAAGTTGAGAAAAGGAGTACTGCTACTTTGGCGAAGTTTATGTACACTCTTTTCCACAGTTTGGTACACTTGGTACTAATGTTTGCGGACTCATTAGATGCTATATCAAAGGGTCGAAGCTTTTACCGATATGAGTAACGGATACGTTACAGCCCTCGTACGTTGTCGCTATTCTCGCTAGTAATGACACCAATCACCGAGCAGAACATCATCCACGTAGAAAATGTAGATAGTGCTTCCAGATGTCCCAATTTCCACAGGATGTCCCTATTTTTAGGCGTGTCATGACTTGTCCCTCGTTAGCCTTACGAAGGACTACCAGTATCCCGAATTCTGGGCACTACTAACAACTTGAAATGCAATTCGTATTCATTTAAAAACTGGTTGAGTACATGAAAGTTGCTAAATGAGTTTCTGAACTCTCTGACGGCAGTAAACAGGGAAGAGCCAAAGATCCTGGTACACCGGCCTAATATCGTAGAGTCCCCGCGAACACGCAGAAGTGCCGCCACACGACGTGGCATGGACTCGACTAATGTCTGAAGCAGTGCTGGAGGGAATTCACAACATGACTCCTGCAGGACTGTCCGTAAATCCGTAACAGGTCTCTTTTGAACAGCACGTTGCAAAGCGTCCCAGATATGCTTAATAATGTTCATGTCTGGGAAGTTTGGTGGCCAGAGAAAGTGTTTAAAATCAGAAGAGTGCTTCTAGAGCCACTCTGTAGCAATTCTGGACGTGTGAGGTGTCGCGTTGTCCTGCTGGAATTGCCCAAGTCCTTCGGAATGCACAACGGACATGAATGACTGCAGATGATCAGACAGGATGCTTACGTGCGTGTCACCTGTCAGAGTCGTATCTACACGTATCAGGGGTCCCATATCATTCCAAATGCAACTGCCCCACATCATTACAGAGCTCCCACCATCTTGAAAAGTCCCCTGCTGACATGCAGGATGTATGGATCCATGAAGTGGTCTTCATACCCGTACACGTCCATCCGCTAGATACAATATGAAACGAGACTCGTCCGACCACGCAACATGTTTCCAGTCATCAACAGTCCAATGTCGGTGTTGACGGGCCCAGACGAGGTGTAAGGTATTGTGTCATGCAGTCATTAAGAGTACACGAATGGGCCTTCGGCTCTGAAAGCCCATGTCGATGATGTATCGTTGAACGATTCACACGCTGACACTTGTTAATGGCCCAGCATTGAAATCTGCAGCAATTTGCGGAAGGTTTGACCTGCCCTTCTGTTACATTGAGCGATTCTCTTCATTCGTCGTTGGTCCCGTTTTTGCAGGATCTTTTTCCGGCCGCAGTGATGTCGGAGATTCGATGTTTTATCGGATTTCTGATATTCACGGTACACTCATGAAATAGTCTCGTGAGCCGACTATAACACCATGTTCAAACTCACTTAACTCTTGATAACCTGTCATTGTACCGGCAGTAACCGATTTAACAATGCACCAGACACTTGTTATCTTTTAGAGGCGTTGCCGACGGCAGCGCCGCATTCTGCCTGTTTACATATCTCTGTTTTTTGAATACACATGCCCGTACCAGTCTTTTTGGCGCTTCAGTGTATATGCGGGGTATGAGGTCGCGACCAGCCGATGGACCGATGTGGACTCTTTAGTGTATGCCCCAGCTGTCAAAGATGTTCCGATACAAGTAAATACAAGTAAGTATTCGATATTTTTGTTTGGATCCCGAATACTTTTAGAAATGGATCATTCGCTCGAAATTTACTCGATATCGAAAGAAAAAGTGCTTGTATCGAATCGATTTTATCTCTAGTAATAATTGCCCCAGTTGTTGAAACACTTGTTAGACACAGATGTTGCGATGACGATATGATATTGTTGAGCATTTTTGTACAAACAGGGATAAATGACTAATGTCTTCCCATACTATAAATGGATCATATTTTTAAAAATATTGCAGAGTTGGCAAATAGAGATACTTCATCACTTTGGTGTGTTTCCTTTTTTTTGTTGCGGCCGTGCGCTAGCTTTTTACAGTGTTTCCAAATTTGTTGTTCTACATCTACATCTACATGATTACTCTGCAATTCACATTTAAGTGCTTGGCAGAGGGTTCATCGAACCACAATCATACTATCTCCCCAGCATTCCATTCCCGAACAGCGCGCGGGAAAAACGAACACCTAAACCTCTCTCTTCGAGTTCTGATTTCTCTTATTTTATTTTGATGATCATTCCTACCTATGTAGGTTGGGCTCAACAAAATATTTTAGCATTCGGAAGAGAAAGTTGGTGACTGAAATTCCGTAAATAGATCTCGTCACGACGAAAAACGTCTTTGTTTTAATGACTTCCATCCCAACTCGCGTGTCATATCTGCCACACTCTCTCCCCCATACGTCATAATACAAAACGAGCTGCCCTTTTTTGCACCCTTTCGATGTCATCCGTCAATCCCACCTGGTAAGTATCCCACACCGCGCAGCAATATTCTAACAGAGGACGAACGAGTGTAGTGTAAGCTGTCTCTTTAGTGGACTTGTTGCATCTTCTAAGTGTCCTGCCAATGAAACGCAATCTTTGGCCCGCCTTCCCCACAATATTATCTGTGTGGTCTTTCCAACTGAAGTTGTTCGTAATTTTTACATCCAGGTACTTAGTTGAATTGACAGCCTTGAGAATTGTACTATTTATCGAGTAATCGAATTCCAACGGATTTCTTTTGGAACTCATGTGGATCACCTCACACTTTTCGTTATTTAGCGTCAACTGCCACCTGCCACACCATACAGCAATCTTTTGAGTTTTTTGTATTGTACCATGTCGGCACTTATCCATAGCCGTATAAAGCGGTATTGACCGAACGGTCTACCCGCCGGGAGGCCCTCGTCACACGACATTTCATTTCATTTCATTTCACCTCTCTTCGGTCTGCAAAGCTCCGGAGGTTCTCTGGTGCTGTGCTGTGGTTGGTCTGGGGATAGGGGCGAGGGGGGGGGGGGGGGGAGGAAGAGTTGGAGGACATTGTTGACTGGCTGTGGGGCAAGCCGGATGCGGGCGAGGCGTGGCTACTGGGCAGAGAGAACTGGCTGGGGTCAAGTGGTGCGGCCGGTGCCCTGCTCAATCATCGTTAGTACAGAGATATCAGAGCTGGATCGGAAAACGTGATAACTGCATTTTATGTCTATGTAAGCACGTACGAAGCCATCGTTTCCTTTATGGTATGATTGTAATTTGCCTCTGTTGAGAGTTTACTGTAGAACTCTCTTGAAACTGTTCACTGCTGTCTGTCACATTCTGCTTCTTGTGAAAAACCGAGTACAATTTGAGGTTCGGAGACGTGGTGCTGAATTTAACAGTGGGCAGTCCTTTGTATTTTTCGGAACAGTCTGATGCTACTGACCTCGTTACGAGTGCTAGCATATTATTTCCTAACCCGATGACATGTTATTGCCTGTTGCTGGTTCTTGAAACCAATGTCTGAGAGATATGTATGCGAGGGAGCGGCCTATGCTGCAGAATTACTGGTCAGCATAGCGGAAGCGATTGAGGCGTGCTACAAAAGAAGGGAAGCATTATTCTGTATTCGTTATAGACTTTTGAATTTTTGTAAACGATTCTGTAAAAAGGTGTTGATCTACCGGCTTCTAACCTGAATCTAAAGGCCAGTAGATTCCATGATTATGATTTGATCTATGATGCGGAATAAATCACGATGATTGTATTATGGTTTTATGAAAGTAAAAATTTTGGACTGTTGTTTTTAGAGGTTGTTATAGTAACAATATCATTTTAAGTCTTTGGTATCAGAAACTACATTATGGAAGCTAAGGATTGGCCCTTTTTTTTTTTTTTTTTTTTTTTTTTTTTTGAGGAAACTGTTTTTAGATAAAATTTTGTTGCAGCCAGTCCAGGTCCGTAAATGGCCAACGTGGTAATTCAACTTTTAGTAACTTTGTCTTGTTAGTCATTCTTATATTATCTTGTAGTCATTACGTTGTGTTAGTTATGCTATTTATACTTTGTGTCACTATTGTGTAAAGCGACGATCAAAAAATTTGATCAAATATTGTACAGTCGATCAATAGACTCCACTAGCAATTATTTTGGGGGCGAATTCCCTGCTTCCATTACACTATAGTTCGCCCGCATGCTGATGGATCTTGAGAATGCAGGCTTTTAAATATAATACACAGTAGAGTAGCAGTGGCTCCATTGTCATTTATTTCGGTTAACCGATACCGCTTCTTCAGCTCTCTCACTAAAACGTTCCTGCCTTCTTTGATAATTAGTGAGACTGATTTGATACTATTAAGTTCTGTTGGCAAATAATTTATCATTGGTATAATTTTGGATATTGTAACATGCTTTTGTCCAGAAGCTTTTCTTGAGATATATTAAAAAACCTGTAAGCTGGATGAGTGTTTCCATCTCTAGAACTGTGTAGAAATAAATTGTCTCCCAAACATTCACAACAGCTCTTTTTGGGAAACCTTTCAGTAGGTGACGTCTTGTTTGGGATTATCATTAATGAAGAAATAAAAGTCTTCAGTGTGTTCTATTGGACTACATAAAACAAGTGGTCAAGTTAAATATCAAATACCGGGAGTTTCACCTAACTCTGTAATCTCATATATTTCCAGAATGAAACAAAATGTGAAAAATGCATTTGGCCAAGGGAACACCTATTTCAGGGGCTCACACAATGGGCAGAAATGCACATTCCATAAAAGTAAACAGATATCACTTCCGACACAAAGCTACATTCACTTAAATGCCACATGTATGTTCCTTCTACCGAAATGAAAACTAGAGGTACAATTAGTGATGGCAGACTTGGTTTCATTGATCTAAACCTCATACCTTCTGAAGACTTCAAAGGATAGCAACAGCTTCACAGTTTCTGCCGTAATGCCGTGGTCCTGGTCGCCTGCACTGTTTTGAAGCCTGCTGTACAGAAATAATACACTAAAGAGCTAAAGAAACTGCTACACTTGTCTAATATCGTGTAGGACCACCGCGATCACGCAGAAGTGCCGCAACACGACGCAGCATGGTTTAGATTAATTTCTGGAGTAGTGCTGCAGGGAACTGGCACCATGTATCCTGCAGGGCTGTCCATAAATCCCTAAGAGTACGAGGGAGTGAAGATCTCTTCTGAAAAGCACATTGCAAAGCACCCCAGATATGTTCAATAATGTCCATGTCTTAGGAGCTTGGTGGTCAGCGGAAGTATTGCGACTCAGAAGTGGTTTCGCGTTATCCTGCTGGAATTGCTCAAGTTCGTCGGAATGCACAATGGACGTGGATCGTTGCAGGAGATCAGACAGGATGCTTAATTACGTGACAACTATCCGAGTCGTATCTAGACGTATCAAGGGTCCCATATCACGCCAACTGCACACGCGCCACATCATTACAGAGCGTCCACCAGCTTGAACAGACCCTGGCGACATACAGTCTCGATGGATCCACCAGGTTGTCTCCATACCCGTACACGTCCATCCGCTCGATACAATTTGAAACGAGACTCGTTGACCCAGGCAACACGTTTCCAGTCATCAACAGTCCAATGTCGGTGACGACGGGCCCAGGCGAGTTGTAAAGCTTTGTGTCGTGCGTCATCAAGGGTACAAGAGTGGGTCTTCGGCTCCGAAAGCACATATCGATGATGTTTCGTTGAATGGTTCACACGCTGACACTTGTTAATGGCCCGGCATTGAAATTTGCAGGAATTTGCGGATGGATTGCAGCTCCGTATTTTACCTATTTACGTATCTCTGTGTCTGAAAACGTATGTGTGTACCAGTGTTTTTGGCGCTTGAGTGTACCGTATTTGAGCCTTGGCCTGTTCCCTCTTTGAATTCCCGCCCCGCGCGCCTGGCGTACGTCACTTCTTGCGGCTCGGAGCTTGTGGCGCCAGGGGACGTGGTGGAGCCTCTTTCGGGGTGGAAGTGCGGCAGTGGATCGAACGGAGAACTAATGTTTTGAAGCAGGACTGGAGGTTGAACTGCGCAGTACCTGTGCTGTTCTGCCGAACTTGACATGCCATAGAGTGATTGGTAGTCTTTTAAACATTTTGTCTATTCAGTAGTTGCATGCACCGGTGTTATCTAAAGACGGAACGTTTGTGTGGTCTTGGGTATTTGCATTTGTTGTTGGTTCTTCTCGGTGGAAGCCGCGTTATGCAAAAAGCTTTCTGATCCGATAAATTTCCTGGTGGCGTTGCCTTGGTTGGGGTTAGGGTAATGTATAGCAACCATACATACTTGTTATTGCAATTGTATTTCCCAAGTTCAGCAGTGGATTCGATGATCTGGTAGTGCTGTACAATATTTTAAGTGTGACAATGTTTAACCTTAGACCAAGTTTTTCAAGAACGTCATCCGAAGTGCCTATTGGTCTGCACAAATACTGTGGTCATGGGTCTGTTTTAAATAAGAATGACAGTAAAATTCAGATGCTCCCTTAGTGTGCTCCAGTTTTCTACTGGTGTGGCACTCTTTGACTGTCTTGGACCTGGACCCAATGCGTGCTCATCGTATTATGGCTATTAACGTCGCTTTTGTATATCGGCTTCATGGAATACACCGCTGCTGGCTATCCTTGGAGTGCATTCACGCAGGTTATGTAAATTACTGTAAATTTTTGTATTAAAATTGTGTACATATTGATTTTTGGGGCTTTTCTGAGACTAGTGCTCTTGTTGGACATAGTGCCGAGCCCCGTTAGGATGGTCACATGTTGCTCGGTTGTATATGAATCACAGTGTCATATTGAGATGTTGTATGGGCTTGAGAAAATATAGCCCATTGATAATAACTAACTGGCACTTCTGAGGTTGGCGGAATGTAAGAAACAAAACAAAAAAAACTATTAAGTCTTAATGTGCTCTGAAGGTTACTTATTTCTTCGTCCTCTAGCCATTTGTGAGTTGAAGAGTAAAAGAAATTTATTACCTGTCTCAGGGCGAGTTACAGCTTACTAGACCTAATTGTTCAACTATTTGTTATTTAAATGTTTTCATTGGGTGACCTTTCCTCATATATGATTTAAATTTACCTTTTGCCACAAGTTGGTTCTGAGTTCCAATTATTGGTTCTCTTCCTTTTTAAATGGCGTTCTTGAGCTGCTATGTGTACACGTTCACCTTAAGAGAAATTTCACCGTCTGTCTGAAGGCAGTTATATCAGTCTGTGCACACTCGTTCTCTTATTAATTTAACTGCTCATTGGGTGAGATTTAAGGAAACTTTCTCTGTCTGCCTGAAAGCAGCTCTATAAATTTGTGCATCTGTTTACCTTATTAAATCATCTAGAAGCCATTGGAGGTGTCTCGAGGCAGCTGTAAGTTACTCTGTCTTCCTAATAGCTATTAAGTTTTTAATCTTTTGAGATTAGTTATGCTTTTATGTTGTCTTAAAGAGTCATCTATTTCCAAATATTAATTACTTGTTCATTTGTTGAAGCATTTTCTGAGTTGTGGTTCGTAAAGGTAGAAATTTTGAGTCTGAGATGTAAGAACCGCTGTCAGACACAGGTTTTGTCTTTAACTATTGGCTTATTTAAATTGTCACTAAAGTAAGGTGTGTAATTTCTTAAACCTGAGGAGTTATGAGAGTTGTCTGTAATCCCGTTAATTGGCTCTATCTGATATTAGTTATTTTTCTTAAATAAATATGTTTAATGAACAATGCTGAATGATGTGAACCCCAATCGGTCCAGCCCTTCCTCTTAATTTCCTGTTTGCCTAAATGAGGTTTGAGTATTATATTCGGTAACTGCAATCTGAACAAAGGACATTCTCACTGCTACCGGCATATCAGAAGATGAACTGCTGCCGTGAGCCATAGACGTCTTCTACATAGAGAGGTCCTAGTACCTCTGAACTTTAGTAAGCTTCATAACGCGTGTTTCCGTGCTCATGAGCAGCAACTTGTGAACTGTTCCTTTTTTATTACATGGTTTGCATGCATTATTTTCCATGCGCCATAACTCGACCGTTGATGTATCTCATTATAATGATAACCATAGTTCTGTCACTGTACTGGTGAAGCAAATTTAATGTTAACATAATAATTGTATTGTTATTTCAAACTTACCTTAATGAATTCGTTGAATCTTTTTTCAAAAATCCACAAACGTCTGGTACCAAGATGCATTTCGATGAGAAGTACAGGTTAATGAAGTCCATTGATTAGTTGCATGAATCGCCAGTAGCGAAATACCAAAGGGTGATCGCCAATCAGCTTGTAACTAGTACACAGTCTCTCCTATTGGTATCGGTTTTGCCAGTTCTCAGATCAATTGCTTTTACGGTATATACAAACTCGAATTTCGACATGAAACTATGGAAAAGTTATGCGTGAAGCAGCAGTTTGTGAATTGCCTTTGGAGGGAGTTTGCTTTCTTTAAAAAGAGCGTATCTTTAAAGCCTAACTTATCTTTTCCTTGGCAGTATTTTTTCTTGTGGGATGCAAAAACGGGAGAGCTGCTCTCGGTTTACTGTAGTTTGCTTTCGTCCATTTTGCGGTTGGCTGTACATACACGTCTGGCCCAGAAATGTATTGCCGTAAACGTTGACGAGCAGTAATGGCTAGCAGTGTTGCTAGATGAACATGTGGGTGCAATTCGTGTGGCTGACAATGTTGTCGGACCATATTGCTGTAGTATGTAGTTCCTAAGGCCTCTTCAAACGCATCGTAAGGGACCCAATACATTTTAACGGCCAGCATTGCTCTCAGTCATCCACTGGCTATACACAGTTAGCAGCAACTACCCTTGCAGTGTTTTCTTATTAGATGGCGCATATACGGCGGGTTGCCGTAGGTCTACAATGCAGATGTGTTGCCAGCTTGTTGCTGTACACCATTTTCCTTATTGCAACGCTTTCGTAAATTATCAACCAGACAGAATCGTCGTATATTGTACGTGTACTGCTTGTGTAGCAACAGTGTTGTGTTTCTGTCACGTAATTATTACAGAAGCAAAACAAATTGAGCTGTGCCAGGAACGTCTCTGACAATAATTAATACCAGAGGGGGCCTTCAATGATTGCGCTGTAGTTAGTGTTACCTGTGATCAAGGACGGAGTGAAGTGACATCGACTAGTATGAAGTCGCAGTCACGAGTCTACTGGAAACGAGTTGGGTAGCAGCCAGCATGTGCCGTATATTGGAATCGTGTAGCTGTGAGCGCTGAGCTACGAGGGCAGTCCCAAGCTTTGAGCATAGAGTGCAGGCCGTTTGACAGATTCTTGTCTCTGCTGTATACAGACTACGGCTCTCAGATGAATGTCATGGAGCTACAGGTGATGTGTGCAGGTTGTTTGCCCGCCACTTCTCGCTGTCGCGTACGGAGGACGACGCCTAGACGGATACTGCGGAGTTATGGGCAACGAATGCAGAATACCAGCCTTCCATCTTCTAGCTGCCATTGAAGAATACTCAGTATTGTAGAACACTCAGTATAATGTCGTTTATTGAAACTGAACTACACTTCTCGAACAATCACTATATACACACAAAGAAAACAAATAACACGTACACGACTATTCATCAACAGCGTCGGTGAAGTCTGTCGGAGCTGGTCCTAGCTCGGCGAGGAACTGGCTGTACTGCTGCTGCGCTGGCCTTATAAAGCCGGCGGAGGTCGGCGGAGTACTCCAACTTTCCCTGTGTCTGTGAGGCGACCTCTGCAGAAAAAGGTTCGCATTAGTCTCTAGCAAGTTCTGTTTATTTTGGAGAATTGTTTTCCTCTTGGTTGCGCCTGCAAGTGCTTGTGTGTGTTATATGGTAAACTGGGGTGTCTTGAGTGTAGTCTGCCTGGCAGGGGCCGTCTGTGGCAGACGTAAAAGCCGTATGTGGAATAAGCCTCCCGCTTAGGTTCTATGCCTGTCGCTTCGCTATAAATGAGTTGCGGAAGTGACGGGTTCATACAATGACAGAAATCGCAACACCAAAAATTAATCAACGTAGAGTAATGAAATTTTGTGAATACGTTTGTCAAGGTAACGTATTTAAGTGATTAACATTGCATGATCACAGGTTAATGCAAGCGTGAGATAAGCCTTTGCAAATGTGAAATGCTGGTACATTAATAACCAGTGTAACCGCCAGATTGTTGAATGCAAGTATGTAAATAAGCTTTCATTGTACTGCACAGGTGTCGGATGACAGTTTGTGCGATGGAGTTCGATGCTTGTTGCACTTGATCGTCCAATAAAGCGGTGGTTGCTGCTGTTTGTGGATGACGCTGGTGTTGTCGTCCGATGATGTCCCAGATGTGTTCGATCGAAGACAGATTTCGTGATCGAGTAGGCGAAAGCAACGTGTCGACACTCTGCAGAACATGTTGAATTACAACAGCTTTATGTGGACGAGAGTTATCATTTGGAAAAAAAACCCGGAATGGTGTTCATGAATGGTAGCGCAACTCGTCGAATTACCAGACTGACGTACAGTTTTGCACTGAGGGTGCTTGGGACAAGCAGGAGAGTGCTCCTACTGTCGAACGAAATCGAAGATCCAGTGTGTCTAGCTCGCAGATTGGTTGTAGGCCCTCGTCTGACCTCCTTCTAACCAACACACGACCGTCACTGGCACCGAGGCAGAACCAGCTTTCACCAGAAAACACAACAGAGCTCCACTCTGACCTTGAGTGAACTCTTACTTGACACTATTGAAGTCGCAAATGGCGGTGGTTTGGGGTCAGTGAAATTCACGCTACAGGGCGTCTGGCTCGGAACTGTCCTCGAAGTAAACGACATCTAACGGTTGGTTGTGTCACTGCTGTGCCAATTGCTGGTCAAACCGCTGCAGGTGCAGTACGAGGCGCCAAAGCCATACGCCGAAGACTCTCGGGAATGCCAAGTGACCTTCTGGAGCCCGATCTCCTTGTGACTGTATATTATCGTGACCGCTGCTGCCAACAGTCGTTTAGAGTGGATACATTCCTTCCAAGTCTTTATAAGCTATCTAAAAAGCAACATCCAGCTTCTCGAAGCCCTACTACTCGTTCAAACCCAATGAGTTGTTGTTAATGGCGTCTTTGTTGCCTTCGAAGGCATCTTTGACTAACATCAACTCACCATGTCCAATCTCAAAGGTAAGTAACGCTGACGACCGTTACAGCGTATATTTAAAACAAACCTGATTTGCATTCCCATAGCAGCGCTACTAGTGCCTCTCTTACGCGACTGGTATGAAATCTGAATAGCATCATCTCTCGGATGTAGAAACAGGCGTACCAACTTTAGTTTACGTCCCACAACTTCTTGGTGTTACGGTTATTTTTACGCCAGTGCAATAACAAGATGATTAGGTGTGCCTGCAAAAGAACATACAGCTGCCATGACCGTAATCGCTGGAGTTAAGTCATTGTCTGCTTGTTCACAGTGTTACACCGTGCGTTCTGTTACGATAGAGGCTGTTTAGTATGTCTTCATCCTTACTGTTCTGGGACAGTGGGACAGGTACAATGGGTGGTGATTCGTCAGTATTTGAGCGATGTTGGTTCGCAGACATTAATGTTGATCAATATGTAGATGGTGTCGCTTCGCACACATTGTGGTTGTTTATGCGTATGAGCGACGTCATTTAGACTGTCACTGTGGTTCCCTACAGCATTGTCCTTTTAATTGTGACTCATGTTTGTGTTATTTGTTGGGTTGAGTTAACGTTGCCTCCTGGCGCGAGCTTGTATCCTTGTTATACTGTGTATGTGATCGCTTTGGTTTCTCGTATGACTGAGGGGCTTTCCTTTGTGATGTCAAGCTTCCTTATTGTGTGTATCCTGTTTTAAAATTAATGTTAAGTTTGGCTTGTCTTTTACTTACTAACCCTGTACCATTGTGTCTTAAAACGATGTTTTCTTGAAAAATTATGAAGCTTACCACCACTGATTTCTCATGTGTATATACTGTGCTGGTAGTGCCGAGATTGTCCAACAGATGGTTCGGAGAATGTGAAACTACTGATCACAGCTTTCCACCATTCAGTCCTTTAGTGCACCAAATGCGGCAACGTCTGTCAAGAGTTCAAGGTAACATATTTAAGTGGTTAACATTGGAAGAGTGCAGGTTAATGTGCGAGGTAAGCTATTGAAAATGTGAAATGCTGGTATATTAACAACCGCTATAACCGCTAGAATGTTGAATGCAAGCATGCAAACGTGTATGCATTGTGCTGCAGAGATGTTGGATGTCAGTTTGGGTGATGGAGTTCCATGCCTGTTGGGCTTAATCAGTCAATACAGGGACGCTTAATCCTGTTTGTGGATAATACTGACGTTTCGACCAATGATGCCCCATACATGCTCGATTTGAGACAGATATGGTAATCGAGCAGGCCAAAGCAATACGTCGACACTCTCTAGAGCATGCTGGATTACAACTGTGGAATGTGGACGTGCGTTATCCTGTTGGAAAACACATCCTGCAATGTTGTTCATTAATAGCAGTAGAACAGGTCGAATTACCAGATAATACTGGCGTTTCGACCAATGATGCCCCATACATGCTCGATTTGAGACAGATCTGGTAATCGAGCAGGCCAAGGCAAGACGTCGACACTCTCTAGAGCATACTGGATTACAACTGTGGAATGTGGACGAGCGTTATCCTGTTGGAAAACACACCCTGCAATGCTGTTCATTAATAGCAGCAGAACAGGTCGAATTACCAGACTGACGTACAACTTTGTAGTTAGGGTGCCTGGGATAATGGTGAGACTGCTTTTGCTGTCAAACGAGTTCGCCCAGCAGACGATAACTTCAGAAGTAGGTTCAGTGTGTCTAGCAGGCAGATATGTTGGTTGCAGGCATTTAACTGGCCTCCTCCTGATCAATACACAACCATCGCTGTCACCGAGGCAGAACCAGTTTCCATCAGAAAACACAACAGACCTCCACCCTACTCTCCGATGATCTCTCGTTTGACATCACTGAAGCTGCAAATGGCGTTGGTTTGGGGTCAGTGGAATGCACGCTACAAGGCGTCTGGCTCGGAGCAGTCCTTGAAGTAACAATTTTTAACAGTTCGTTGTGTCACTATAGTGCCAACTGTTGCTCACATTGCTGCTGTAGATGCAACACGATGCACCAGAAGCTTACACCGAAAACGATGTAGTAGTAACATGTGACCATATGGGGCACAGTGTTCTTGCGATGTACATCGTTTCACCACGTCCAATCTCAAACGTTACAAACCCTCGCTACCGTTACAGCGTATACTCGTATTTAAAGCAAACCTGTTTTCATCCTCATAGTGGCGCTTTTAGCGCCACTCTTATGTGACTGGTGCGAAATTTGAATAGACACCTTCTTTCCGACGTAAAAACAGGCCTACGAATTTTGTTTATGTCGCACAACTCCTTCTTGGTGTTGCAGTTTTTTCTGAGCTCTTATAACTTACTGATTACAGAGAGATGCTGACTCAGTTTTCCTGGCCAGCAAATGGGAAATTACATTACACAGAATATAAAAACAAACCGTCTCTATGGTCCTGACCCAACTGGATGTAGAACTACTTTACGAAACAATATGCCTAGTTTTGTGTAGTGTATGCAGAGACTGGAGTGAGAAACGAATGAACAGTGTAGCACTAGCCGTTTACATTATTAAAAAAACTCCTTTGAAAATGTGTTCTGCACATGTAGCATTTTTTTAAACAGACCAGATTTGTGTTTGGGTCCGTGAAGACTCCAGCCTTCATCTGACCATCCTGATTTAGGTTTTCCGTGGTTTTCCTAAATTGCGCCGAGATGGTCCCTGCCTCAAGGCCACGGCTGACTACCATTCTTATGAAGCTTGTCCTATATAATGTAAATGCCTCTATGTATGAATTGTTCTGTTTGTTGTTCTTAAACTGAAATGCCACGATATGTGCTATATCCTTGTTAAAGTGATATATGAATGCATAAATCTACTACTAGTACTACTACTACTAAAGGTAAACAAAGAAACGAGGAAAACATTTAGCAATCTTGAAGAATTTAAGTATGTAACGAAACGAAATAATAATAAGATGTTCAACATATTGTTCCCGGGGGGTGCCATGATCTCGAGCAGCTATCTCGAGGAAATATTGTGGAATACACAAAACGTGATCCGGCAGCAGAACCGAGAGCGATACGCTGAACAGAGCCTCTGAGAAAGCCTATGGGGTCACAATAATCACGTGTGACACCACAGGTGTACATTATGTTTACTTCATTTTCTCAATTAGCTGGAAATACAACAAAAATTAAACCACATATTATTACACAGTGACTTAGCTTACGAAAGACTGGAGATCTTTGTTGTAGGATATACTTGTCGGTGAATCTAAAACTGTAGCATGATTTATATTTATCCGTAAAAATTCCTCTTTGTAGATCTCTTTCTAGAGCAGGAATCCCTTACAGTTTCCCTCCTTTCTGGCCTAGAAAAGTGCAGCCTGGCTTACGTAGCTGTAGCATTATTTAAATGGACATGTCCGAAGAAACATAACGCATTCTATGCCAAGGGTAATATGTGGGCCCAATATGGCCGAGCATGTCACGTGACGCTACTTCAGCCAATCGCGGATTGCTGAGAACGGCGAGCGAGGGGGAAAGGATGGCCGTGCTTCCCCTGTGCAGAGCTACAGGGCAGCTTGAGAAGTGAGAGATGCCAGAGGGTAAACTTCCTTCTGTTCTTTAGTTTGATCGTGATCGAAAGACAACTTTTATCAAAAAAAGGTAATAATAACTCGATATTTTAAAGCAGTGTCAAATAAAGTAATAAGCTCATATTACAATCAAAATCTTCCCTTGATTTTTGTTTTGTGAATCACCTCTTAATGTACATCGTGATTTGTGCTCAAATGCTCCGTCGTGAAGTTACTTTCTCAGGATTTGTACTTCAGTTTGTGTAAGTTATCTTACTTTCATATTATGTCCTGGCGTTTACTCAGCATGTGATATGTTGCTTCCGCCAGCTTTCTGTTATACCAAAGATGTGCAAAAAGATTTTCTTTCGTGAAGAAGTTCGGAAAAGACAGTTTTGTGTTGCAAAAAAATGATGAAATGCCAGACTACAAATACAGAGATCCTGGATATGACGCCCATTCTATCTTTGGGTTTTTTTGTGGCACTTAATGTGACTTACTGTTTGTCACAATTGTGTCAACTACATCATGCTTCCGATTCTCTTTTATTCGTTTTATAACTAACTGAGTGAACTAACTGATAGATCTATGAAAGGCAGGAGCATACAATTTCCAAGAGGACAACGCAAAATAAAGTACAGTGGCGTCAAATCAAACTTTATGTTGATGATTGTATTACTTTTATATAGAGAGTTATAAATGTTTTTAGTGTTGCCAAGGAAACATTGCAAACAACCTGAGAGTGCATACAACAGTTTTATTAATGACAACAGGAGGGCACAGCTCATACATAGTAGGTCGAAAAACACAGAGAGACATGAGAAATCCTGAAAGACAGTTTTATATAACTGCAGAAGTGAATGATGTGATCGTTGATGACGACATATGTTATAGATTACATGAACGACACTGAACGTTGAATCACAGATATGAATAATTATAAACATCATTTTTCACATTACATAGTATATCAACAGTACAAATATTATTTTATCACAAATGTCTAGCTAATAAAAAAGTAAAAAAAAGCGTCATTGACACATTTACACATAATCGCGCAGCACTGAAATATTTTTCAACGATTGGACGAAGCGTTAACTTCCATTGAAAAGAGTTTTTTCTCTTTCGTTTGGGAGGAACACCAGAGATTCGTGATGTGATCTTGCCTTCAAATGTAGACCCTGAAAAAGAAAAAAAAAAGCCAAATCACTAAACGATACAAATAATATTACAACCAGAATGAGGATGTAAATTATGGAACTTTCTGAGTATTGCAAATGAATGTAAATATATTGTTTATAACCTTCGGGCTATACAACAAAGACCACAACCAGCTAATATTGTGAGGAATATTATACGGTACCTTTCCATTTGGTACTAATGCTAACAATATAACACAAAGAGCGCTCATAAAAAAACTCTGATTTTTAGCATATAAGATACAACTGTAACACTTGAAAAGTCAATCTGCTTACATTTATTAACTAATAGGTGGGTCAGTTCAGCACTTTCTCATTTATGATCTGGTCTCATTCGTGAGGACATAGAATACCAAAAATCGATGTACCAAGAACACTCGTTCCACGACTGAGGATCAGTATCGTTAAACAGGTGGTAAAGCGAAGAACGAGTGTCGTTTGTGGAATATCAACACATACGTGGTTGTTTCTACATGCATATGGCTGATGCCACTTGTGATGGCGCGATTCCAACACAAGCTGGTCAGTAGTACACGCAAGAAACATATAATGATTTTGTTAGTGTTAGTCTCCAACTTTTCGATTCATTAAGTGTTCAGACAGAAATCGGAAACCACGAGGGTAATCCCTGGTACTGAAAAAAATTGTTGTTAGAAACTACAGGGTGGGGCAAATAAAAGTGGCCCGGTCGAGTGGATACGATTGGACGTGAATTTGCGGTCGCATTGACGGGGAAGGAAAATACTTCCAACAGGATGAAGCAATTGCCCTTACAACCGGCCGAACCATGAAGCGCATTTACACAAGATTCACGACAAACAGAGTTGTTTCGTCACGGCTGGTCACCCGACCTGTGCGATTACTCTGTGCGGGGAGGCCTCAATTCTAAAGACTATCGCAACAACCTCATAGTCTTCAGGAACTCTAGCAGAACAGTGCGGATGAGATTGCAGCAATTCCAGCAGTCTAGCTTCGACCCTGCTTCAGAAACTTGCTGACCAGGGCCCCAGAGCGTCAAGAGATGAGTGGTCGTCACTTTCAACATCTGCCGGTCGGTGTGGCCGAGCGATTCTAGGCGCTTCAATCTGCTGCGGTCGCAGGTTCGAATCCACATGGATGTATGTGACGTCCTTAGGTTAGTAAGGTTTAAGTAGTTCTACGTTCTAGGGGACTGATGACCTCAGATCTTAAGTCCCGTTGTGCTCAGAGCCATTTGAACCATTTGAGCCATATTCCAGTTTATTGCTTTGGGCGGTTCGTGCTTGGCTCATTATGCGTACAACCGCATCCAATAAACGCTCGACTGAATTAAGATTGCGTTATATGGAAGGCCAAGCTACTGTTGAGAATTCGCTCAAGTGTAAAAGCAAAGAGCAGTGACATGCGGTATACTCCTGTGGAAACGCTACATCTGTCAGGGACCTCTAATGCCAGAAAGGGACACAGATTGTCTGTAAGCACTTCCACATAACATGCACCTCTCAGTGATCCTTGCAGCCGAACAATGAGGTCTAATTGCGACTATATGAACACAGCCCAGATCATGAGTCACCTCCCGCCTGGACAATCTTGCCAGCATGCAGGATACATGGCTTAGCACGACGTGCGCCAAACTTTCAAGCGCCCATAAGACCGATACAACTGAATCCTGGATTGACCAGACGACTATGTTCGAGGGTCCATATCAGTAGTCGAGACTATGTGAAGTCTCAGCAAAGCGACACGTGTTGGTTGTTGCTCGCTGAAGCTTTTGCGGTGCACTTTCTCCCTACAGCCCTGGTGTAAATGGATTTCTGTCAACACACGTTGAAATCGGGCCCGAAATGATTCACAGTAATCCGTCCTTAACCACGAATGGCTCTGAGGTGGTGACGTGATGTCTCTTCCACTGTGTGGATGTCTACGCTTGTACGCTGCATTTTTGATATGCTATGACCCGTTCGTCTTTCACCGATTACCATTCCCCATTAAATTTTGTTACCTCGCAACATGCTGCCGTGTTCGGTGCACACCTATCTGTAGCAGGCTGCTCAGATGTCGCGTCTGCACTCGCTATTTGATCAGAAATATCCGGAGACACTTACCTAATGGCCGGCCGGGGTGGCCCAGCGGTTAAAGGCGCTACAGTCTGGAACCGCGCGGCCGCTACGGTCGCAGGTTCGAATCCTGCCTCGGGCATGGATGTGTGTGATGTCCTTAGGTTAGTTAGGTTTAAGTAGTTCTAAGTTCTAGGGGACTGATGACCTTAGAAGTTAAGTCCCATAGTGCTCAGAGCCATTTGAACCATTTGAACTTACCTAATGCGAAATTGTCCAGTAGATGTCACGAGAGGCAGACCCTTGGAAAAAACGACATTTTGTCAATGGAGTGAGTGATTGATTATTTCGTAAAAATTTTTTGTTTATTTATAGACGGAATCACATTCTTATGACACAGCCATAACCGGTTTCGGCCATACAATGGCTATCTTCAGATTCTATAACAATATAAAAGAAAATTTATATTAAAACCTAAAAATAGGTGCAATATTTAACCAGGCTTATTAGTAATCTAGCTCAATTTATGCGAAATGCATATAGTTCATACCTAAAGGCGGCATACACTGAATACAGGTTCATGCGTTGTCAAACTAGCTATAAAATGTAAAAATTGTTAGATTTTGTTCCCCCTCTTTGCGCTAGATGCGTGCGTCCTCTATAAGATAGTCTTTATTTTTCAAGAGCCTAAAATGTGACAAATTTACTATTAATATTTAGGTCAAATGTATATAAAATTTAAAATTACATAACAGACCGTTAAATCAGTGAAATAACATTTTAGAACAAGGAGAAAACATTGCTATAGACGAAAATAGTAGTAGCACTTGTAGAGTGTATTTCTTACGCCCGATAGCGCTGTATTTCCGGCTATTGCCTGTTTATGCCGTTGTCCATTAGCACGGCAGGGACGACACGGGCAGGACGACGAGTGTAGTGCTCTGCTGTAGGTGGATGACACGCTCCTCCGCCTTAAAGGTTGTTGACATCCGCTCCGGCCCGCACTAGGCAGTGCAACACCCGACCGCCAGAAGGCTCCATAGCTGAAGCACGTATGTAGTAAAAACTTCCGGCGAAACCGGTTATGACTGTGTCATAAGAATGTGATTGCGTCTATAAATGAACAAAACATTTTTACAAGAGACAGACCCGCCTGTGTAAAAGTAAGAGGTTGGTACATTGTGGTCAGCAGAAAAGCGGTAACAACAGAAGGGGTTCGTCGAGAGAGCTCAGTAACTTCAAACGTGGATACCTGAGTAATCCATCAGGGATATTTCAATCCTTCTATAGCTGCACAGAACGACTGTTGGTGACGTGATCGTGAAGTGGAAACACGCATTAACAACTGCAGGTAAATCAAGAGCAGACACATCTCATGTACTGATGGACAGGGACCATTGCTGTAGGTGATCGTAAAAAAATTGCATGAAATCAGCGAAAGGAATCGCACGTGAGTTCCAATGCACTACCACGAGTCCAGCTAGCACGTGGGTGCTAAGAGGAATGATGTACAATGGTTGTGCAGCTCCCCAGGCTGCCAGTAAAGGCGGTCGTTGATTAAAATCTGAATTATCATTAGCAGCAGTAGCAGCACTCCGTCTTCAGGCCACAAGTGGCCCATCGGTACCATCCTACCGCCGTGTGATCCTCAGATGAGGATGCGGATAGGAGGGGCGTGTGGTCAGCACACCGTACTCCCGGTCGTTATGATGGTTTTCTTTGAGCGGAGCCGCTACTATTCGGTCGAGCCCTCAGTTCGCGTCAAGAGGCTGAGTGCACCCCGAAAAATGGCAACAGCGCATAGTGGCTCAGATGGTCACCCATCCAAGTGCCGGCCACGCCCGACAGCGCTTAACTTCAGTGATCTGATGGGAACCGGTGTATCCACTGTGGCAAGGTCGTTGCCCTGAATTATCATTACTTTTCTTTTATTGCGGTTGAAAGTAGGCGCAATGCTGCTCAGGGAGAAGAAATGTACAGTCAGTGCTAAGCGACGTTTGCGACGATGTAAAGAGCGAGCACTAGTCGGAGGATGACTGGAAATGAGTGATTTGGGATGATGAATCACGCCATTCCTGTGGCAGTTCGATGATAGGGTCTGAGTTTGGAGAGCTGCTGTAGAACGTTACCTGCCATCACGTGTAACGCCAACAGTGAACTGCGAAAGAGGTTGTGTTACGATATAGGAAAGATTTTCGTAGATGGGATGTGGTTTCTCCATTGCACTTAACGAAATGCTAAATATGGAACGATATGAACACAGTTCTCAGCATTGTGTCCTGTGTGTAAAAGAGTAACAGTCTGAAGACCATGATCCCAATGGAACTCCATTGGAATGAATTACAATTTTTGCTTCTAACCGAACCCCAGAGTCAATATCTTCTCCGGTTTCGGCTCTTAAGGAAGACTGTGTTGCCATTCCACCATAGACATTCAGACATCTCATTGAAAGCGTCCTCAGGAGTTCAAGGGAAGGCTGTCCACATCCCATATTAATGTCCATTAATAGGTGTCTGAGTACCTTTCATCACACAGTATATTCCGCCTCCAGCCGAAGTTTCAGGACAACCCTGACAGTGGCTTGTAGCCACTCGTCTTGCTAGTGTTATACTTTAAAAAGACGGGAGATTATGTGTAAAAATAACTTTATCTACGAAGTGTTTCTTTGTATTGGAGTCTTTCCAGATTCATCCGAGTGTTGGACTTACTCACCTCGTACAAATGAGTCTCTTGTTAAATGTGCTTTTTCATTGCCAGTATAGGTGAGATGATAATCACATTTGTTCGCTTGAAGAGTGTTTGCAACTATTTGGACCGAGAACCTCATGACAAAATCCTTGTAGCTTTAGGACTAGATAGAAAACGCCCAAGTTCATCTTACAACCTAAAATTAATCGCGCTTCAAAGTAAAATTTGAAAGGAAAGTCTCTGATGGTACTGAGGACAAATCAAGGGTGTTACAAGGAGTTCCCTCATTTTTCAACTTTGTCCTCGAATAAGAGAACGGAGCAGGGAACAGTGTCAATGACCATTGTAGAGTCCAGTTGGACCACAAGGAAGAAGCTCTGATAGCATACCGTTTCTCTTTTGCAGGCAAGACAGTATTAATTTATACAGTGAAGGCCTTCACGACCAGGTATATTCGTTGCTGGTGAGTCTGCCGTGTAGTATGGCTGTGGTTCAAGAAACCGTGATGACTCACCAGCAACGCAGCGTTATTTATTAGACGGTGGCGTCTCTCGTTGATTTCCTGAGCAGGCGAGCAGCCAAAGTTGTAGTCCAAATATCACTAGAGAAACCCCAACTGTGCACCAATTTCCTCAGGCTCACGTAGAGATGTCACTGCAACATGGCAGAATGAAGAGAACAAAGAAATTTAAAGATTAAATGGATAGAAACCCTCAGAGAATGATGTTAGCTTTCCGAAAGTTAGCGAGACGGAACTAGCCTAAATATTACTTATAAATACCGATAATAAGAACTGCTTACAGCTTATACAGCAAAGAACATTCATTAATCCTGAAACCTTCAATACCAAGCGATTTCTGTCATGAACAAGAAAATACTGGGAAAAGTGACAGTAACTGAGAGAAGGATTGTTACAACGATCATGGACCCAGTACCGGAAGCTATTTTTCTCGGTAGAAGAACTCTCTAATGAGTCAGGTAATGGAAGATAATTTCAATGGTATCTGAAAAGTTGATCTCTAAATAGACTCAGAGAGATCAGTTATTGGCAAAATAAAAATAGGGGCTGGTGTAAACAAAAAAATAATACCTTATATAGTGTAATCTCTCTCAATTAGTAATAATACATACTACATTTCCACACTTGTATAAAAAGTGTAATAGCGAAGTTGTTGTCACTAACAGAAAATATTCTTTTGTTCAACTTTTACATTTATATTTCTTACATTTCTTTTAGTATTTAGTTGTTGTTTAAATTTATTTATTTTACTTTTTTCAGTTATTGGTCTCGAAAAAAGGACTGAAAAAGTTTTTTTTCTTTTTGAATCATCGGTCTTCTGACTGCTTATTTGTTCAATTTTGAATTGTATTACATGTGAACTAAATGTTAACTAAATGTTCACAGATGTGTTAATTTGATTTAATTATTAAATATTTATAGAATTAACAGTTGATCATATTGGCAAAATTCCAGTCAGCAGCTGTAGTTTACAACACATACATGCAAATACTGTTAGTTTAAACAGTTATCTGTAACTTTAGGGTGAAATTTATGAGATATCACCCCTCCTGGATTCGGTGTGGTGGCTTATGTTTTCAACAAAACAGATATCTAAACCCTGATTGCAACCACATGAAAAGAGTACCTATGGAGAGACCAGAGTAATCTGTGGTTCCTGAAGAGGAGCGCAGCTTTTTCTGAATGACTGACTGAGTTCATCTTATAGCATTAGCCATCATGACCACGCTGTATTGCTATTGCAAACAGTTGAAACTACAGCTGTTTCCTAAAAATATGCAACTGGACTGCATGCTTTAACGATGAAGGCATCCTCTTGAGTAATACATTTAGGAGGCTAAATAATCACTCATACGGATCGTGAGAAAGCGACTATTCAAGAGGACATGAAACAATAAACACATCTTGTGTTCTGTGGATCAGAAGGTCTAACGTTAATTCCCTTACCGCTTACGTAGGTTAAATGATTTGAAAAGGAAGATAAACGGGTTAAAGTTACATGTAATAGGTATCAGTGAAGTAGGGTAGTAGGATGAAGAGAGTTTTTGGTCAGGTGAGATCATTGCTTTAAATACAAAATCACATAAGGCTAATGCAGAAGTAGACCTAACTAGCTGCTTGTATACCATAATATATAGTGCACTAGCTTGTGAGACAGTGAAGTGAACCAGACCCGATTCGAATTCGGCGGCAGGTTAACGATCATGGGATGGTACACTGGCCGACATATAACACAAAGAACAAAGTCTACACTATTCACAGGCAGATAGCGCACACGATTTTCCTCCGATACACGATATGTTACCTTGATGACTGTGGCGTCAGGGACATCTGGCCACAAATCCTGAAAAGAGGATCCTGTACTAGACGGGATAAGCGTAAGATAAATAAAGAAAGAAAGAAAGAAAGGAAGAAAAAGTAGGCACAATAATTAGGAAGAAAGTAGGAATGTGAACAAACTTGCTACGAACGGCAGAGTGAAAGGGGTATCATAGCCAAGGTAGACACAATCTCACGACCCCTCAAAGTTATATGAACATTCCAGCCTACTACCTCTACAAACGATTAAGAGATGTGTTGTGACTGATAATTCGCAATTTTTCCCATACACAACTTTTATTGATGTAAGTTCACAAGATTGATGACTGAACAACAAACGAAAGGTAACAATAATGATGCCAGTAAAAGTCTCCTAATTGAGGCAAACAAAAGGTCACTTATTATTTTCCACAAAGGTTCGTGGTAAAACACACACACACACACACACACACACACACACACACACACACTAGCAACAGTCCAATTCCGAAATGAAGACGTAATCGCGGTAGACGAGGTCGGCAACCGGTGTGAACTGACTTCGGGGCTGGTTCTAGCCCCTAAATTGATTTCTCCAGCCAGTCAGGTTTTAGCGTAGTAAGATTGAAAAAACGTATGATGAGATAAGAGAAGCTATTCAGCGCATTGTTCGCGTTCTTAATTGTGATCCACCTAGCGAGGTAGCGCATTGGTTAGGACACTGGGCTCGCAGTCGGGAGGACGACAGTACAAACCTGCGTCCGGCCATCCTGGTTTAGGTTTTCCGTGATTTCCCTAAATCGCTTCAGGTTCCTGTGAAAGGGCACGGCCGACTTCTTTCCCCATCCTTCCGTAATCCAATTGGATCGATGGCCTCGGTATTTGGTCCCCTTCCCCGAATCAACCAACCAGTCGATTATGATCCGGTCTAATGACTCAACTGGAACGTTCTCTGAAAGAGCATATACACGGAGGGGACAAAAATCATGCCATAACGATAATAACATATACAACAATGTATAAAAGGGCACTGCATTGTCGGAGCTCTCATTTTTACTCAGGTGATTCATGTGAAAAATGGCTACATGAAGGGGATTAGCAGACTTTGAACGCTGACTTGAAGGCGGACCTAGAGGCATTGGACATTCCATTTCGGAAACCGTTAGGGAATTCAATATCCCGAGATCCACAGCGACAATAGTGTCCCGAGAATACATAATTTTAGGCATTACGTCTCACTACGGACAGTGCAGTGCCCGACGGCCTTCAGTTAACGGCCTGAGGCAGTAGTGATTGCGAGTTGTCAGAGCTAACAAACAGCAATACTGTGGGACGTACGACGAACATACCCGTTAGTACGGTGCGGCGAAATCTGGCGTTGATCGGATAAAGGCAGCAGATGATCGACGTGAGTGTCTGCTAACAGCACGACATCGCCTGAAGCGTCTCTCCAAGGCTCGTGACCATATCGGTTGGACCCTAGCTGACTGGAAAACCGTGGCCTGATCAGATGAGTTGCGATTGCAATTGGTAAGAGAAGATAGAAGAGTTCGATTGTGTCACAGAGTTCGAGTGTGGTGCAGACCCCACGAAGCCATGGACACAAGTCGTCAGCAAGGCACTGTGCAAGCTGGCTGTGGCTCTATAATGGTGTGGGCTGTATGTACATGGAATGCAGTGAGTGCTCTGGTCCAACTGAACCGATCATTGACTAGAAATGGTTAGATTAGGCTACTTGGACACAATTTACGGCCATTCATGGACTTCATGTTCCCAAAAAATGATGGAATTTTTATGGATGACAGTGCTCCATGTCACTGTGTCACAATTGTTCGCGATTGGTTTGAAGAAAATTCTGTACAATTACAGCGGAAGATGTCGCCATGCCGATCGCCTGACATGCATCCCATCAGACTTCCATGGGACATAATCAAGGGTTCAGTTCGTGCAGAAAATTCTGCACTGGCAACACTTTCGCAATTATGGACAGCTATAGAGGCTCAATACTTCTGCAGGGGACTCCCAGCTGCTTGTTGAGTCCGTGACACGTCGATTGCACCGGGAAAATGAGGTCTGATCTTAAGAGATATATCATCACACTTTAGTGTACATGGAAGCTGTAGCCACTGAAGCTTGGAATACAGCAGTATCATCACACTACCACTATTATTATTGGAATTTTTTTCGCAATTTTCGTTCCGTATTCCTCTTTATTTTTAACACCTTTCATTCCCATTCGTTAGAGCAGGACAAGCTTTTCAAAACCTTAATTTCTTCTGCCCAATCTCCCAGAAGGCAGACAGTGGGGCAGAACAGATCCTTATGTGGGAATTTCCAGTTTCGGTATTTGTCTGATGACCAAGAGAAATCCAAAAACCTACATCTCAGTGGAGCACTGAAACTATATTAAATTATTTCTAGGATAAAGTTTTACATTGCTCACAGAGAAGCATTAAAATTCGGTGCTAAAACATTCCTGCAGAAACTAATCTTTATCATATTTGAATGTATATAATTTTGAGGCGATAAGGTTTATTGACTTTTTTTACGGACCTAGCAGAGGGATATGTGTGGAGAGGCCAGATTAACATATGGTTAGTGAAGAAGGGCAGCATCCTCTTCAGTTTTGCAGGATCAACAGCCTGGGTAATCTACTGATATGGCACTGTAACGTCAACCAATATGGTCTAGCTCTATCGACACTCCAAACGGCTGAAAACGGCGGGTAACTCCCGCAGTTGTGTTACGCACGAACATTCAGCTAAGCTGCATGTTCTTAGTGATGATGGTATATTAGATCCATTAATCGGGTAGACAAGTAGGAGAATTTAAAGAGAAAAATCAGTAGCTAAAGTCGGATTTAATCTGAACTGGTGAAACGCAGCGGCACAGACAACAGGTCCTCTATTAGGGTGAGTACAGAGTTATCAAGGCAAAATCTAATAGGGTTAATGTAGGAATAGGTGTCGTGATGAATAAGAAAATAAGATTGCTGGTTAGCTACTACGAAAAGTATAGTGAACTTTTTATAGTAGGTGCATCAAAGCTCACACCCGTGACAGTGATATAAGTTTATGTGCCTAAAAGCTCTGCAGATGTTGAAGACATTGAAAGAATGGTTTATGAAATTAAATAAGTTAAACTATGTGATCAAAAGTATCCGGACACTTAGCTGAAAATGACTTACAAGTTCGTGGCGCCCTCCGTCGGTAATGCTGGAATTCAATATGGTGTTGGCCCACCCTTAGCCTTAATGACAGCTTCCACTTGCGCAGGCATACGTTCAATCAAGTGCTGAGAGGTTTCTCGGGGAATGGCAGACCATTCTTCACGGAGTGCTGCGCTGAGGAGAGGTATCGACGTCGGTTGGTGAGGCCTGGCACGAAGTCGGCTTTCCAAAACTTCCCAAAACTCTTCTATAGGATTCAGGTGAGAACTCTGTGCAGGCTAGTCCATTACAGGGATGTTATTGTCGTGTTACCACTCCACCACAGACCGTACATTATGAACAGGTGCTCGATCATGTTGAAAGATGGAATCGTCATCTCGGCATTTCTCTTCAACAGTAAGGAGCAAGAAGATGTTTAAAACATGAATGTAGGCCTGTGCTGTGATAGTGCCAAGCAAAACAACAAGGGGTGCAAGCTCCCTCCAGGAGAAACACGACCACACCATAACAACACGTACCCACACCCCGCTATCAGATCGCTACACTGTGTATCGTGATACGTCACTCCGCACAACATTTTTCCACTGTTCAGTAGTCCAATGTTTACGCTCCTTACACCAAGCGAGGCGTCGTTTGGCATTTATCGGCATGATGTGTGGCTTACGAGCAGTCGCTCGACCGTGAAATCCAAGTTTTCTGACCTCCCACCTAAGTGTCATAGTACTTGCAGTAGATCCTGATGCAGTTTGAAATTCCTGTGTGATGGTCTGGATAGATGTCTGCCTATTACACATTACGACCATCTTCAACTGTCAGCGGTCTCTGTCAGCCAGCAGACGAGGTCGGCCTGTACGCTTTTGTGCTGTAGGTGTCCCTTCACGTTTCCAGTTCACGATCACATCAGAAACAGTGGACCTTGGGATGTTTAGGAGTGTGGAAATCTCGCGTACAGTCGTATGACACAAGTGACACCTAATCATCTGTCCACATTCCAGGTCCTTGAGTTCCGCGCAGAGCCCCATTCTGCTCTCTCACAATGTACACTCCTGGAAATGGAAAAAAGAACACATTGACACCGGTGTGTCAGACCCACCATACTTGCTCCGGACACTGCGAGAGGGCTGTACAAGCAATGATCACACGCACGGCACAGCGGACACACCAGGAGCCGCGGTGTTGGCCGTCGAATGGCGCTAGCTGCGCAGCATTTGTGCACCGCCGCCGTCAGTGTCAGCCAGTTTGCCGTGGCATACGGAGCTCCATCGCAGTCTTTAACACTGGTAGCATGCCGCGACAGTGTGGACGTGAACCGTATGTGCAGTAGACGGACTTTGAGCGAGGGCGTATAGTGGGCATGCGGGAGGCCGGGTGGACGTACCGCCGAATTGCTCAACACGTGGGGCGTGAGGTCTCCACAGTACATCGATGTTGTCGCCAGTGGTCGGCGGAAGGTGCACGTGCCCGTCGACCTGGGACCGGACCGCAGCGACGCACGGATGCACGCCAAGACCGTAGAATCCTACGCAGTGCCGTAGGGGACCGCACCGCCACTTCCCAGCAAATTAGGGACACTGTTGCTCCTGGGGTATCGGCGAGGACCATTCGCAACCGTCTCCATGAAGCTGTGCTACGGTCCCGCACACCGTTAGGCCGTCTTCCGCTCACGCCCCAACATCGTGCAGCCCGCCTCCAGTGGTGTCGCGACAGGCGTGAATGGAGGGACGAATGGAGACGTGTCGTCTTCAGCGATGAGAGTCGCTTCTGCCTTGGTGCCAATGATGGTCGTATGCGTGTTTGGCGCCGTGCAGGTGAGCGCCACAATCAGGACTGCATACGACCGAGGCACACAGGGCCAACACCCGGCATCATGGTGTGGGGAGCGATCTCCTACACTGGCCGTACACCACTGGTGATCGTCGAGGGGACACTGAATAGTGCACGGTACATCCAAACCGTCATCGAACCCACCGTTCTACCATTCCTAGACCGGCAAGGGAACTTGCTGTTCCAACAGGACAATGCACGTCCGCATGTATCCCGTGCCACCCAACGTGCTCTAGAAGGTGTAAGTCAACTACCCTGGCCAGCAAGATCTCCGGATCTGTCCCCCATTGAGCATGTTTGGGACTGGATGAAGCGTCGTCTCACGCGGTCTGCACGTCCAGCACGAACGCTGGTCCAACTGAGGCGCCAGGTGGAAATGGCATGGCAAGCCGTTCCACAGGACTACATCCAGCATCTCTACGATCGTCTCCATGGGAGAATAGCAGCTTGCATTGGTGCGAAAGGTGGATATACACTGTACTAGTGCCGACATTGTGCATGCTCTGTTGCCTGTGTCTATGTGCCTGTGGTTCTGTCAGTGTGATCATGTGATGTATCTGACCCCAGGAATGTGTCAATAAAGTTTCCCCTTCCTGGGACAATGAATTCACGGTGTTCTTATTTCAATTTCCAGGAGTGTATAATAACTACTGAGGTCGCTGATATGGAGTACCTGGCAGTAGGTGGCAGCACAATGCACCAAATATGAAAAACGTATGTTTTTGGGGTGTCCGGTTACTTTTGACTACATAGTGTATTCAGACATTTCAATAAGGCGAAAATTAGTCTGTGATGAGGGACTAGATTCGATAGTAGAATTAGGAACAGAAGGAAAAATCGTAGGACAGTAAGAACTGGGGAAAATGGAGCCACTTGTAACAGTTTTACACGGATCACGATATAATCCCTGAAAACACTTGGTTTAAGAGTAATGCAAGAAGGTTTAAGCCGTCGAAATTTACGTTAAGCTTTGATGTCAACTTCCAGTTGATTCCGTTATAAATTATGACACTTCCTAGCTCCCTGAACAGATAATGTTATCCTGCAGGCGAACCCTAGAGGTTGTAGTAGTTAATTAACGGATTAACGGGAAACACCAATCATGAAAAGAAAATGTCGAAATGTGGTACAATGTATCGAAAGTAGCGTACGAGACGCAGGGGCGCTACTGCAGGGCGTCAGCTGAACAGATGTACCTTTGTGGATGGCGCCCAGAACAATCAGACAGGGAAGGAATAGGCAGGGAGGCAGATGTGAGCAGATGGCAGACATGGACAGAGAAGCTGGGACGGGCGGATAGAGAAAACGGGCTGAGAGAATTAAGACAGCTGATTTCGGAAGAGTGGTACTAAATTATGTGAAGGAAAAAGCGTGTTGATAAGTGATCGAAAAAGTCGAATTCTGACAGTGTGATACGTAGTGTTCACAGACTGGGTGAGAGGTAATTACAGTGTTGCATAAGACTTTATGTCTGTATTATTTGCATCAACCATTTACCTACGAGAACAACGCAAGGAAAGTTTGCCGCAATACACGCAGAACCACCACATATACAGCAACAAAGAATTGAATAATACTGCATGCGTACAGAACTTTTCGGCAGACGCTGAAGATAATGTAGAAGCGTTACTCATTTGAAAGTAGCAGAGAGTTAAATAAAATTTCTTAAAGTCGGATTCTGATAGTAATCACAGGGTGTCAAATAATTTTTTCTTGAAGTCAGATTCCAATCGCAGAGCTTTAAATAACTTTCCTTGATGTTAGGTTTGAATAGTAATCACAGATTTCAGTACTAAGCAAAGTATGGTGAGAAAAGGTGGACATACGTATAAAATCTGTGGGGAGTAAACAACGTTTAGTAGACAGATAATAGCAGTCACACACTATACTTCTTGAGATGTGCCAGATGTAATATAGCATGTAATTTTACTTGACTTACGGTACAAAAATTTAAAGAAAATGATAAAGAAAGATACATAAATATACATGAAATAATAAACAGCGACATTACTGTTGGCGTCATATTATCAAACAGTAGTTATACGTATTATACTTGACTCAACATACCAGAATAAAACTCATTACGTTATCAACGACGTTGCATGCCACGTAAAACAGTACTATAACGAAAACGTACGTTGTACATGGCTAATCCTGAAGGACGGATACGTTGAGAGACATGGAGAAACGAGAAAGTTTGAACAGACTGTTTAGTGGCAAGAGAATTATTCGGAAACCAGGTTTAAACTACAAAAATCTGTCAAGCAGCAAATGCAGGGTGTGATCGTAAATTATTGGTTAGTAAATGCAGATTAAAGTTAAATAAATTGCAGGAAGTTGACACAGAGAGGGGGAAGAGGAAGTTCGTTAAAGTATAGAAGAACGAAACTCATCTAGCTTGAAGGGGGAAACCAGATGGCGCTATGGTTGGTCGCTAGATGGCGCTGCCATGGGTCAAAAGGATATCAACTGCGTTTTTCTAAATAGGAACCCTCATTTTTTATTACATATTCGTGTAGTACGTAAAGAAATATGAATACTTTAGTTGGACCACTTTTTTCGCAGTGTGATAGATGGCGCTGTAATAGTCACAAACGTATAAGTACGTGCTACCACGTAACATTCCGCCGGATAGTTACGTTATTTAAGGAAACAGGAAGTGTTCAGCCACAGCCAAAAGTCAACCACGACCTGCAACAAATGATGATGCCCAAGTAGATGTTTTGCTGCTGTCGCGGCTAATCCGCACATCGGTAGCAGACAAATTGCGCGACAATCGGGAATCTAAAAAACGTCGGTGTTGAGAATGCTACATCAACATCGATTGCACCCGTACCATATTTCTATGCACCAGGAATTGCATGGCGACGACTTTGATGATCGTGTACAGTTCTGCCACTGGGCACAAGAGAAATTACGGGGCGATGACAGATTTTTTGCACGCGTTCTATTTAGCGACGGAGCGTTATTCACCAACAGCGGTAACGTGAACGGCATAATATGCACTATTGGGCAACGGAAAATCCACGATGGCTGCGACAAGTGGAACATCAGCGACCTTGGCGGGTTAATGTATGGATCGACATTATGGGAGGAAGGATAATTGGCCCTCATTTTATCGTTGGCAATCTAAATGGCGCAATGTATGCTGATTTCCTACGTAATGTTCTACCGATGTTACTACAAGATGCTTCACTGCATGACAGAATGGCGATGTACTTCCAGCATGATGGATGTCCGGCACATAGCTCGCATGCGGTTGAAGCGGTACTGAATAGCATATTTCATGACAGGTGGATTGGTCGTCGAAGCACCATACCGTAGCCCGCACGTTCACTGGATCTGACGTCCCCGGCTTTCTTTCTGTGGGGAAAGTTGTAGGATATTTGCTATCGTGATCCACCGACAATGCCTGACAACATGAGTCAGCGCATTGTCAATGCATGTGCGAGCATTGCGAAAAGCGAACTGTTCGCTGTTGAGAGGAATGTCGTTACACGTATTGCCAAATGCATTGAGGTTGACGGACATCATTTTGAGCATTTATTGCATTAATATGGTATTTACAGGTAATCACGCTGTAACAGCATGCGTTCTCAGAAATGATAAGTTCACAAAGGTACATGTATCACACTGGAAAAATCGAAATAAAATGTTCAAACATACCTACGTTCTGTATTTTAATTTAAAAAACCTACCTGTTACCAACTGTTCGTCTAAAATTGTGAGCCATATGTTTGTGACTATTATAGCGCCATCTATCACAAAGCGTAAAAAGTTGTCCAACTAAAACATTCATATTTCTTTACGTACTACACGAATATGTAATAAAAATGGGGGTTCCTATTTAAAAAAACGCAGTTGATATCCGTTTGACTTATGGCAGCGCCATCCAGCGGGCCAACCAAAGCGCCATCTGGTTTCCCCCTTCAAGCTAGACAAGTTTCGTTCTTTGTAGTTTATTCGTTTGACGCTTATTTCGTGGGATATTTGGCCCGGTCACGATCAATGGAGCACCCTGTATATATCGAACCATCTATGGGCGAAGCATTGGGGACAAGACACTGCAAAGGACTTGGAACAATGTCTGAATGAAGAGTGTTACTTGAAGAAAGCAAACAGAAGTAAAATAAGGGTAAGCTGATCAGGGGAGTCTTTCCCTATCCACCCCAACGACTCGCTCCGCCCTCCACCTACTGCAGAGGACATCATCCGTTTCATCACCATTGTACTCCAAAACATCCACCCCTCCCAGCGCTCCCACACCCTTTCCCAAATCGCCCTCGCTGCCCGTTCCATCTTCCATCTTACCACCTATGCCACATACTCCCACAACCAGGCCCACTTCACCTTCACCCCCCTCACCACCCTCGTTTAACCCTCCCTTCCCATGGTACAACAACCCTACCGTATCCTGTACCACAACATTCGCCCCCTGCCCACCCACAAACTCCTCTTCCTCCACACCCTCCATCAGCACCGCGTGGATGCCTTCGTCCTAAATGAAACCTTCCTTCAACCCCGTATCTCCATCTCCACGGCTCCTTACATCCTTCACCGCACCGATAACCCGTATCCTCTGGCGCATGGTGGAGTTGCTACAGGCCACCTCCAGCACCTCCCTGTCCGGCCCCAACCTCTCCTTAACAATCCTGCCGAGCATCTCACCCTCAGCCTCTTCTTCCCCACCCTTACCATCACCTGTGCCACCATTTATGTCCGCCCTCGCACCCCCATCCCATACGATTTCCTGGCCCACATTGACCGCACCTTCTCCACCTACGTGATTGCCGCCGACCTCAATATCCACAGCCGTGATCCTGCAGACCTCCAGCGGTGGCATCAGTTTCTCACCACCCTCCAGGAAGACCTGGTTCCCCTGCCTCAGCACACCCGACCCGAATCCAACACCACTCCCGATGTGGTCCTTGCCTCTCCCAACCTCCTTGGGCGCATCGCTGCAGATGTCCTTGACCTCATTGGCAGTGACCATGCTCCTGTTCTCCTCACTATCTCTAATGGTCGCCATCCCCGCAACGCTCCTCGCCCTGACGTCCCTCCTAAACTTGTCCATGATTACTCCCGTGCCAACTGGGATGCCTACCGGGACTCCATTCACACCCAGGTTGCCGGCCACGACCTTACCCTCCAATCTCCTGATGACATCTCTTGCACTGCTGCCTTCCTGCACCAGACCTTGTCTGACTCCATCGCCACCCATATCCCCACCAAAGCCATCCACCCTCACCTCCCCACCCTGCCTCCACAGGCCGTCCTCCTCCTTCGAGAGTCCCGCCGCCTCTACCGCTCTTTTCTCCGCACTCGTGACCGGGATACACTTACCTGCCACCGGCAATTACAACGACACATCCGCAACCTGCTTACTGCGAAGAAACGCCGTGCCTGGCGCCAGACATGTACACAACTCAACACCACGCTCCCCATAAACTCTTCCAAGTATTGGTCTGCTTTCCACTGCCTTACTGGGACCCACCCCACCCTGCAGTACCCTCTCCTCCTTAATGAACGTCCCTTTCCTGACAACCTCAGTAAGGCCAACCAATTTGCCTGTCACCTCTCCGATGTTTTTTCCATTCCAGATGATCCGCACTTTGATTATTCCCTCTTCCCTGACGTCATGGACCGTACAAATACCTCTGTTCCTCCCCTTGCTCCTAGCTTCCAGTACTTGGGCCACACATCACCATCTGTACTTAACACTCCCATCACTACACAGGACATCAGCCTCACACTCCGCACTAAATGCAACACTGCTCCTGGCCACGACTGCATTACCTACCACCACCTCAAACACTGCTCTCCCTCCTTCCTTTTAATCCTTGCCACCCTCTACAATGTCATCCTTGCCACTGGCTTCTATCCCGACCTGTGGAAAACTTCCCGTATCCTGATGTTCTCCAAACCCAACAAGCCTCCATCTGATGCCTCTTCCTATCGTCCTATCTGTCTCACATCGGTATTCAGCAAGCTCTTGGAATCCATCCTATCCTGGCGCATCCATCACCACCTCCACCAAAACCACCTCCTCCCCAACACCCAATGTGGCTTTCGACCTTCCTTCTCTGCTTATGACCAACTCCTCTGCCTCACTCATCTCCTCTCCCTCCAGCTTGTGACTCTGCCATTTTTGTCTCCCTTGACCTCGAAAAGGCCTACGACCGTGTCTGGCATCCCGGTCTCCTGTTTAAACTCCAAACCTACGCCCTTCCTCTCAACTACATCCGTCTGATGGCCTCCTTCCTTTCCCACCGCCCCTCCTATGTTACCATCCATAATGCCAATTCCCACACCTTCTACCCCTCTGCGGGTGTGCCCCAGGGCTCTGTCCTCTCCCCTCTCCTCTGCCACCTGTACACGGCAGATATGCCCCAACCCCCCCCCCCCCCCCAGTACACCTCTTGAAATATGCTGATGACACCGCATTCCTCGCCCTCGCTCCTACCCTCCAACGGTCCCAACGCCTTCTCCAGAATCACCTTCACCTTTTTGCTGCATGGTGTAACCAGTGGCTCCTGAAAATCAATCCTTCCAAGACCCAGGCAAACATCGTAGGTTGTACCACTCACTCCTTCTGGCTCCTGGATTTCTCCCTTACTGTCTGCGCCTGTCCTGTCCGCGTCACCCCCACCCTCTCCTACCTTGGCCTCACCGTTGACTGTCACCTCACCTGGATCCCTCATCTCTGCTCCATCCAATCCAAAGCCCACAACCGCCTCTGACTCCTCAAACTCCTCTCTGGCCGGACATGGGGGTTGCACCCGTCTACCATCCTCCACACCTACAAATCCTTAATCTGTCCCATCCTCTGTTATGCCAGTCCTGCCTGGATATCTGCCCCCCCCCAAATTCTATAAGTCCCTCCAGATCCTTGAGCGTCATGCACTTCACCTCGCCTTCCGTATACGCCTCCCGTACCCCACACGGATCGTCTATGATCTCATTCCTTTCCTGCATCTGCTCCTCTTCCTCGAACATCTCTGCATCCTCTACACCTCCCACTGCCTTGAACCCCCTCATCCCCTGGTTGCTCCTCTCCTCTCCCATCTCCGCCCCCTGCCACGTCTTCACTGTTGTATCCCCCCTTCCCCTCATCTCTACACCCTACATCTCCTTTCCCAAGGTGGCTTCCATCAACTCCCCATCCCGGATGGTGCCCTCTCTCCCTCCATTTATCCCTCCTATCAACTCTGATCCTCACCCCCCCTCCTTTCCTCCGTCCTTTCCATAGGCTCCCTCTTCCTCCCCCCTTCCATCCTGTGTTTTCTCCCCGCCTACCCTCTCTCTATCTCCTTTCTCACCCCCCCCCCCCCCGAGTCCTTTTGTACTCCCCTCCTCTGCCTTCCCCACTCCCTGGCACGTCTGCTCAGCACCCCCACCCCTCTTATGGATCCTCATCTTCCATTGGCTCCTTTCCCCCCTCCCCCTTCACTTTTCCTCTCCTTCCCCCCCCTTTTTTTCCCGTCATCTGACCAGTTTCCCCACACCTGCTCTCGGGTGTGGTATGTCATATTTGTGCCAACTTTTTAGTGCAGTGTTTAAGTGAGTGATCAGTGTTGTGCGTCTTTCCACAGTGTTGCGAACAGAAATCATGCTGTCGCTGGGTGTGCATTTTATATCTCTTGCGAACAGAACCCAGACTGTCGCCGTGTTTTTTAATTGTCTGTCTATTATTTTTCTGCTTCCTGTGTATTTTATTAGCATCATCAACCCTGTGTTTTACGTTTTTAGCTCCAGAATTTTCTGCCATTTTACCTTTAAGTCACCGATTTTATCGCCAACTGTTATTATTCTTTATTATCTTCATCTTTTTCAAACAAATTCTGTAGGATGAAGAGCGGCGTAATAAGCTGCTGCCAGCCCGCCCCCTTTAGGGGGAATCGAAACTCAATAACGGAAAAAAGGGGGAGTCTTTGGATGATGTAAACATCGAGTTGATATTTAATTTTTTGTAGTATTTTTAATGTTACACCACATTTTAATTTAACTTTTAATTTGATTTAAACGAGTACTCTTAATTTAGGTCTTAGAAGCAAATGAATTTGACACTACCAACTCTATGAAAAGGAATCCAGACTGTGACTAAGGAACTGAGATCGATGAACTAAGCAAGGTGTGGCAGTCGTTAGCACAGGGGAATCTGGGCGACGACGGTTCAGATTCCCGTCCGGCCATTGAAATTAATTTTCCGTGTTTTCACCATATTGCTCAAGGTAAAAACCAGAATGCTTCGGTTCGTAAGAATAGGGGTATTTTTTCCCCATACTTATTATAATAAGACTTTGCGTTCCGTCTGTATTGAGCCTAACCTCCTCCCTCCTTTTATTAGATTGAAGTGTATAGAAGACCCTCCGGCAGGCACTGAAAAAAGTTGTTCTCGTGAGAGAATTTTGAAACAAGCGAATCAGGAGAAAGCAAGGAGCAAAAGAGGATGTATGAGAATAGTGAGTAAACTGAACAAACATGATCGGACATTAGAATATTTGAAAGAAGAAAACTGATGTATGTTGTAAAAATGTTTCCCCTGTATTTCTAGCCTACTGTCCAAGGAAATTTAATATCGAGAGCTATATGCTCCTAATGTCCAATGTGCGGTTAATCAGCACTCTACGTCATTGGAGCAGTTTTTTCTGAATTTGTTTCAACCTCTCTAAGAAAATAATTCTTTTATCTGACTAACTTTATACATAGATCATTGATGTTTCTCGTGAAATCCTGGTAAAGTAAGGTAGTGGGTTTATAGTACTTTCGGATAATCAACCTTTCTTCGAATTTGAGTTAAAAAGATTAATAACAGCTTAATGAGCAAAGAGCACTCATAAAACTCCTGAAAGTAACAAACCTAACAAAAATTGCTTTTTTTATATTAGAGTACTAACTATTTCTCTTGTTCAAAGGCTTGGCCTGCGATAACTCGCCCAACAAAGCTGTAAAAGCGTATTTGTCCTTAATTGCCGTGACCAGTACAATTTCGCATTTAACAACGGGATTCAGGGAGAAAATATATCGGCGCAGCGAAACGATTAAAAGCGCCGAAAATAGATCCGTAGTGCGAACTCGCTAAATACCGAGCAGTTGGCTTTGCGAGTTTCGGCCATCGCAGTGCAATTGAGGGGAGTGCAGCGCACGGCGCCATTTGTTCTCGTTGCAGCTCGGTGCCGGCTCACTGGCTGAAGAAGTGCCTAGATCCTAGAAACACTCTCTAAAGGCTTTACTCACTAGGCTTTCACCTTTCGAAGAAGCGTTAAAACTGTCTTAGGCATGAAGTGTAGTAGTGAATAATTCCCGGATGGCATTAATAAAAGATTTACTGACTAAAACGTAAATTTTTTTTAAAAAAATGGCTAAAATTACCGTACCCGAAGTGCGTCACTTGACGCATCGGAACATGTGGAGCAGAAAACCTATGTCAGTGGCGTTCAATCTAGGAAGTATTTTAGTATATTCCGAGTCCAGCATCTAAGAAGTGTTCAAAGGCTTGGCCTGCGATAAAAACTGATAGCCATTTCCTGGATCACTTCCGGTTACCAGGTGACGTCTTCCTCATAGGGGAAGAAACGGAATATCCTATCTACAGTGATGCAAGAACTGGACTTTTCCCTCGCAGTAGTTGGTTTGGAAAGAAATATCGGAAAAAACAGATTCTGGGTCTAGATATTCAACGAGTCTAAATTTACCATAACGATATTAAGCCTTTTAGAAACAGATTTATCTTGGCCAGAAATTTCACCTAGCGAAAGCCAATCACAAGGGCAGAAATACCACGAAGAATAAACTTGAGTCGAGCAGGGTTTAGAAAAGTTTCCTGAGCTATAAGGAACCCCCGTTGAACGTAAATACGAAAGTGTACAAAACCCAATCCCTACCTGCAACGACTTACAGCAGTATCTGTGTAAAAGCGACTACTGATGAGTTACAAGTGTACAGTGAGCTGTAAAGACGCGTATACTGCAATTCACCTACAGGGACAAGATTAGGCACGTAGTGATCAGACGAGAAACACACGTTACAGACATTGTCTCGAGAGATACCATGTTGAAATGGCAACTGGCTGACCACAAAGTGAAACAAGACCCCGAACAAATGGAACAATAATACGGTTCGTTGGAGAGTTTGCTACACACAGAAGAAGCCGTTGGAGACCTCAGAAGTCACCCTGAATGATAAGAAAGGTAGGAAAATACTTTTCCTGGGAAGAGTAACGGCATGCAGATTGGAGAGTAGCTGAGCAGTCAGCATCAAATATGGAGAAGCATCAAAGCTGTGGAGCACAAACAGATAAAATTCAAAATCATCCGTTGATTACACTTTCGACAAGTAGGTACGAGCATCGTTATAACGGATGAGAATGAGCCACCGCGGTTTCATTGACTTTTTAGAGAGTTGCTGCGAAGAAACAGTGTATAACTGACGAAATACTTCAGTTGATCGATGAGAGAAGAAAGTACAAAAATGTTCAGGAAAATTCAGGAGTACATAAATACAAGTCACTTAGAAATGAAATAAATAAGAAGTGCACGGAAGCTAAGGCGAAATTGCTGCATGAAAAATGCGAAGAAACCGAAAAAGAAATCATCGTCGGAAGGACTGGCTTAGCATGCAGAAAAGTCAATACAACCTTCGGTTAAATTAAAACCAAGGGTGGTAACGGTACCATTAAGAGTGCAATGGGAATTGCACTGTTAAATGCAGAGGGGAGAGCGGATAGGTGGGAAAAGTACACCGAAGGCCTCTGTAAGGAGAATACTTGTCTGATGACGTGATAGAAGAAAAAACAGCAGTCGATGTGGAAGTGATAGGGGATCAACTATTAGAATCAGAATTTGAGAGAGCTTTTGAAGATTTAAAATCGAATGACGCTGGACGGATGGATAACATTCCATCAGAATTTCTAAAATGAATGGGGAAGTGGGAAGAAAACGACGATTCACGTTGGTGTGCAGAATGACTTTCAGAAAAATATCATCCACACAATTCTGAAGTTCTCAAGAGGCGACAAGTGCGGGAATTATAGTACAAGTAGTTTAAAAGTTCATGCATCCAAGTTGCTGACGAGAATAATATTCAGAGGAAGGGGGAAAGAAAATTGAAGATCTGTTAGATCATAATCAGTTTGGCTTTAGGAAAGGTAAAGGCTCGAGAGAGGCAATTCTGACGTTGCGCTTTATAGTGGAAGCAAGACTAAAGAAAATTGAAGACATGTTCATAGGATTTGTCGATCTGAAAAAACGTTTGACAATGTCAAATAGTGCAGGACGTTTGAAATTCTGAGAAAAACAAGGTAAGCTATAGGGAAAGACGATTGATATACAATATGCACAAATTCCAAGAGGTAACAGTGGAAGACTAACAACGAAGTGCTCGGATTGAAAGGGAAGTAAGGCAGGAATGTAGTCTTTCGTCCCTACTGTTCAATCTATCCATCTAAGAAGGAACGGCGGAAATAAAAGAAACTTTCAAGAGTGTAACTAAAATTCAAGATGAAAGGATACCAATGACAAGATTTGCTGACGATAATGCCATCCTCAATGAAAGTGAAGAAGAATAACACAATCTGGTGAATAGAGTGAACAGTCTAATGAGTACAGAATATAGATTGAGAGTAAATGGAAAAAAGACGAAAGTAATGAGGAGTAGCAGAAATGAGAATTGCGAGAAACTTAACATCAGAATTGGGGATGACAAAGTAGATGAAGTTAAAGATTTCTGCTACTTAGGCAGCCAAATAACCCACCACTGAAGGATCAAGGAGGACATAAAAAGCAGACTAGCACTGGAAAAAAGTACATTCCTTACCAAGAGAAGTCTACTAGTATCAAACATAGGTTTTAATTTGCGGAAGAAATTTCTGAATATGTACATTTGGAGCACAGCATTGTATAGCAGTGGAACATGGACGGTGAGAAAACTTGGAAAGAAGAGATTCGAAGCATTTTAGGTGTGGTGCTGCAGGAGAATGTTGAAAATTGGATGGACTGATAAGGTAAGGAATGAGGAGATTCTCCGCAGAATTGGCAAGGAAAGGTATATATGGGAAACATTGACAAGAAGGAGGTACAGGGTGATAGAATATCTGTTAACCACTTATGTAATACCTCTAATGGAACTAGAGGGAGCTGTAGAGTGTAAAAGTGTAGACGAATACATCCAGCAACTAACTGAGAACGTACCTTGCATGTGCTATTCTGAGATGAAGAGGTTGGTGCAGGAGAGAAATTCGTGGCAGGCAGAGGTGTCAAACTAGTCAGAAGACAGATGACTAAAAAAAGAAAATTGCTACGGCAACAAGGAGACCTTGGTTGCAATAATTTCTGAAACCTTCATCAAAGATTCAAGCGAAGTTAAAACCTAGCTGAAAAATAGAAAGAGAACGAAGTGAAAATATATGTAAGGAAGGAGAGCAATAAGAGGTGCGTTCAATGAATTTCAAAATAAAATTTTGGAAACCGATCTGAGAAATTTCGGTCTCATGTAAAATCACTGAACATATTGGCGCCAAACGTAAGACAATAGAGAAAAAAATCAAAGTCCTTATTTCGGTCTTCTGAAACTGGGTCGCCGCTGAAGATCGTAATACGGTCTCGATAATCTCAGAGCGCCCATATGGCGGATACTGAGACAAGTAATCGCAGCGAAGAAAAGCAACTACAATCGCTTAACAGTGGAAAGGCATCAGAACCAGATGAGATACCTATTACATTCGGCAACACACCTTTGAGTACCACATCCAGCGGACCGATATGTCAGCATTACCAGCAGAAACGTCCAGTTGTGCAACGAGGAGTGTCCTCAAGTTCCATCGTTGCGCGACCTTGTTGCGATGATTTCTGTTCCGATGAATATAGGATAATATCAACAGCAGCAGAAAATGATATAATCGGAGTAGAATTTCTTATAAATAGGAAGGTAGGAGAAAGAGTGAGTTACTGTGAACAGTTCATTCTCATTAGAATGGACAGCTAACTAACACCGACAACAATAGTTCAGATATACATGCAAACTTCGTGAGCAGCAAATGAGGAGATAGAAAAAAGTATACGAGGATAGTGGACAGGTAACTCAATGTGTAAAGGGAGATGAAAATCTAATAGTCGTGGGGGTTTGAAATGCAACTGTAGAGAAAGAAATAGGTCACGGGAGGTAGGAACAAGAGAAACGAAAGACTAATTGAGCTCTTCAAAATCCCAGATGGTATGAATCACAAGAGGAGGGTGTATACTTGGAAAAAACGGGGTCGCACGGGAAGGTTCCAGATGGTTTACATCATAGTCTGACAGAGATTCCGACATCAGATATTAATCATATCACAATTTAGTAATGGTGAAAAGTAGACTGAAGTTTAAGAGGATCATCCGAAGGAATCAGTGTGAAAGGAAACTGGATACTGAAGTCTGGGAAATACCGAGATACGTTTGACGTCCGCTAAGAACCTGGATACTGCGATAAGGACCGCAGCGTAGGCGGCTCAGTTGCAAAGGAGGTTACATCTCTACAAAGCTCAATGACAGGTGTTGGACAGACAAACATGGGTACACGGAAGCCAAGAAACTTTTGATAAGAGATGAAATACTTCAACTGTTTGGTGAAAGAAGAAAGTACAAAAACACTCAGGTAAAGCCAGCAATACAGCAGTATAAATTCCTTTGGAGTGAATAAATAGCCAAGGCGAAATGGCTGCAGGAAAGATATGAAGAGATCTAAAAAGAAATGATAGTCGTGAGGACTGATTCAGGATTTAGAAAAGTCAAAACAACCTTCGCTGAAATTACAGACAAGGGTGGTACCATTAAGATTGCTATTGGAAAACGCAGAAGAGACAGCTGATAGATGGAAAGAGTGCACTAAAGCCTTCTATGAGGGGGAGGTTTTTTCTGATTACGTGATAGCAGAGGAAATAAGAGTCGGTAGAGTAGAGATAGGGTATCCAGAATTAGAATCAGAATTTAAGAGAGATTTGTAAGACTTAAAATGAAATAAGGCAGCAGGGACTGATAACTTGTCATCGGAATCTGTAAAATCATCGGTGTTGGTGGCAACAAAACGACTGTTGACGTTGGTAGATAGAATGTAGAAGAATGGCAAGAAAACATAGTTCACATGATTGCGAAGACAGCAAGAGCATATAAGTGCGAAACCTGTCGCACAAACAGCTTAACAGCACATGCATCCGAACTACTCATAAAAACAATATACAGAAGAATTGGAAAGAAGATTCGGGATCAGTTAGGTAACGATCAGTTCGGCTTTACGAAAGATACAGGCACGAGAGAGGCAGTTCTCACGTTGCATTTGACAAAAGAAACTAGGCTGAAGAAAAATCAAGATACGCTCATAGCATTCGTCGACCTGGAGAAAGCGTTCGACAAAGTAAAATGGATCAAGGTGTTCGAAATTCTTAGAAAAATGGGGGTAAAATATAGGGAAATAGCGGGAACGTACCATATATACAGCCGGCCGAAGTGGCCGAGCGGTTCTAGGCGCTACAGTCTGGAACCTCGCGACCGCTACTGTCGCAGGTTCGAATCCTGCCTCGGGCATGGATCTGTGTGATGTCCTTAGGTTAGTTAGGTTTAAGTAGTTCTAAGTTCTAGGGGACTGATGACCTCAGATGTTAAGTCCCATAGTGCTCAGAGTCATTTGAACCATTTTTGAACCACATATACAGGAACTAAGAGGGAACACAGAGACTGAAAAACAAAGACTGGGTTTCTCGGATTAAGAAGGGATTCGCCTCTACTGTTCAGTTTATACATAGAAGAAGTAATGACAGAAATGAAAGGTTCAAGAACGGGATTAAAATTCAGGGTGAAAGGATATCAGTGATATGATTCACTGATGATATTATTATTCTTAGTTATTATTATTCTTAGTGAACGTGAAGATCTGTTGGACGGAATCAACCGTCAAATGAGAATGCGAATAGGGAGTAAACCGGAAAAAGAGGAAGGTAATGAGATGTAGCAGAAATGTGAATTGCGAGAAACTTCAGAACTGCGAATCACGAAGTAGACGAAGTTAAAGGAATTTTGCTACCTCACAAGCAAAATTACAGTGATGGACGGAGAAAGGAGGACATAGAAAGCAGACTAACTCAGACAAAGATGGCATTCCTGGCCAAGAGAAGTCTTCTAGTATCAAACATAGGCCCTAATTTGGGAAAGAAATTTCTGAGAACGTATTTTTTGAGTAGAGCATTGAACGGTAGTGAATCACGAACTACGGAAAAACTGGAAGAGTACTGAAGCCTTTGAGATATGGTGCTACAGAAGAATGTTCAAAATAAGGTTGACTGATAAGTAGGGAATGACGAAGTCTTTCGCAAAATCAGCAAGGAAGGAAGACAATGAGAATAAACACAAGAAGCACAGGATGATAGGACTTGTATTAAGGAATCTGGGAATAACCTCCGAGGTGGTAGAGGGAACTGTAGAGGGTAAAAACTGTAGGAGAAGACAGAGATTTGATTGCATTCACTTTTTTTTTTTATGCACACTCGGTTTTATATCTGCGTGCAATAACATTGTGTTTCCGAGATTCGGAGAGGCACGCTGGCTCCGGATCGAATCCTCCAGGTGGACAAAGGAAGAGGGTAGGTGTGTTGGTCAGTCTGGGTGTGTTTTTCAGACTTTTCCCACAGCCATCTAGGTGAATATCGGGCTGGTACCCACGACCTTCTGCACGATTCGCAAACATTTCGAACACGTTTCCACGCTTTTACATGGGACGACACTAGAGGCAGACAGATTGGTTGCACAAATTCCGTCCCGGGAGGGGGGGAGGGGGGTGGGGAGAACACAATGATGATGGGATCCCGCCACCTTCTACCATTAATAATGCCAAATCCAGATTAACATATCGATCTACTTAAGATACTGGAGGAACTAGGAAAGAGAAGAACAACATGTATGTATTGTTTTTGTTTCCGACTCGAATACATAGCTACTACGCATGTCCAGTCACAATGTTGACACTTGGATGTTCATATACGAGTTACCACTTGTAAATGAGATTTGGCCCGAAAACTTCCAGGCATTTTGATGTAAAGAACAGAACGTTGCTATTGAAATAACAGCTATGGCGGAAACAATATCGTTAATATAAAACATACACACACGCCCTCTTGATGTCAAGAAAATTGGATATCTATGCATCTACAGGGATATACTGCAAATTACACTTAAGTGCCTGGTACTTTAATGTACTACATACAAAAGTGCTATGTCTTTAGGTGTTAGAACAAACCTCTTGTGTAGAAGCATCCCTTATCTTCTTTTAAAATATAGTGGTTGCAGATGGTTACTACAAATAGCATTGTTCAAGTATGCATACGCATCAGACCACATTCACGCAAATTGCATAGTTTTCTGCTGTCCATCGTGTAAATGTACTTAACGGCTTCCTTCTGCTAGAAGGCAATGGTTTTTGCTTTCGCTTTGAAGTTGTCTACCAACTGAGGTTCGAAGATCTCGAGGGGTCAGTGAAAGTTACGCGCTACAACTTTAAAGGATCAAGAGACCTTTCTCGACCAGAGAACCCAATTCCCATTATCGCGCGAGGACGATTCACGCATTTATTGAAATGAGTGCTGACTTTTACTGCTTCACCTTAAACTTCACGATCGGTTCATTATTAAAAAGTCCATAACAGTTCACCGCCAATGCCTGCCTAGCGCTTGAATTTCACAATCAGCTTCCTTCGAAGAGAAATGAAAGTCGTAAAAAGTCTCTGTAGTAATGACATTTTCCAGAAAATACGACTTACGTTTCTTTCACTTATTAAAGAATGTTTGAGAGTCAGACAGAAACGCGCATACCGCAAGTGAAAGACCTTGTTCTGTTAGAGTTTCAGTCACAGGCGTCCCTCATACTGAAAGAAAATTTTTCCGCGCTCTTTCCAACTTACCTACAGTAAATCCTGGATCAGAGTATTCCTACTTCATTATTTCTTGTTGCTAAATCCAGCAGAAACACTGATTTTAGTTTTGCTATATTAGTGCCGCTGACTTCTTAATAAAAGCTGGCACAGTGTGTTGGTCAATAGATTTACACAGTGTGTTTACGACACATACACGACAGAGTTCTCGTGCCAGAAAAATATTTTTAAAAACTATACAGAATCATTACTTAACAAGCTATTGTTGTTATTCATTTGTTAAATGACATATAACACGATTTTCTAAAGAAGTTTCAGGAAACCTAGGCCACGAACATGTAAATAAGACCCAATCAAAAGTCAGAGATTCAGCTTAAAACCTGAAGAGGTACACACCAATTAACGACTTATAGTACACAGGAACCTGAGTACTCGAAGCAATATGGCACCTTATTCGCAGTTTCATCACGCAAATTCTAAGAATTACAATTAACCAGTCAGCTGGAAGGGAATTATTAACAGAACATCGTTTTGCATTCTTCTACTGTCGTGAAGAATACAATTCTTGTTGTTATTAGGGATTTTTCCTTGGTGAGAGAATTGGAACCGGGCCACTCAAGCACCTTCTTGTAGCAGAAGTATGTGCTTCAATACCTGGAAAGTCACCAACCGACGGGAGAGCGGTGAGCTGTCTTTATGTCCCACCATACCGCATTCGAATGATGAACGATGACATGGCGGCTGGGCGCCACCTTGTGGTCCTCCGGACACAATCACCGAGTTTTGTATCAAGGCAAAGGTCATGCAGGATCTCTCCTTCCAAAATATGTCTTCTAAATGTTTGCTTAAACTTTACGTAACTGTATCCTGGAATAATTCACGTTCTGTATCTGACGACAAAATACAAGAGTTTGTTAATTTATATTTCAGGAGTGGAATCTTCTGCTGTCTGTACAATTATCGATTTGTGACAGGTCGAAACTAACGGTCATAATGAAAGATAACCTGAGCGGATAACGTGAAACAATCATCTCCAGTATGGAAAATGTTGACCATAAATAGACGATGTTCAGCGGCATTGTATGATACCCTTTAGTTGAGTATGTGTCGAGGAAAGTTGTGAGGGATGAGAAAAACCTCCGATGGTTCGACAGCCATGTGAGGAAGCTGCTCAGCAAGCTAAGTGTGTTTCATTGTATATTTAAACGTAGCCACAGCCTCACAACAAAAGAAACAGAACGAAGCCAGAATTAACGTACCGAGAACCATGCATGAACCGTTCAACCAAGCCCAAGGCAAAATTAAGTCTACCGATCTAACAGAAAATCCTAAGAATTTTGGTCATATGTTAACTCGGTAAACGAATCGAAGCCTTCTGTCCAGACACTCTGCGACCATAATGCACCGAACGAAGGATGGCAGATAGAAGGACGAAAGACTAAACTCCTTCGTCTGTAGCTGTTTTGCTGAGGGTGATCTTACTGCATTTCACCCTATTAATCGTCGCAGAAACGTAAATGATAGATATCGAAATAAATGACCACAGGACAGAAAAATCTGTTGAAGTCGTTCAGTTGAGGGAAAGCCGTTGGACCTTATGTGAAACCAGTTGAATTCTACATAGGCCTACTGGTAGAGTACCCAGCGTTGTCCGGGTATATATTTATTCCAATTCTACTAGTCCATCTCCTTTTGCCTCTACCTTTGTCCATCTCCTCTTCTCTCTGTCCATCTCCTACTCTTCCCTTTCCCTGTTCATTTCCTCCTCCCTTCTCTCTATCCATCTCCTCCTTCGCTGTAATTATGTGCATGTTCTCCTTCCTTTCTCTGTCTGTCCACCTCTTCCTGCCTCTTCTCTCTCCACGTTATCGTCGCACCCCAATAGGAGGTTGCTAGTTCTTACCTAGATAAGGAAATTATTTCTTTCCAGTTAGTAAGTAATATGTGTACCAAGTTTAAATCACATCTATCCTGTGGTATAGAAGGTATTTTTCTACCTCTGGCTTTGCCCACATATGGACATGCTACATATATTTCACATATTTGCACACAAATTGCACCTGTATCGCTAGCGAATTTCGCCCAGCAGTTTCGTTTTCACACAGTTGAATGACGTCATGTGTCCTGAACTACGTGTTGGATATCCTTATGAGCTTGATTTACTCTCTCCGCGTTGACATATACTTCATGACGAATATCTGGTGGGGCTATACCTGGTGATCGATAAAGTTTTACAAGTGGTATTGGTTTCCGACAATCTTTAATAAGACAACACGTTTCGTTTAGCGCCTTGTCAACTATGTTCGTGTCGGCAGATTTGTACCAGACTTGGTGTACATACTCTGCAGCACTGTAACATGTTGCTACTGCCGTCGTTTTTAGGGTTTGTGGTCGAGAGCCTCACGGGCTACCAGTGATCTTGAAAAAGATACTATTTCTGCTTTCCACCTTCACTTTCGCATTCTTTTAATGCTGTTTGTATGTACGATTCATAGTAACTCCCTGATATTTTGGACAGAGCGCATTTATTGATTGTATCCCTTGTCATGTTATGTTAAATTTGCGAAGTACCGCATTCTGCTTAAGGTAGAGCGCCCACATTCGAGTTTTATCTGGTTTTGGACGAAGCTGTCACAAGAACAGAAACTCAACTCTCTCAATTCATCTTTCCGGTAAACTTCAGCATTTTAAAACGACTTTCATTAATTTGCTAATGCTAGATCGTCGGAACAAAGGAAATTGCTCGTGTTCACCGGGCGTGGTTGGTCATTGGTATGGATGTAGAACAACACTGGTGAAGGAAAACTTCGTTGTGGCAAGCCATTTCTTTGATATCTTCATCGACAACGCTGACAGTGAAATACCACATGAAATATGAAATCTCGTGTTAGGCAGGAATCTTTCGCTATCCCGTAGATCTTTTATGACAATGCACGGTGACAGACAGTGACATAAATAGCCATCAGATCGATAAAAGCTACTCCTGTAATTTCCCAGATTTCAAAGCCATCCTCAATAAATTGCGTGAGATGGAGGACGTGTGATGTACAGCATATTCTTGGTCTGAAATGTGTTTGTTCTTGCATTATAACTGGCTCTACAGCATGAATAAAAAGATTCAATAACATTCGCTCGAAAATTTTGAGCAGATGACACAGCAAGGATATTGGTCTGTAGTTTTCGGGACCAACTCACGATTTTACCTTCAGGTTTTGGGGAAACTGCAGGCTTCTTTATGAAGTTATGACACAGTCCTGATAACGTGGGTACAATCATGATTACGAAGGTAGTCACTAACATTTTTACATGAAGCCATTGACCTTGGTGGTGATGGTGATATGCACACTCAACAGCGAGGACATCAGCGTCCGTACTCATCTAAAAGAGTACAAGAGCACTGATGTTCTTGTCTCACAGCAGGATAAATGTGTTATGAGTTATGGCGATTATTTTTAAATAACAAACAGTTTACTTACTTTTTTCCACCTGCCTGACTTTTATTTGACTGTCCCTTATACTTGCTCAGTTTTAAAATTGAGAATGAGACCATAGTGGATGTGGAAGTGAGCCAGAAGTTACTGAAACTGTACGTCTGGACCAAAGGATTGTATTGAAGGGAAACATGGACATCGAAACCGTGAAATGTCGTGCTGTTGAAGAAAGGTTAATGATTAAGCGGGTGCCCTTGGGGCTACGTGAGAAACCGGCCAGCGCCGTGATGGCAGGGACAAGTCAGCAGGACGCCAGGGAGGGGGGAGTGCATCTTGAGCTGCTTTCCGCTAAAACGACCGTCTTCCCACCCGTCACCCCTCGAAAGTATGTTTTCAAACGGACACACATAACCGTGTGAACAGGCAGTGACGGGTACTCGCGAGTTCTTGATATCAAAGTAGTATCCACACTGAGCGACATAATTTAGTAAACGAAAACAAAAGAAGAGAAAAAAAAACAGATGTTAATGAAAGGAGACGAGCGAGGCGTGGTTGGCTTATAGAGGTTGGGGGAGGGGGGGGGGGAATTTGGTTGTCGCCTACTGGCTAATGGAACAGCTGGACGCAGTACGAACGCCAGTCTGCTAAAAGTCGTGAGCTAGGAGCTTACTCTGAGAGGATTCTTTACAGACGTGGGATGTTCCCAGGGTGGACACTGCTCATACTAAGTACTGTATTTCACTGAAGCGCGGTGGCATTCACGGGTACCTAAACAGCCTTAGCTATTTGCATACTCTGGTTACCAAAATTAAAGCAACGAGGTTTCGTTTATTTTGCCTCAAAACAGTATAAACAAGTGAGAATAAAGTAGAAACAATGTAAAGAATACAGAACATAATCAACTGGAACATGCATAACGGTAGAAAAAATGTTCTTCATTTTTTTCCAACTTAACGGATTTGCATATACATTCTGACAAATGGTTAATGTGCTTAGTATGGGGTGTGACCACCTATAGCACCAATACAGTCCTGACAACGACGGGGCATGCTGTAAATGATGTCATCAATCACATGTCGAGGCAATAACGCCCATTCTTCCTGCAGAGCTGCTCACAAGTCTGTGCATCTCAGACATAGACATACTCTATGGAATTCAAACTGGGAGAGCGAGCAGGCACGCAATGCGTGCAATATCTTCAGCTTCCCAAAAAAAAAAAAAAAAAAAAAAAAAAAAAAAAAAAAAAAAAAAAAAAAAAAAAAAAAAAAAAACTATCAACCACCTGTGCTCTATGAAGTCGAGCATTACCGTCCATCAGTACGAAATCTGGGCCCACAGTGTCGCGCAAAACCGCGCTTGAAATGGTTCAAATGGCTCTGAGAATTATGGGACTTAACATCTGAGGTCATAAGTCCCCTAGAGCTACTTAAACCTATCTAACCTAAGGACATCACACACATCCGTGCCCGAGGCAGGATTCGAACCTGTGACCGTAGCGGTCGCGTGGTTCTAGACTGAAGTGCCTAGAACCGCTCGGTCACAGCTGCTGGCACGGCGCTTGAGATCCCAAGATCTCCTCATGGTACCTAACAGCAGTTAAATCTTGCTAGTTCACTCGTACAATTTCATGAAGAGGTATTCAAATGGTCAACATAATCCCTACCCAAACCATATGGATCCTCCTCGATATCGCTTTCCACAATGTTTTGGACCCGGAAATCGTGTTCCACGTGGCCCCCAGATGCGAATCCGTCGAGAATCACTCTCCAGACCAAATCGGGACTCATCTGTGAAAAGAACATTGGCCCACTGCTCGACCGTCCAGGTGGCATGTTGACGGCTCCACTCTAGACGTTTCCTTCTGTGGAGACACGCTAGAGGTAACGGTATAGCAGGTCTCCAACAATAAAGGCTACTCTACAGAAACCTTCTGTAGACCGTTTGCCTCCATACAACATGTCCAGGGGTGCTGCGAGGTCACACGCCAGTAGCAGTGCGGTACTAAGGCGGTACCGTCGTGCCCTTACGCCCAAATAAGAGTCGTGTCCTGGTCTCCAGGTCATAGTTTCGGTCTCTAATTAACTGTCGACTGATCCGATAAACAAGAGAACGGTTCACACTAAGCAATCGGGCCACATCAGTTTGCGACTCTCCTGCTTCCATTCTTCCCGTGGCCCTCCACAGCAGAGAGTGTGTAGGCGTTTTCTCTGTGCCATACTGCACCGTCTGTGACTGTGTGCACAGAAGTTGCGGATGTCGGGCTACTCTGCAAACGCCTCCCATTTTTCATAGGTGCTCTGACGTCATTGCTGGTGTGGTTGTTCGTTGATCGCAATGCCATCTGCTGTGCAGAACACGATCATAACGACACCTGTTGACAGTTTGTATGATTATGTCATGAATTAGAGACAGGACGGGGAAATAGCAGTTTGTTGTTTTAATTTTGAACGACAGTGTATTTATTCATTACTATGTAAGTTATTTGTAGGACAGTTTTGTCTGTCTCGTTATTTAGTTATTGTAATTAAATGTAACAGAAGTAAAGTCGTATGACGTGATCTTAAAGCGGTAAGTATACTTTGTGTTGGTGGTGGCCAACGGCCTTGTCGCAGTGGTTACACCGGTTACAGTCAGATCACCGAAACTAAGCTAAGCGCTGGCGGGCTTGGCTAGATATTGTATGGGTGACCGTCCGGTGGGTCGACCACTGTTGGCAGGTCGGTTGATCTCAGTCCTTGTGAGGCAAATTGGGAAGCTACTTTATCGAGAAGGAGCGCTATGGTCACGAAAACCGACAACCGCCGTGAGAGCGGCGTACCGACCACTCGACACTCCGTATCCGCATCCAGTGACACATGTAGACTGAGGATGACACGGCGGTAGGTCAGTACCGTTGGGTCTTCCGAGATCTGTTAGGACGGCGTTTAGTTTAGTTAGCAGATGGTGATGTACAGCTTTAATGGAGGTTAAAATTGCATGACGTACAGAACTGTAACTGTATTATTTTCAATTAAAGACAATTAATTCCGGTCGAGGATCAGACCATAATCGGGTCCCAAAAACACATCTCCGCAATGCATCTATCTAACTGGAATAACGGTTATAAGTTTCAGACTGTTTCATTTCAAAAATTAGCTCTATGTGCGTCAAATGTAAGTACTATCTACTTTAGAGAAGTCTCTGAAGTTGATAAAATAAGTATTTGTGTAAGTAGGCTGTTTAGGTTTTTTTATTGGTAACGCCACCTCGGTATGAAAATCACTGGCTGTGCTGTGTGCAGTCTGTGGCTAGTTTGCATTGTTGTCTGCCATTGTAGTGTTGGGCAGCGGCAGCTGGATGTGAACAGCGCGTAGCATTGCGCAGTTGGAGGTGAGCCGCCAGCAGTGGTGGATGTGGGGAGAGAGATGGCGGAGTTTTGTAATTTGTCATGAACTGCTATATTTATATATGATGATATCAAGGTAAAAACATTGTTTGTTCTCTATTAATATCTTTCATTTGCTAACTATCCCTATCAGTAGTTAGTGCCTTCCATAGTTTGAATCTTTTATTTAGCTGGCAGTAGTGGCGCTCGCTGTATTGCAGTAGCTTGAGCAGCGAAGATTTTTGTGAGGTAAGTGATTTGTGAAAGGTATAGTTTAATGTTAGTCAGGGCCATTCTTTGGTAGGGAATTTTGAAGGTCAGATTGCGTTGCGCTAACAAAATATTGTGTGTCAGTTTAAGCACAGTCATATATAAATTGTTCAAAGGGGACGCTTCATATGGCGACCCTGCCAGGATTCGAACCTGGAATCTTCTGATTTTTCTTGTAGTTTGTGTATTTAATGTAGCTTTTGTTTATTGCTAGCGCGTAATTGTAGAGAGAATCTCCTTTGTAGTTGTAGCCTTTCATTGTTGTACAGTAAAACAGTTGTGGCATGCATGTAGATTTGCACCAAGTATTTCGCAGCTGCGCTGGCAATTAAGTAGACATTATTTCCATTGCTATGTTATTTTATTTTGCTCTTCAAATTGTGCTTTTCTGTGTTATCGTGTGAAATATTGTGACAATTATGGCGTGTGAAAAACGTAATACTAGGCTCCAAAGTAAACTGAGAAATGACAGTGAAGACGAAGGCAGTGTGTTAGCGCCGCAGAGTAATGAATTAACTAATGTTCAAAGTAGTAATTTGGTAATTGCGCATAGGGAAATGGAGCGGGCGGCAAACAATGGTGTAGACAGTGAAACAGGTAGTGAACAGGGAAGCGTTATCGATCGATTGGTCGGCAACAGCTCGCCTCAGGAATCGGGAATGACAGAACACAATATCGCAAATACTGTAGAGTCAGGTTTTGGGTCATCACCGTTTTCTCAAATAAGTCAAGACACATTTGCTGCTTGTCAAAATGTGAATGTTGCCGGTGCAAATGAACTGCCGAAAAGCGTAGAGAAACAGATTCCAGACACTAATACATTATTATTGCAATTAATGCAACAAATGGAACAAAATCAGAGACAAATGGGGCAAAATCTTAAAAAGTTAGACACAATGGAACAACACCAGAGACAAACACAGCAACAGTTAGACACAATGGAACAACACCAGAGACAAACACAGCAACAGTTAGACGCAATGGAACAAAATCTTCACACCACGCTTGAACAAACACGTGAAGATTTAACTACTGAGTTACATAACATTGAATCGAAATGTCAAAAAGTCTGTAATGACGTAAAAACACAAATTTGTGAGCATTTTCAACCTATTTTTTCGCGGCATGAAAATGTATTACAGAATCACGAAGCAGCCATAAAAGAACTGCAAACCATTGTTCATGAAAATCACGACACCTTGCAAGCTAAAATTGACTCAGTTGCATCTACCGATTCGGTTACGCAACTTGCAAAAACTCAGGAAAACTTAAAGGACACAGTAGGTACTCTGAAACTTGGTTCAGAAAAACATACAGAGGAAATAATTTCACTATCGGATAAAGTAGCTGAACTTTCAGATCAGTTCACTAACTTATCTACAAAGGTAGATGATGATCTGAATGACACAAGACCTGTAGCCTTCACTGACACTGAAGAGTGCGAACAAATTAGGAAATTCAAACAAAATCAGAATCAGATTAATACGCAACACCAAAGAGAAATCCGGGAAGTACAAGATCAGCTGACACAGTTAATACAAGAATTACGTATTTCAGAGGATACTCGCGCCCCAATACGGGAAGAGGGACACAGAAATACGGAACAGCCACAAAATAATAACACAGGGCATTTCGGAAGTTATGAAACAAATTGGCAATGTGCACCGAATTTTGAGATGGAACGGCCGACACGACCTAACAATGACCGATATGCGACTCGACGACATGATGATTTTGACTATAAGCTGTTCATTACTACACGTAAATTCAAAACATTTAAGAATTCTGGCAACGACATTCATCCACAAGCATGGCTCCATCAATTCTCTCATTGTTTTCCTCCCAACTGGTCATTGGAGCACAGATTAGAATTTATGTGTGGCTACTTAGAGAATGAACCAGCTGTAAGAATGCGATCGGTAATTCACGATTGCCACAGTGAAGGAGAATTTTACCATGCCTTCCTCTCAGCATATTGGTCTCAAGCCACACAAGACCGCGTAAAACATGGCATCATAATGATGAAACATTTCGAACAATCTGAATTCTCCAGTCTTGTGAAATATTTTGAAGACATGTTGCACAAGAATCAGTACCTGTCAAACCCATCCAGCCCCTCAGAACTCATCCACATTTGCTTAATCAAATTACCTGAACATTTACGACATATTATTTTGGCAGGACGTTGCAAAGATGACATTGAAGCTTTTCAGGGACTGTTACAAGAACTGGAAAGTGACACTGACAATCGCGGAACACAGGAGCACAACAATTACAGATCACATCAGTCGCAATTCCGCGATGAAAGAAATAATAACTGGACGCGACAAGGCTATTCTCACAACACAAATCGTGACCGAAACAGACACCACCCGTATTACAACCGTTGGCAGAGTAGTAATAATTACAGGGAAAGATCACCTCTCCGCGGTAGTGACTATCACAGAGACAATCAGAGAAACAGACAATTTGGGAACCAAAATAATTATTATCAAGGGAGACAGAATAACTTTAGACGCAACGGTCCAACGCGCAGTTACGATTCAGGGAGAAATTCTCCACCACTTAACCGACAAGAAAGGAACTACAGGAACTACCGACATGACGACAGACGATGTGATCGTAACGACAGACCTGAATTGCATCAGAACTGGCGGGATTTAAACAGGGCAGGGCCCTCTCGTCACGGTGAATTTGTAGAAGTTAGGTCTCCAAATCCCAATAACGACGCTCGCCAACAAAGAGACAATAGGCAATGACTCACACCGCTGGCAGCCACAAAACGTTCTTATGACACTAACGACGCAGCTGCCGTAGCTAGTAATTACGTAAAAATGGAAGACATTAGGGACATCTTACTCCAGGAACACGACATAAAACATAACAATATTGCATATCCTGTGATTCACATTACAGTAAATGATGTAAAATTTACGGCAGTACTTGACTCTGGCAGTCCCATTTCAGTAATTAGTGAAACAGCCTTTAGCAAATGCAACAAATCGAACGATTGTCCCACACTTCCGTTACGTAAGATTAAATTACAAGGTGCAATCTTTGGAAAAAGTGTAGATGTACGCCAACAAACCAACTTAGAATTCTATTGTCAAAGCCACAGCTTCTCTATGAGCTTTCTCATTGTTCCATTATTGTCGACGGAAATTATATTGGGAGTAGACTTTTTGAATGAATACAAAGCAATCTTAAACTTTCACGATGCTGAAATAGGTTTAGAGAAGGAAGGTAAGTCAATAGCTTTGAAATTTGAAGATTGGCTCTCAAACCATGACGAAGAAATCAATCGGCTTTACCTTCTGTTAGACAACAGTTCGGAATTTTCTACGGAACTAGACACTAACAATCACTCTGCAAGTACTGACAGGGATGATGTCGACGGCGCATTTGACACTAATAAGTTAATTCAGAATAAAATTCAAACAATTGAGAATTGTAATGACACTGATAGGCAGGACCTTTTTGAGATTTTACAAGAACATTCCACAGTTTTTACTCATAAAACAGGAACAATCAAGGGATTTCAATACCAATTTCGTGTTCGTGAGCATACTAAATTTTGTGTTAGACCATATGTAATTCCAGCACATTATAGGGACCGTGTTAGAACAGAAATACAATCTATGCTCGACGAGGGCATTATTGAGCCTGCAGTAAGCTCATACAACAATCCATTACATGTTGTTGAGAAGAAAAATGGATCGATCAGGCTTGTCTTAGATTCGAGACAAATCAATACTATCATTATTCCTGAAACAGACAGGCCGCAGACGATGGAAGAACTTCTTCAAAATTTTAATGGTGTAAAAGTGTTGTCTTCCATTGATCTCAGATCCAGCTTTTATCAGATCGAACTTCATCCAGAATGTAGAAAATACACAGCTTTCCTTTGTTTCGGCGTTTGTTATCAGTTTCGGAAACTTCCTTTTGGTTTGAACATTTCTTCAGCAGCATTCATTCGCGGGCTAAATTCGATATTACCTGAGTTCTTAAAACGTCACATCACCTTATATGTGGACGATATTCTAATAGCAGAAGCTTCATGGGAACTACATAATCGCATCCTCAACAGTTTGTTACGTATTTTTGCAGAATCTGGAATCACAGTTAACTTGGAAAAGTCTGAATTCGGTAGGACAAAGGTGAAGTTTTTGGGACATATTATTTCTTCTGAAGGCATTCAGCCGGATCCTGAAAAGTTAGAAGCAATCAGAGCCATTCCAGTTCCATCTACAAAAAGACAAGTCCGCAGTTTTCTAGGTCTCGTAAATTTTTACCGTCGTTTTCTGAATATGCAAATTCTTGTTACACCAAAACTTTGTTCTCTCACTGGAAAAAATGCTATTTGGAACTGGGACGAACAAGCACAGTTGGAATTCAATTCTTTGAAAGAAGCGTTACTTCACGCGCCAATCTTAGCTCATCCAGATCTGTCACAAGATTTCTGCCTTAGCACGGATTCTTCTAAAGTCGGTCTTGGTGCCCATTTATTTCAAGAAGCCATAGAAAATGACACTACCGTTCAGAAAACCATTGCTTTTGCTAGCCGAGTGCTAACAAAATCTGAAAAAAATTATTCCGTTACTGAATTAGAAGCTTTAGCTATCGTTTGGGCATTTAACAAATTCCGTTTCTTTCTTTCTGGTAAGCACGTAAAAGTATACAGTGATCATCGTGCATTACAATTTCTTATGTCTTCAAAATTAAATCATGACAGGTTAAAACGTTGGGCATTGTTTCTGCAAGAATTCCGCTTCACAATAGTCTACATTCCCGGCAAGGAGAACATTGTTGCGGACGCACTGTCACGCGCACCGGCTGGGCTTGAGAAAAGTAACAAAGAAGGCAACCTCGAGAAAAATTTCAGTATTCTTTACATTCAGAAAGTCGCCTTTGAAAACTTCATCACCACATCTTTAAAAGACATTGCTCATGAACAAGATAAAGATCCGATTTGGAGAGACATCAAAAGTAAATGGCATGAAAAGACACACACTCAGATTCGGCATTATTACCTGGTTAGAAACAACATACTCTTCAAACGCTGCACTGTTGATGACAAGCTATGGGTACTTTGCATTCCCGACGATTTTGTTAATAAGCTCATTTGGTACATTCATTTCAGCTACGCACATTTTGGCCCACGAAAATGTTATCATATTCTTCGAACGACTTGTTATTTTAACAATATGGAAAAGAGAATTCGAAGAGTCTTGTCTATTTGTAAACTTTGTCAAAAGGCGAAACCATCTACTATCTCCCATAGTGCTCCGCTGTTTCCTATCATTCCTTCTAAATTAAAAGAATTTGCTGCTGTTGATCTCTTGGGACCGCTTGTCAGAACATCTAATGGATTTTCGTACGTTCTAGTCGCTGTTGAACTTACTTCAAAATTTGTTTCTTTCACACCGTTACGTAAAGCCACTGGACGGTCTGTATCCAACGCCTTTGTTAAAAATTTCTTACGTGAAGTTGGACACGTTAGTAAAGTCATTTCAGATAACGGACCGCAATTCAGATCTGCTGTTTGGTCACGCATGCTTCGCAACCATAAAATCAAACCTGTTTTTATTTCATTGTACTCACCACATTGTAACCCGTCTGAACGGATTATGAAAGAAATCAATAAGCTTTGCAGACTTTATTGTCACAGAAAGCATCAGCATTGGGACAGATATTTACACTTATTTCAAAATGTGCTGAATGAAATGCCTCATGATTCCACTGCTTTACCACCTACTCTTGTACTAAAGAATGAAGAACCACCGAACAGAATCAGAGAGCTTGTACCTTTCCCAAATACACGTAAACTTCGACACAAAGACATAATTGATTTGGCTCTTAAAAATATAAAATCTGCAGCAGACAAAAGGAGAAAACTACACGGTAAAGCAAATGCAAAGAAATTGTATATTGGTCAGAAAGTTCTCATTAAAGCTCATTCATTGTCACATAAGAAGAAACACTTGAGTCACAAATTCTTTCTAGTTTACAATGGACCTTACAGAATCCGACGTATACCACATGATAATTGCGTTGAAGTTGAAACTCTGCGTACTAGGAAGAAAACCACATTTCACATGTAAAACCGTTTATTGAAAAATAATCTGCTTTTTAACTTTGTCTTTGCCATCAAACTTTTCACTTCACATTTCTAGTATGCTTTGTCAGATTTAGAATCTGTTAACATGTAACAATGTTTGAAGTGAAATATCCAGTCAAGAACCAAGAGAACTTATTTAAACAGAAATTACGAATGCATTGTTATAATGAACAGACGACACAGTGTTGTTAATTGTACATTCTTGCTTGTTAGTTGCACGATTACGTAACGACTATCAGGCTTACGTACTTAGTACACATACTGGTACTGCTAATGAGATTTTAATGCAACTTTTGGTTTACTTGAAAATACATTCTGGGTTTAAAGTACTTTCTGTGAGATACCAGAGGACACAGTGGTTAGTTTATGTGACAGCTACACGATGTTATCACGACGCTACTAATGAGTGACAATTCACAATGTTGCTTTTGCAGTGTATCTGTTTTATATCTGCACAGTTTTCTGAATTCTTTTGGAAAGAAAAACATGTTTTAGTAGTAACTTTTGTGGTATAGCAACAATGAGACAGCCTTTTTCGTGGCATAACAATACGTTACTGTACAGTACTTTCTTCATTACAACAATAAGCGTAATAACTACGATATCTATACGCAAAGCATTTCACTTTTATGTATTATGAGGTAAGTACATTGACTTATGCAGAACTTAGCTTTCGGAGGACGATAACTACGACACTTCCACACAGATTATGTTGCAACAAGACGCACATTTAGCGCTACAGTACACGTATTTGAGTGATTAATTTTGTACTTAAAACATTTATTTTTAAAGATTTTTGAATTACAAAGAAAGTTTTCCGTGATACATTTCATTGCATTGCTGTAATCTGTAACACCTGAGGGTATAATTACATTAATCCTCAGGGGGGTACATGCTTACTTTATGTACCATGTGTTTGGCAAGCACAAGGAGCCCTAGCTAATATGGTATTTGCTTATACCACTTTACACATCGGTACCATATTTTTCTAACACTCAAATTACACAGCTATCTGATCATTTAACAGAGAAAGAAACTTTTTTTACTACATCTGTGACACATGTTTACGCAATTACACAGTTGGGTAACTTCACACTTATTTTGTCTGTACTTTGAGAAACGCTCATATTTTTCGGAATCATTGTGATACTATGAGAGCTTTGAATGACGTATTTCGTATGGGGTCATGATTTTTAAAGTACGTTTCAGGCAGATGACACTATTGATATGAGCAGAGAATTTTTTAGGTTTTGAAATTATTGGAGGAAGCTACGATGATTTTGAGATTTGACTGAAGTGTTATGATGTTATTATTATGACGACGATGTGTATTATACTGTTGAGGTATGTTTATCATCAATAAGATGATGCTACCGTATATGAGGAATAAGAAGTATGTTGGAAACCAAGAATCGTACTTTAAGAGTTATTAAATGTGTGTAAATGTGTGACTGTATCACAATGCTGACGAATTTTTTTGGACACTGTTATATTCATAGGATTTTGTTTCTACACATTTGCAAAGTAAATTCTCGACCTGTGAAATTTTGTATATATGACTGTCACTGTAGCGGAAACTGCTGTCGTAAATATTTCCGTACGAAAGTTAAGTGACCACCTGCACATAATGCGTCGTGGGCACCCAGGTGTGTCAGACGCCTGGAGAACAAGCCATTAGTGTGAGTGCCTCGTCAGAAGCACAGGTAGAAAAAAAAGAAAGGGAAGGCCATTGTCCGCGCTACTGACATCTCCTTGTTGAAAGCATACTGTGGAGCTCGTAATTTATGATATTTACTGAAATGCCTAATGAAACGATGAGAAACATTTCACAGCTATTGCCTTGCTAGTTAAGAAAAATGCCATATGACTTGCTTTATGTATTTATTTACACATTTTGTTTAATATCAAGTTTCTAGCTGCACTGCAGCATTGGTTAAAATAAAATTTTATAGATGTACTAATATAAATATTTTCTGTCTACAGATCGAGTATATAATAATTTTTTTCAAAAAAATCAGGGAGCACAAAGCGACATTTACCTTCACAGGAACTGCATTCATAATTTCCTTTTCAAGTACTTGGTAATTTCTTTTGTAGAATAAATTGTGATGCATCACTCTAATGTTAAGATGTGACATAGGTATTAGACATGGCCATTTTAGTGTAATATTTTTTCTGCTTGCGCTATGTCATGTTGAGGTATAAGTTGCTGCTGTTTGCCAGGCATAGTGTTATTGAATTTGACTTTTGCTAATTTATACTGTAGCTTGCTTTGCAATTTTCCATTTTTTTCATTGCTGTTTATAATAATTGTTTTACGTGCTGCTGCATTGCCTCGTCCCTTAGTTTAGCATCTGAGCTCAGTAGATTTAAGTTAGCTTAAGAGGGGGTAGACTATATGAGAAACTGACTATGGAGAATAGGTAAAGAATGCATTGCGAAGTTATATAAAAAGGATTTGGGCCCAAATGAGTATTGTACAATCAGAAATAATTATTTTGAAAGAAATATGAACAGAATACAGAAAGCATGCTTGGATAAGATTTTTTTGGTGGAAGCAAAGGTTGAAATAAGACGAAAGATCTATAGAATGAAGTTTTGGGATGGACTGCAGTACCAAATTTTACACTGAAAACGAACCCTGTCCTTTCCTTTTGTGTTACCCCAGTACGTGTTTGTGTACTCTTGTGTATTTGTTTTCTTCCTGTCTCTGTGTAGTTTCATAGAATTTTTTTCTCTTTTAATATTAAGCTACATTCACTATGATGAGGAATACTGTTATCCTCAAATATAATTGGCATTAATAATATGTTATTTACTTTGTAAAGATGTTAGACATTATTCATTCTGTTTAAATGCTCATGTGTGAAGTTGATGTTTCAATAATTATTCTGATCTCCTATGTATGTACTCATGTCATAATTCCTGTAACACTGACGTATATGTCTATTTCTATTCTTTTGTAAAGCCCCTATTACTACAAATGTTATCTATATTGTTATGTTTTTAATGATGTATTGTGTACCTTTGTTATTGTATTCTCTTGTTATAAAATTGTAATTGTTACCAGTTCTTCAAATTAAGTAACATTTCACTGCACACGTTTCTGTTGGTCATAGTACATGGACAATATGTGAGAAGTAGGGACTGATAGTGTTTGCACGTGTGTTAATAATTCAGCAAGGGACTGGATAACAGCATTGCTGGTTCTAAGGACAATTCCAAAAACTATGTGAGTGCACAAGTGGTGGTTTATGGACTTGCTATATTCTCCGCAAGACTCTTCGATGGTGAATGTGCACCTGCACAATCGCAACAGATGGCTGCTGGTCATCTCTACAAGGACTACAGTGGGTCTGCACCTCTGGTGGCCCACCAATACCATTATCTCTACAAGGACTACAGTGGGTCTGCATCTTTGATGGCCCACCAATACCATTATCTCTACAAGGACTACAGTGGGTCTGCATCTTTGATGGCCAACCATTACCATTATCTCTACAAGGACTACAGTGGGTCTGCACCTCTGGTGGCCCACCAATACCATACTCTCTACCAGGACTACAGTGGGTCTGCTCTGTGATGACCTACCAATATTCATCAAAACTTCGACTGACTCTGCAGTGGGTTTGCTCTGTTGTGGCCCATTACCTGTCAGCATGTCAAGAGTCAGCACTGTCTTTCCGTTGGAAGGACAACACTACTTCTTCAAGACTGCATGGAAATCCACTACTTCTGTGTGCAATTTATTTTACTAACGAGACTTTGTGAAAAAAACCCTGTAATTACTGTTATAATGAATGATCAGGACTATCTTTATGGACTGTGTGAAAATTTTAGCTTTTGACCAACATTGTATCAATAAGTGTGTGCATTTGATATCTTTGTTATTGTAATTGTGAAAAAATTTTAACAAATATGTATTGGCCACAGCCCAAAAAAAAATTTGTAAAATTTTTTGTGGGGAGCATGGGGGCTATGTAAGTAGGCTGTTTAGGTTTTTTTATTGGTAACGCCACCTCTGTATGAAAATCACTGGCTGTGCTGTGTGCAGTCTGTGGCTAGTTTGCATTGTTGTCTGCCATTGTAGTGTTGGGCAGCGGCAGCTGGATGTGAACAGCGCGTAGCGTTGCGCAGTTGGAGGTGAGCCGCCAGCAGTGGTGGATGTGGGGAGAGAGATGGCGGAGTTTTGTAATTTGTCATGAACTGCTATATTTATATATGATGATATCAAGGTAAATACATTGTTTGTTCTCTATTAATATCTTTCATTTGCTAACTATCCCTATCAGTAGTTAGTGCCTTCCATAGTTTGAATCTTTTATTTAGCTGGCAGTAGTGGCGCTTGCTGTATTGCAGTAGCTTGAGCAGCGAAGATTTTTGTGAGGTAAGTGATTTGTGAAAGGTATAGTTTAATGTTAGTCAGGGCCATTCTTTGGTAGGGAATTTTGAAGGTCAGATTGCGTTGCGCTAACAAAACATTGTGTGTCAGTTTAAGCACAGTCATATATAAATTGTTCAAAGGGGACGTTTCATTTGACGTCTCTTAAATTGATGGAACATACATTAGGTGCACACAGAGCTAGCTTTTGTAAAGAAACAAACTACATCTCACAGCTGTTATTCCAATTGTGTAAACGCATAGCTGAGGTTTTTTTTTTTTTTTTTTTTTTTTGATCCGATGATGGTCTGATCCGAGGCCGAAATCGATCGTCTTTAATAAATTACTGTTAGAGGTTTGTATTAAATTATCCAGTTTTTAACCCAGTAAATATACGTTTTGTTAGCCAGTAAATAAGGTTTCAACGTGCCTGCCGGTACGAGTGTCGTAAGTCTGCGTTAGTAGAGGTGCAGATCCACTGAACATAAAAGTTGTTCGAATTTTCTTTTGTTCTTTTCTGGGTGACAGAGCCAAGTGTGAATCTTTGGTGCAGTAGCAAGTGGTGAGGCATTATACGAGGGAAAGCAGTGACACCACATGTTACGCCTCCCAACAGGATAAAAACAGTAATTTCGTAACTTCAATCCCAGGATATTTGAATGTCATTGCCTGGCAAACAATTTTTCCGTCCACTTCCAGTTTGCATCCAACTGATTCCCCATACGTGTGACGACATCTGTGGGATAAATTAGATGCCAATTGGAAGTGGATGGAAAAATTGTTCAACGGGTAATGACATTTAAATACCATGGTATTGAACTGTCCAACAGTGGAATGTCGAAAAGGAAGTTATAGAACAAGTAGCAAAAGCAAACGAAGTGGCAGGATGTTTAAATGATACTATTTACAAAAAAAATACAGGGAAAGATGCAAAAGCATGAATGTACAAAACGGTAGTGAGACCATTTATGACACACTCAGCTGACACAAGGCCTGAAACAGCAAAAACTGAAAGACTTTTGGAAACCACGGAAATGTAAATTCTGCGAAGGATTACACTGAAGACACCGAGAGGTAGAGAGAGAAGTGAAAACATTAGAAAAAGGATTTGAAGCGGACTCCTTTAATACGTGGGTTCAAATGGTTCAAATGGCTCTGAGCACGGTGGGACTTAACATCTATGGTCGTCAGTCCCCTAGAACTTAGAACTACTTAAACCTGACTAACCTAAGGACAGCACACAACACCCAGTCATCACGAGGCAGAGAATAATAAGTGGGTATGTAAAAGAAAGCATGAATGGAACGAATACCTAGACGGGATGGGTGAACGGAAGATTAGACATGATGGATGATCGGAAGATTGTGAAAATCGTAAAATAAATCACTAGCTGGTTAAAGAAAGAGTGGCCGTCCTAAGAAAAAATGTAGTGGTAAACTCAGGGTAGACTGTGCGGTACTGAAGGAAATAGGCTTTAATCTTGTAAGAAGAAGAAGAAGAAGAAAATGATGATGATGAAGAAGAATTTTACAAGTGGACAGATTATATATGAAATAAAAAAGATAAAAAATACTGGGTGAGGAAAGGAAGAAAGGAAGGAAGACTTTTATGTAAAGACAGTGCAGGTTACTGGGGCATCTGCTATGGCATACAGCAATGGTAAACACAGCTCTGGAAGCGGCAGAGATGATGATCATGATGTTTGGATTGTGGGGCGCTCAACTGCGCGGGTATCAGCGCCATACAAATTCCCAACCTTTGCTCAGTTTAATCTCGCCGCTTGCATGAATAATGATGGTATGATGAGGGCAACACAAACACCCAGTCATCTCGAGGCGAAAATTAGTAAGGGGCATACAAATAATACAAAACGCAAACTACATTGTAGAAGTACTCATTTTACTAAGGTTTGAAGCTCCTCTTGATGTTCTTCAATGTTTGCGATTTAAAATTGAGTTGTTTTTAAAGTCAGCCTTATGCAAAAACAATTCGTTTATTTTTGAATGTACCCAGACATGTTTCGACAGCTATGTGTCATCGTCTGTGGATCAAATTTTTATTTCTGTAAAGTACAATGTGAAATCTATAATAATTTAACTGTTGTAGGCCTAAGAATTACAATATGTGCAATAACACCTCTCACTGAGAATGGGGTCAGAAGTGTCTGCTCAAATCACGTTTCACCACATTTTGTGTAAGTTCATGTGAAGTGAACTAGTGAGGAAAAATAGTGTAAAAAACTGTGGTAACAGTACAGTGAATAGCCATTAGCCGGCCGCTGTGGCGCTTCAGTTCTAGGCGCTTCAGTCTAAAACCGCGCGACCACTACAGTCGCAGGTTCGAATCCTGCCTCGGGCATGGATGTATGTGATGTCCTTAGGTTAGTTAGGTTTGAGTAGCTCTAAGTTCTAGGAGACTGATGACCTCAGATGTTAAGTCCCATAGTGCTCAGAGCCATTTGAACCTATTTGAATAGCCATTGATCGAGACACCAACCAGACACGCAACAGGATGAAAAATGTAAGTACAGAAACGTGCATAACCTCTACTCACGAAATATGCAGTAATTCTCTAAATTATCCTAAGGACAAACACACACATTCCCATGCCCAAGGAAGGAGTCGTACCTTCGCTGGGACCAGCCGCACAGTCCATGGCTGCAGCGCCTTAGACCGCTCGGATAATCTGCACATATTGTGATTCTTAGGCCTACAACAGTTAAATTACTATAGATTTCATATTGTACTTTACACACATAAAAATTTGACCCACAGAAGGTGACAAAGATGTCGAAACATGTCTGGGTAAATAGAAAAATAAATTGTGTTTGCATAAGGTTTGATTTTCAAAACAGCGCAATGTTACATTATGGAGGAGACTGCGTGTAGTACTTAGAGATGAAAAGGTTTGCACAATATAGGAAACAACGGAGGACGATCTCAAAATAAGATTTTCAACTGCATCAGTCCAGATATACCGGCCCACGCTTGGAGCGGTTCGAGCGTTTCAGATCCAGAGAGAACGCTTACGAGGCGAATGACTGCATTCGCATCAGTTACCACATGAGCAGTAGTATAGTGGGTATTTTTCACGCCGTCTGGGGTGTTGTCAGAGGAATATTTGTTCACTGAGGATATCAACTGGCAGAGAAGTTTCACATATCTTAACTAGAAGAAAGCAACAGAGGAAATTGCTGATGGCGATTTTCAAAGAATTATTGAGTGGTTGTCTGAAAATGAACTCTCCCTTAATTTTGAGAAAACGCACTATGAACAGTTCTGTACAACAAAGTCATAGTAAGAGTTGATTCAGCACGTGAACAGTAGTTAGCAGACAGCGTAGAATGCTCCAAATTTTAGGGTGAACTTTTAAACTGGAAGAAGCATATTACTGAGCTGCTCAAACAGTTAAGTTCAGCCACTTTCGCTCTTAGAAACGAACGAATCATCCTCCTTGGCCGGCACGGGGAATAATGTGATGACGTGAAGTTTTCTGATCACCAGACTTTGCACCAAAGTCCTGGATAAAATTCCAAACCGCTCCGCAGTGTCTCAGGGAGTGAGGGCACGTGACACTGTTGGCCGTGATCCGTCCGTCGGATGGGGATGCTACACTCAGCGGCCACCGTCGTGCTAAAAAAGAGGAGCATGCTACATGCTGGCACAGGCTTTCACACTCTCCTTTCTCTTCATCGAGAACAACACTGTACAAGCACTGTACAAGCACTGTACAAGCACTGTACAAGCACTGTACAAGCACTGTACAAGCACAGTACAAGCACGGTACAAGCACGGTACAAGCACGGTACAAGCACGGTACAAGCAGTGTACAAGCAGTGTACAAGCAGTGTACAAGCACTCTACAAGCAGTGTACAAGCACTCTACAAGCCCTCTACAAGCAATCTACAAGCACTCTACAAGCACTCTACAAGCACTCTACAAGCACTCTACAAGCACTCTACAAGCACTCATCACAGTCTTGCAAATAACACAGGTACACACTTGATACTTGACAAAAAAATGGCTCTGAGCACTATGGGACTCAACTGCTGAGGTCATTAGTCCCCTAGAACTTAGAACTAGTTAAACCTAACTAACCTAAGGACATCACACACATCCATGCCCGAGGCAGGATTCGAACCTGCGACCGTAGCGGTCTCGCGGTTCCAGACTGTAGTGCCTTGAACCGCATGGCCACTTCGGCCGGCGATACTTGACAGCAGGTCGGAGAAAGGCAGCCGGAAATCACCTCCACTGGGACCTTGCCTAGAATGTCGATGCAGGATTTTTGCATCTGCCTCTCTGCGCTCATTTCCTGAGTAGGGGATTACTGTGACTTTGGCACACGAAGTAATACTAAGCAATCATTTCACACCCCTCTTTCATTTACAAGGTCAAGCTTCATGATTTCGATAATACAGGGTTTAAGGAAGTCTATGCTTATAAAGAGGCTGTGAATTAGTATTTTGTGACGTATTTTATTTTGTCTCACAAATTGTATGTTGGTGTGTATTACTCCGCAAAGTGGTCGCACAAGTAATGTGTTGCGCAGATATTTTAAACAAGCACACTTCATAATAGGTTGGTGCATGAGTTCGTGGCGTCCTTGCTGTGCATGTTGGTATTACAGTTACAAAGGGTTTATTTATCGATTGTCATTTTTTATTTGTAGTTCACTGTTGCTTTTTGAGGTTATATATTGTCATTTTGAGATAATGAGTGGTGCTGTGCATGCTAGCAAATGGAGTGCCAAGTGAAGAAATCGGAACATTTCCAACATATTGTTGTGTTTGAGTTCAGCAGAGGAGTGACAGCAGTGAGTCCTCTAGAAAGATTTGCGCCGTGTATGGATATAATGCCTTTGGAAAGATGACGCCCAGAAAATGGTTTTCTAGTTTTAGTGGCTCTCAAGGTTCGGGGACAGCTTCGAGGTTTGATGAACAACTTCTAAACGCATTAATCCACAAGGATCTGCATCACGGTACTCAAGAACTAGCAGGTGTGATGAACTATCATAATTTCACCATACTATGATATTTACATGCAGCGGGGAAGGCTGAAAAATCGGATCTACGAATACCGCATGCTCTAAGCCAAAATCACAAAAATCAGCGGGTGGCCATCTGTGCATCTGTGCACGTTCGTCATCAACTGGCTCGTGAACAACACCGTCCATCCCTAACCTGTATCGTTTCTGGTGAGGAGAATTGTTGTCGTTATGCTAACATAACGAAAAGTCAGAAATGGTTGAGCCCAAACAAAGCAGGAACTCCCAGTACAAAGACCTGTGCGCATCCACAAAAGATAATAATATGCATCTACTGGGACAGGGACGGTGTGGTGTACTACAAATTGCTTCCCCGAGGTGTTACCATCACTTCTGACATTTACTGTCAACAGCTCAGACGTATTGCAGACACAGTCAAAGAACAAGGACCAGGAAGACTGCGTGAAGTGATGCTACTCCGCGATTACACCCGCCCGCGTTCTGCTATACAGACAAAAAACACTATATAGAAGCGAAGTTTGGGAAGTCATTCCACCCCCACCTTATTCACCTGATCTTGCACCATCAGATTTTCACTTTTTCCGCTCTATGTCGAACAAGGAACTTCCTTTCCCAATGCAAATGCGCTCCGAACATGGCTTGATGAGTTCTCCACCTAAAATCCACATGATTTCTACAGTCACGGAATGCAAATGTTAACCCAGCATTGGCAGACTGTTGTAAACAGTTAAGGAGAATGTGTTACTGATGAGTAAAGTCTCTCTTATGTGTGTTTGTTCAAATGGTTCAAATGGCTCTGAGCACTATGGGACTTAACATCTATGGTCATCAGTCCCCTAGAACTTAGAACTACTTAAACCTAACTAACCTAAGGACATCACACAACACCCAGTCATCACGAGGCAGAGAAAATCCCTGACCCCGCCGGGAATCGAACCCGGGAACCTGGGCGTGGGAAGCGAGAACGCTACCGCACGACCACGAGCTGCTGAATATGTGTTTGTCGTTTTCATTAATGGAAAACCGCTACGAACTTACGCACAATGCAATATACAGATATGCAAATATTTTTTAATATGCTATTCTACAAGTAAACTAAAGAATAGTTGATATAAACATAGGTCCACAAATGTTTAGTTACGGAGCTACGGCTAATAAAAGACTTTCTCTGAAATTTAGCCACTTCGCTAGTATGAAGCCATCGCAAAACTGTACGTGGTTAAAGTAGAGCACGATTTCCATTTATTTTGTTGTTATTGGTCTGGTAAATCTAATAAAACGTGTCCCAGACGTGTATCTGCAGTAGTTTTCCAGAACATCCAGAGAAGCAAAGAACTAATTTCGTAAAATTTTTCAATTAGTAACTAAGTGGCCCACTCTATTTTTTAAAATTCCAGACAATTCCACAAGGTTTTCAACTGAAGCTGTAGAGAATTTAATTTTGGAAAAATGATAGTAATAACATTACATGAAACTGTAAGAATGTGCCAGATAATCTGCCTTTATTAATACCATAGCACACGAGAATTCATGTTAAACCGGAAAAAACAAAGTTCAGTGTTACGGAAGTTGTACAGTGTACATACAATTTCACAATACATAAACAATAAATGTCAAAAAATGTCTCTACCCAGTTCAATGCATTTAGCTGCATCTGTATGAGCAGATTTTGTTCCTCGTTTCAGTTTCGCAGGGCTGTTATTAATTTCGTCTATTTCCTTTATAATGCGAGCAAGTAATGCCTCACGTGTATTGACTGTGTCCTCATAAACTATTTTAGTAAACGACTGAAACAACTCGCTAACGATTGCCAACAATGTTATAAACGTTTCTACATACTCAATGAAAGTAAACAAATTTACTTCCATAATAATCTTTGCTTTTCTGGATGTTCTGGAAAACTACTACAGATACACGTCTGGGACACGTTTTATTAGATTTACCAGACCAATAACAACAAAATAAATGGAAATCGTGCTTTACTTTAACCTCGTACAGTTTTCCGACGGCTTCATATTAGCGAAGTGGCTAAGTTTCAGGTAAAACCTTTTATTAGCCGTAACTGAGTAACTAAATATTTGCGGACCTAAGTTTATACGAACTTTCTTCTTTAGTTTTACTTGTAGAATAACATATTAAAATATTTTCATATCTTCGTGAATCAACCTGTATAAATTCCCAAGTTTCGATATACTTTCCCCTGATTCTCCCTTCATTACATTTCCCAATGATAGTTTAATTTATTGTCATGTATGGACAACTAAATGGGTTCCATGTAACTATTTTTTCCAAGAATGGACCGGCATCGGTGGCAGCACATCAGACAAGACATAGGGTGAAAGCACTTCAGAAGAGTACAGGTTTATTGATAATTACGTCCGAGGTTCCAGAAGACAACTGCATGAAAACTACAAAACATAAAAATATATGACATATCGATGGACAGAGCGTATCTCCAACTTTCGATTCGTAATAAGTGCCGCGGCGTAGTTGCACTAGGGCAGTGGTTCACAAACTGAGAGTAATTAATTACCACCTGAAGCGTAAAATGGAATTTTCCGACGGGTAAAAAGTAAAAGATTCAATTCTGTTTCATTCAAGAAACTAAATTATTTTCTAAAAATCGTTCTTATTACGTCAGTTTTGTAAGGCTCTAATACTGATTATATAAGTTTTCAATTATATATATATATATATATATATATATATATATATATATATATACATATATATACATATATATATATAAGTTATCAGTAATTACTTTTTCTCAATTAGTATCATTAGAGCGATGGAGGTCACAAGTTCCTCACATAGTCCATCCACTACATACATACATTATGCTTTGTCCCGTACATCGCTGATAATAAAAGTAGACATCTACATAACACGCTAAATACACTATGTGATCAAAAGTATCCGGACACGCTCAGAAACATACGATTTTCATATTATGTGCATTGTGCTGCCACCTACTGCCAGGTACTCCATATCAACGACCTCAGTAGTCATTAGACAATGTGTGAGAGCAGAATGGGGCGCTCCGCAGAACTCTAGGACTTCGAATATGGTCAGGTGATTGGGTGTCACTTGTGTAATACGTCTGTACGCGAGATTTCCACACTCCTAAACAACCCTAGGTTCACAGTTTCCGATGTGATAGTGAGGTAGAAACGTGAAGGGACACGTATAGCACAAAAGCGTACAGGCCGACCTCGTCTGTTGACTGACAGTGACCGCCGACAGTTGAAGAGAATCATAATGTGTAATAAGCAGACATCTATCCAGACCATCACACAGGAATTCCAAACTGCATCAGGGTCCACTGCAAGTACTATGAGAGATAGGAGGGAGGTGAGAAAACTTGTATATCATGGTGGAGCGGCTGCTCATAAGCCATCCATAACGCCGGTAAATGGTAAACGGCTCCCCGCTCGGTGTAAGGAAGTAAACATTGGACGATTGAACAGTGGAAAAACGTTGTGTGGAGTGACGAATCACGGTACACAATGTGACTATCCGATGGCAGGGTGTGGTATGGCGAATGCCCGGTGAACGTCATCAGCCAGCGTGTGTAGTGTCAACAGTAAAATACGGAGGCGGTGGTGTTTATGGTGTGGTCGTGTTTTCCATGGAGGGGGCTTGCACCCCTTGTTGTTTTGCATGGCACTATTACAGCACAGGCCCACACTGATGTTTAAAGCACCTTCTTGCTTCCCACTGTTGAAGAGCAATTCGGGGATGGCGATTGCATCTTTCAATACGATCGATCACCTCATAATGCACGGCCTGTGGCGGAGTGGTTACACGACAGTAACATCCCTGTAATGGACTGGCTGCACAGAGTTCTGACCTGAATCCTAAAGAACACCTTTGGGATGTTTTTGAACACCGACTTCGTGCCAGGCCTCACCGACCAACATCGATACCTATCCTCAGCGCAGCACTCCGTGAGGAAAGGGCTGCCATTCCCCAAGAAACCTTCCAGCACCTGATTGAACGTATGCCTGCGAGAGTGGAAGTTGTCATCAAGGTTAAGGCTAGGCCAACACCATACTGAATTCCAGCATTACCGATGGAGGGCGCCAAGAACTTGTAAGTAATTTTCAGCCAGGTGCCCGGATACTTTTGATCACATAGTGTATCGCAAGAAAAGTTCTTCTCCGAGGTGTAGATAGTACCTGCAGTAGTCTAGAAATTGCTTCATTACTCGCTTCGAAATAGATAAATGAATTAATTGACAGCATGACACAGCAGTAACTACGTAAGAGCTACTGTAGTGCTGTACACAGTATTATTATTATTTTTATTATTATTATTACTAGTACTGCTAGTGGCTGTGGTCAGACACAAAGCATTAATAGCCAAAGTGCACTGTTAGGTGCAGAGGACAGAGCGGATAGGTGGAAAGAGTACACTGAGGGGCTGTATGAGGAGGAAGACTTGTCTGATAACGTGACAGAAGAAGAAACAGCAGTCGATATACGTTAGATGAGATAAGGGATCCAATATTAGAATCAGAATTCAAAAGACTTTGAAAAACTTAAGCTCGAATAATGCTAAAGGGATATACAATATTTTATAAGAATTTCTAAAATCGCTGGGGAAGTAGCATTAAAACGACTATTCGCGTTGGTGTGTAGAATATAGAGTCTGGCGATATACCATCTGATTTTTTGAAAAATATCATCCACATAATCACGAAGGCTGCAAGAGCAGACAGGTATGAGAATTATCGCACAATCAGCTTAAGACTTCAAGAATCCACGCTGCTGACAAGAATAATATACAGAAAGTGGAAAAGAAAATTGAAGATCTGTTGGACGACGGTAAATTTAGCTTTGAGAAAGGTAAAGGCATGAGAGAGGCAGTTCTGACGTTGCAGTTGAAAATGGAAGCAAGACTAAAGAAAAATCAAGACAGGTTCATAGGATTTGTCAACCTGGAAACCAGACAATGTAAAATGTGTGCAAGATGTACGAAATTTCGAGAAAAATAGAGGCAATATAGAGGGAAAGACGGGTAATAAACAATATGTACAAATGCCAGGAGGAAACAATAAGAGTGGAAGACGAAGAACGAAATGCTCGAATTAAAAAGAATGTATGACCAGGATCGTAGTCTTCCGCCCATACTGTTGAGTCTATACTTCCAGGGAGAAATGACGGAAATAAAAGGAAGGTTCAAGAGTGAGATTAAAATTCAAGTCGAAAGGATATCAGTGTTAAGATTCGCTGGTGACATTGTTATCTCAGTCAAATTGAAGAAGAATTGCAGGATCTGCTAAATGGAATGAGTAATGAATGTTGACTGAGAGTAAATCGAAGAAAGACGAAAGTAATGAGAAGTTGCAGAAACGAGAAAATCTGATTTGGTGATCACGAAGTAGATAAAGGAATTCTGCTACCTAGGCAGCAAAGTAACCCAGACTGAGGAAGAAGGGCACAAAAAGCAGACTGGCACTTGAAAGGTGGCTACACTGAGTTACAGCGCCAGAGATTGCGCCAAAGAGTATTATTCCGCCGCCTCCACTGGGGCAGTAGTAGTTCAGAGGTTGCCGTGGGCAGTGCTTGTTGAGAGGATGTCGAGAGCAGTACTAGTTGAGAGCATGTCGTGTGCAGTTATTGTTCTTCTGCTGGCCGAGAGAGTAGATGCTGTTCGGTTGGTGTAATGTATATATGGAAGATGTTGCAATGATCGTAGTGTATTTTTCGTCAATATATATGGAGGTAACAAAATTTTTTAAAATTCAAATCTCCTTAATAATAATGCCTCTTGGTCACAGGTTCAGTCAACAAAGCATCTAGCTCGTGTTCATATATTAGACTTTTAATTCTGGCATCTATGTGCAATTACAGTATTTCTGGTTTTTCAATTAGTTCATTGTAAATGGTGTTTAAAATTTCTTGTCGTATTGAGGAAGAACCATGCCAGATACATGTACGTTGAGTCACACTACCACACACAGAACAGTTACACTTGTGCTTTATTGTTTCGTAGCTTTTATAGTTGCACGGGACTTAATTAATCAATTGTGTTAACGGAAATTTCCTTTCATTCTTTATTGTTATTTTATGCAGTCAGATTGCGTACTAATAGTAGTCAGGGCCAACCGGTTACGAGACTTCGTAACCGGACACACAGCTACTAAAATTATTGCATTCATTTTATAATTAAGCCCCCATGCACACTGGAAAAACGGACATTCCTGCCAAGCGTGTCTACTGTTATCAAATATGGGCCTTAAACTGAAGAATAAACTTTTGAGAATGTGCGCCTGAAGCACAACATTGTATGCTAGTGAAACATGGACTGTTGAAAAACCGGAACACAAGAGAATGGAAACATTTGAGATGTGGTGCTACAGAATAATGTTGGAAATCAAGTGGACTTACAAGGTAGGGAATGAGGAGGTTCTCCGGAACATCGGCAAGGAAAGAAATATATGGAAAACACTGGCAAGAAGACATCTATTAAGACGTCACGGACTGACTTCCGTGGTACTAGAGGGAGGTTTAGAGGGTAAAAACTGCAGAGGAAGACAAGACTGGAATACATCCAGCAATTGAGGACGTCGGTTGCAAGTACTATTCTGAAATGAAGAGATTGGCGCGGAGACGAATTCGTGGCGGACCACATCAAACCAGTCAGCAGGCTGAAGGCTAAAAAAAGAAAATTGGAGGCCCTGACCTTCGGAGAAGTCATGCAGTAATGTATACTGTCAGCTCCTGGGGAACCGCCTCTGCACAAAACCTTAGGTAGCGAACAAGCTGTGTTTTGTATACAATTATTCATCTCACTGCCTGTATTGTTGAGCATACAGCTATAGGAGGAGATCTCTTAGTGGTTGGAAGTGGTTTAAAACGAGTTATGCGATTCGTAGCGATTCGTTTTATTGCCCATAACCAAGTTTGTTCTCGTAAATGTCAACAACAGTGAACATATAGACCACTCGGATACTAATCCATTCGAGCGTTTTGCGGGCAGACAATAAAGAACTAAGAAAAGGAATTTTTATTTCCAGCGGGGCTGCGCATATTTACATCATTTTTATGTTCTGCTGGTAACGGCTTTCTGCAACGGTCGTAAACCGCCACCAGGCGTAACGGAAGTTTAGATCGTTACGTTTAATACCCAGCCAAAGATCTTAGAGGAGAAAGCGGCGGCTGTTTCTCATGCTTTCCAGTTTATTTCCAAGTCCTTCTGAGATTACTTGGCCGACTGTTTACTTTCTCTGGTTTCCCTCCGTTGCGAGAACGGAGACATCTGTGGCAACGGATGTTAATATGCAACTTGATTTTTACTTTTGAAGCACGTTGCTCGTAAGTGCGAACTGGCATATGTCGTATGCTACTCACTAAACCAAATGCAACAGCAATGAAAAAAAATCACACAGAATTATATATATATATATATATATATATATATATATATATATATATATATATATATATATATATATATATATATATATATACAGGGTGTTACAAAAAGGTACGGCCAAACTTTCAGGAAACATTCCTCACACACAAATAAAGAAAAGATGTTATGCGGACATGTGTCCGGAAACGCTTAATTTCCATGTTAGAGCTCATTTTAGTTTCGGCAGTATGTACTGTACTTCCTCGATTCACCGCCAGTTGGCCCGATTGAAGGAAGGTAATGTTGACTTCGGTGCTTGTGTTGACATGCGACTCGTTGCTCTACAGTACTAGCATCAAACCCATCAGTACGTAGCATCAACAGGTTAGTGTTCATCACGAACGTGGTTTTGCAGTCAGTGCAATGTTTACAAATGCGGAGTTGGCAGATGCCCATTTGATGTATGGATTAGCACGGGTCAATAGCCGCGGCGCGGTACGTTTGTATCGAGACAGATTTCCAGAACGAGGGTGTCCCGACAGGAAGACGTTCGAAGCAATTGATCGGCGTCTTAGGGAGCACGGAACATTCCAGCCTATGACTCGCGACTGGGGAAGACCTAGAACGACGAGGACACATGCAATGGACGAGGCAATTCTTCGTGCAGTTGACGGTAACCCCAATGTCAGCGTCAGAGAAGTTGCTGCTGTACAAGATAACGTTGACCACGTCACTGTATGGAGAGTGCTACGGGAGAACCAGTTGTTTCCGTACCATGTACAGCGTGTGCAGGCACAAAAGCAGCTGATTGGCCTCCATGGGTACACTTCTGCGAATGGTTCATCCAACAATGTGTCAATCCTCATTTCAATTCAAATGTTCTCTTTACGGATGAGGCTTCATTCCAACGTGATCAAATTGTAAATTTTCACAATCAACATGTGTGGGCTGACGAGAATCCGCACGCAATTGTGCAATCAAGTCATCAACACAGATTTTCTGTGAACGTTTGGGCAGGCATTGTTGGTGATGTCTTGATTGGGCCCCATGTTCTTCCACCTACGCTCAATGGAGCACGTTATCATGATTTCATACGGGATACTCTACCTGTGCTGCTAGAACATGTGCCTATACAAGTACGACACAACATGTGGTTCATGCACGATGGAGCTCCTGCACATTTCAGTCAAAGTGTTCATATGTTTCTCAACAACAGATTCGGTGACCGATGGATTGGTAGAGGCGGACCAATTCTATGGCCTCCATGCTCTCCTGACGTCAACCCTCTTGATTTTCATTTATGGGGGCATTTGAAAGCTCTTGTCTACGCAACCCCGGTACCAAATGTAGAGACTCTTCGTGCTCGTATTGTGGACGGCTGTGATACAATACGCCATTCTACAGGGCTGCATCAGCGCATCAGGGATTCCATGCGACGGAGGGTGGATGCATGTATCCTCGCTAACGGAGGACATTTTGAACATTTCCTGTAACAAAGTGTTTGAAGTCACGCTGATACGTTCTGTTGCTGTGTGTTTCCATTCCATGATTAATGTGATTTGAAGAGAAGTAATGAAATGAGCTCTAACATGGAAAGTAAGCGTTTCCGGACACATGTCCACATAACATATTTTATTTCTTTGTGTGTGAGGAATGTTTCCTGAAAGTTTGACCGTATCTTTTTGTAACACCCTATGTATATAAGTGAAATGTATAGTTATCCACCATATGGAACGTTCACTTCCCACATATAACACTACTGCTAAGGTAGACTGAACCAAAGATGGAAAAGAAAATTGCAGTATGGGCAATATACAGGGTGCTATGGGTATAGGTACAGATATTGTGGTAAATTAGTACCTTACTATGCACCCACTTCAGTGTGTTAGTTGTTTTTTCTCTGCAATCAACTTTCTTCCCACAAATACATCTCGTAATTTACTACCTGATATTTTCTAGACGATTGTTAAATGAATCGTGAACTCGATTACTACTATCCATTTTGCGTCCGCTTATCCACACTTGAATACCCGATCTGCTGACCATGGAAAGCAGATACTGATAGCCTGCTTGTGACTTTGACGTACTAACCAATCTAAAAACATACTACTCGTGATAGCTATAATTAATAATCTGCACATGAACTAAATACTGATGTATCGTTGTTCAAGTACACTGCACTTAATCATCAGTAGAGGAATATGCACTTATACCACCAACGCCGGCAGGTGTGGCCGAGCGGTTCTAGGCGCTACAGTCTGGAACTGCGCGACCGCTACGATCGCAGGTTCGAATTCTGCCTCGGACATTGATGTGTGTGATGTCCTTAGGTTAGTTAGCTTTAAGTAGTTCTAAGTTCTAGGGGACTGATGACCTCAGATTTTAAGTCCCATAGTGCTCAGAGCCATTTGAACCATATACCCCCAACAGCCTCTATGTGATATGAAACGTCACTGTTACATGTAAACCAAGAAGATAGTGTGAACGTATTAAGCAGTTGCCAGACCAATGTACTATCTGGACACAAAATGAATGCGACTGCTTCCATTAGTAACCAACTGTAGGCCGAGTGCTTTTCGCCCTTGCACTGTTACGTTACCGCTGCGACAGGTTTCATCAGAATCGGTCAGTTCAGGGGAAACTGACGAATAGTTAGCTACAGACTTGTTCTTCGCGTCTTAACAATATAGTATAGTATATCTGTCAAAAAATGGAGAATCCGTAATTGCAATGATATATTTATATTACTTTTTGAACGGTAATAATGACGAGACAGTCATACAGCATCTGATTTCAGCTGTGTGTTTCAGATCAAGAAATGTAAGATAGTATATCTGTTACATAAATAAGCAAAACAAAGCATTTGACATTTGTTGTTATGGAAGCTTACTAGGAATTAAGTGATTTGATAAGATAATGAACGAGCAGGTTCTCCGCAAGACCGGCGAGGAAAGTGGAAAACACTAATATTGTAAAAAGGGGTAGGATAAGGGGACAACTGCTAAGACATCAGGGTGTAACTTCTGTGGTACTCGACTGGACCGTAGAGGAAAAACTGTTGGGGAAGATAGGGACCGAAACACATGTAACAAGTAATTCGGGACGTTCGGTGCACACTATGTGATTATAAGCACGCTGACACGCCTATGTAATGAGGAACTGACAGGTAGGTGTCACAAGAGGCGGACCCGTCAGTATAAAAGGAGGTGGGGAGTATTGTGTTGTTAGTAGCGGAGCACTAACAGCAGAATGGATCTGTGTGGAGAGCTCAGCGACTTCAAATGTGGACTAGCAACCGGATGGCACCCGCGACAGAGCCTCAGGGATATTTCCCTGGGTCCTAGGTTCGAACCTAACTACTACTTCAATTCTGAATAAAAAAACATCATCGACAACGGCTGAAGACTTCTGGCGTAAGAGATCACCCTCGTTTTGCCAATAGTCTTGTCAAAGAGGGCAGAGGAACGGAATATAGCTTCAGTGCACTCTCTTGCCCATGGGGTGGGAAACTGCTCCTCAAAGGCGGAAGAATCAGCAATGATCAATGGCATGAGGACGCAGAAGGCAATATAAACCACTGCATTAAAGACTAACTCCTCCCGAACAGGTCACGAAGGCCCAGCGGTACCGACCGTCGGCCGTGTCATCCTCAGACCATAGGCATCACTGGATGCGGATATGGAGGGGCATGTGGTCAAACACCGCTCTCCCGGCCGTATGTCAGTTTACGAGACCGGAGCCGCTACGTCTCAGTCAAGTAGCTCCTCAGTTTATCTCACAAGGGCTGAGTGCATCCCGCTCGGCAGACCGGTCACCCAACCAAGCGCTAGCCCAGTCCGACAGCGCTTAACTTCGGTGATCCGACGGGAACCGGTGTTACCACTGCGGCAATGCTTTGGCTGCATTAAAGACTCATAAGGTGTATCAAGAGGACATGAGACCTGCAACTGGCAAAATGTTCCGGATTGGCTCCCCATTCGAATCGGGGAGGCGAATATAAAGAGGAAGGTGACCATGAGAAAAAGATATATTAACCAACAAAAAAGGTAATATTCTAAAAGTCAGAGCGTGGCATGTCAGAAGTTTGAACTTGGTAGGGAGGTTGGAAAATCTGATAAGGAAATACAAAGGCTCAGTTAACAGATACAAAACGCAACAACGCAGCATGTCATTCTCAGTGGAGGGAAGTCTTCTGAAGTAAGAGTGAGTTCAGGTGTGCCGCAGGGGAGTGTCGTAGGAAAGTTGCTATTCACAATATATATAAATGACCTTGTGGATAACATCGGAAGTTCACTGAGGCTTTTAGCGGATGATGCTGTAGTATATTGAGAGGTTGTAACAATGGAAAATTGTACTGAAATGCAGGAGGATCTGCAACGAATTGACGCATGGTGCAGGGAATGACAACTGAATCTCAAATTAGACAAGTGTAATGTGCTGCGAATATATAGAAGGAAAGATCCTTTATCATTTAGCTACAATATAGCATATCAGCAACTGGAAGCAGTTAATTCCATAAATTATCTGGGAGTAGGCATTAGGAGTTATTTAAAATGGAATGACCATATAAAATTAATCGTCGGTAAAGCAGGTGCCAGACTGAGATTCATTGAAAGAATCCTAAGGAAATGCAGTCCGAAAGCAAAGGAAGTAGGTTACAGTACACTTGTTCTCCCATTGTTTGAATACTGCTCACCGGTGTGGGATCCGTACCAGATAGGGTTGATAGAAGAGATAGAGAAGATCCGACGGGGAGCAGCGCAATTCGTCACAGGGTCATTCAGTAATCGCGAAAGCGTTACGGAGATGATAAATAAACTCCAGTGGAAGACTCTGCAAGAGAGACGCTCAGTAGCTGGGTACTGGCTTTTGTTGAAGTTTCGAGAACATACCGAGGAGTCAAGCAGTATATTGCTTCCTCCTACGTATATCTCGCGAAGAGACCACGAGGATAAACTCAGAGAGATTAGAGCCCACACAGAGGCATACCGACAATCTTTCTTTCCATGAAGAATACGAGACTGGAATAGAAGGGGAACCGATAGAGGTACTCAAGGTACCTTCCGCCACACACCGTCAAGTGGCTTGCGGAGTATGGATGTAGATGTAGATAGCGAGATCAGTGAAATGAAATGGAAATAATATAAGGATTTATGCAAGATTTTATATTCAGTTGGGACACAGATGATTGCAGAAGTCAAACATCTGTCCAATTTCGTCATTCTGATTAATTTGCTATTGAGTGTGCATCTTGTACTGGGCTCTTAATTGACAGAGTCTCAGCGAGCTTTCACAGCATCGGGTTGTTGCGTTGACCAGAAAGTGCAGTCTTGCTGGGGACCGACTTTCAAGAGTTCTAAGAGCTCCGCCACGGCTGAGAGTAGCTCCCTCACCCAGTGGGTCACGTGCGGCGGTCGGTCACCGGTCAGCTAAGCTTTGTGTGCCGGAAGTCGCTTTGGTGGCGCAGGCATATTCACAGAAACTCAGCAGGCATCTGGCAAACAGTCTGCACAAAATAGCCTACGGCAGTTTGGAATAAAGGAATCCCTGGAACTGCAGGGGAGCTGAGTGCTTCTTTACAGTCTGTTGTATTCATCCAAATAGTACCCTGTAGTGCCTGCTGGGCCCATAGACCAGGCTCTAGTCATAGGGGACCTAAGCGTTTCTTTACAGTCTACGGGCAGCTGATTGGAGAGATAACATCGCCAGGTGCACAGTATTGTTAAGTTAGGGGAATGCTCGGAACATTTTTTGAAGGAGTACTGCCTTGTTTTTCTCTCGCCAGGACTCGAAGAACATTCAACTATCTCATGTCATTCTCAGGGTGAGACGCTGTGATTGTTCGGTGCCTAACAAAGTATATAGTGCGGGAGACAGGCGTTTTCTCTACTGGTAAACGAAGCGTGGGTTTCCTCGCATTCGGGTGAGCTGCAACATTTTTCGAAAGCAGGAGTCTGCACAAAATTGTTATCATTCTGTTAAAACTTGCCGAATTCGGCGATTGGGTAGCGGCTAAACAAGATTTTTGGCCAAAAGAGGGCAAGGTTTGTTACGCCGTATCCCACTGGGAGTTCAAGCAACAACCTTACGGATTGGGAAATACATAGTTTTTGGCCGCTTCTTTTTCGCAGCTTCTCTACGTGAAGCTTGTGGTCATGCTCGTCTGGTCTCTCTTCTGGAGATTCTTCTTCGTATGGTTTTTGGTCATTTCTGCGGCACTCCGACGGGACATAACTTTAATTTCGGCTTTTGCAACTGCTTAAGTTCCAGTTTAGCTTCTTGTACGGCAGAATCGTGGCGAGTTCACGGTGCCAGCGTGAGTACGGGATGATACTACCGAATCCGTGTTAGGTGCGTTGTTCCAAAGTTGAGAGAATCTTGTTCCGAATTACGTTGTGCGAGATAGCACACTCATGATTCAGGCAGTTGGGTCCCTGCATGTGTTTTCTTTATCCCACAATGATCGATACAGCCATCATGTCGATTCGGAAGCGTGTGTAGAACGCGAGATTACTACGAGATGCTTTCTTCGCCCCCTTTCCCGCGGACGTTTCCACTCAGTATCTTCTTATGTTAAATGGATGAATTGTGCAGACACTGTTGTCCAAATTTCTCTTATCTTTTGATCTGGAGACATCACTATTTCGTTCGTGAATAAACTTCGTGCTGCGCTGGGTACCCGCGGGGTCTGGGGCGCCTTGTCTCGGTTCGCGCAGCTCCCCACGTCGGAGGTTCGAGTCCTCCCAAGGGCTTGGGTGTGTGTGTGTTGCCCTCAGCGTAAGTTAGTTTAGATTAGATTAAGTAGTGATTAAGCTTAGGGACCGATGACCTCAGCAGTCTGGTCCCAAAGTTCAATGGTTCAAATGGTTCTGAGCACTATGGGACTTAACAGCTGAGGTCATCAGTCCCCTAGAACTTAGAACTACTTAAACTTAACTAACCCAAGGACATCATACACATCCATGCCCGAGGCAGGATTCGAACCTGCGACCGTAGCGGTCGCGTGGTTCCAGGCTGAAGCGCCTAGAACCGCTCGGCCACTCCGGACGGCGGTCCCAAAGTCCTTACCACCAATAAACTTGTTGGTTATCCTCCTGCATTTTATACTAGTAAATGATGGTCAAAGTGGACACACATTTGATTTCAATAGTCTTATAAACGCCTTAATTCCTTTAATTACTATTAATTTTTGCAAGGGCCACACCCACGACTCATCTGTCAGGGCCATTAATTTCCCATCATTTCAGTTGTACGTAATTTGCCGTATCACATTCGAGTCGAAGTGCGGTTAAGGTGGGGTGGGGGTGGGGGAGGGGGCGGGAATCTACATGTCGAAAGGGTTCACTCAATCCATATCATAGGCACACCTTCCTACTAGCCATAGCCCAGTGGCACTTTGAATTCACACGCTCGACTCACCTCGATGTCTTGCAAGTTAAGTGGCAGAGTTGTACTTATGATATTCGATAGCAAACCAACACCGATAACAACGGTCCAGATATAGACGCAGGCGTCACAAGCTGAAGATGATTAGATAGAAATAGTATATAGATATATTGAACGGATAATTAGTATGTAAAGGCAAAAGATAATCTAATAGGGTTTGAAATGCGGTTGTAAGGAAAGGAATAGAAGAAAGGTGGTAGTACAAATGAGAGAGCAGAAATAAATCCTTTGAATTTCAGTTACGCGATAGTTAAAAACTGTCAATTCGAGTAGATACCTAGAAATTACAATTACAATCAACGTAAAGTGAAACGGTCACATTCGTAATGTTGTGGGGAAGACAAACTAAAGACTCCTTTTTGTTGGCAGAACACCTAGAAGACGCAACAGGTTGTCCTCTGCTAGAGTGCCGCTGTGCTGTGTGGGAGCCTTACCAGACAGGATTGGCGGAGGACATCGAGAAAGTTGAAAGAAGAGGAAGCTCGTTTGTATTATCGTGCAACAGGGGAGAGAGTATCACAGATATGACAAGTGAGTGAGAATGGTAATCATCAAAGCGAGGCGTTTTTCGGTGCGGTGAGGTCTTTTCAAGAAATTCCAGTCCCCAACTTTCCCCTCTGAATGTGCAAATTATTTGGGGGTTGCCAAACTACATAGGGAGAAATGATTATCGTAATAAAATAAGAGAAATCAGAGCTCGTACACAAAGATTTCAGCGTTCATTTTTCCCTTGCGCTATTAGATAGTGGAACGGTAGAGAACTAGTCTGAAGGTGAATTGAAGAACCCTCTGCTTCACGTAAATGTAGTTGTAGAGTTTTACAATAAATTTTAGCTAGTGGTAGCAAATACACTGTTTGAAAATCACAAGACGAAGAGATGTATTTGGAAAAGGTCTGGAGATGTGGGAAGATTTTAGTTGATTTAAATCACGGTCAGATACCGGACCGTAAGGCGCAGCCAGGAACAGATACAGACTCAGATCTCAATTTAATTGTGATGAAGAGTAAAGTTTAACAGAATAGTACGGAAGAATTAGTGTGGAAAGAAGCAGGACACGAAAATACTCGGGAATGATGAGACGTATTTAAAGTTCGCTTAAGATATGGATTTGCAATGATGAATACCACAGTACACAGTTCAGTTGAAGATGATTAGGCTTCTCTAAAATGAGCAATCTGAGACGATGGAAAGACAAACATAGATATTAGGAAGGTTACCGCGAAAGAAACCTTGGTTAACAGATGAAATACTTCAACTGACAGACGAAACATTACATTACAGTACATGACATTAAAACTTGTTCCATAGAGCGTGAATACGACATCTCGTGATGATGTGGGAGTGTCAGATTAACATAAGATTTCCGTATACGATGTACTTTTTTTTACAATTTTTACTTAATATCCAAACAATTCATCTAGTGAGTAGAATGAGTTATCATTTAGAAATTCTTTTAATTTTTTTTATAAATCCTGGTTGGCTATCTGTCAGACATTTAATGCTATTTGGTAAATGACCAAAGATCTTTGTGACAGCATGAGTCACCCATTTCTGTGCCAAAGTCAGATTTTATCCAGAATATCGTGACAAAAGAAAAACACCTACAGCCGTCCTTATGATTTTATTTTATTTTGTTGCTACCAGTTTCAACTGGTGCTTTTATTTTGTCACGGTAGTAAACGGCCGTCGTCCCAGAGACCTGCTAGAAGGAAGGAAATACAAAAGCTTAACCCAGAATAGTGAAGATCATCCTTTCTTCTAGTTTTGTAGCTATGATCTTTGAAAGTACAAAAGCGTTCAAATAAAGACAGGAATACAGCGGCATAAATCGCTCAGGAATGAAATAAATAATAAGTGCCGGAAGCCTAGGAGAAGTACCCGAGAAAGAAATAAACGTCGGAAGAACTGACTCAAGATACAGAAAAATCAAAAGAAACTTGGTGAAATTAAAAGCAAGATTGGTAATAGTCAGTGTGCAATGAGAATTCCACTGTTAAATGCAGTGGAGAGAGCGCATAGGTGGAAAGAGTACACTGAATGCCTCAGTTAGGGGCAGCAATTGTCTTATGACTTGATAAAAGAAGAAAGTGAAGTCTCTACAGAAGAGAAATGGGATCCAGTCTTAGAGTCGGAATTTAAAAGAGCTTTGGAAAGCTTGAGGTAGAAGGGATGGATAATATTCGATCTAACTTCCTAAAATCATTAGAGAAGTGGCAACGAAACGACTACTCAGATTGATGTGTAGAATCTGTGAGACTGACGACGTACTATCTGACTTTCGGAAAAATATCATCGATACAGTTCCGAAGAAAGCGGCGGCAGGTAAGTGTGAGACTTCTCGAACAGTCAAATTAACAGCTCATGCATCCATACTGCAAACAAGAACGTTATACAGAAGAATGATCAGTTACACGACAATCAGTTTAGCTTTAGGGAAGGAAAAGGCACGAGAGAGGCAATTCTCACGTTCTGGTTGATATAATGGAAGCAAGAGTGAAGAAAAATCAAGACACGTTCATAGGATTTGTCAACTGAAAAAAACATTCGACAGCGTAAAATGGTGCATGATTTTCGATAGTATGAGAAAAATTGGAGTAAGGTGCAGCGAAAGACGAATAAAAACAATACGTACAAAACCAAGAGAGAACAATGAGATTGTAAGGCCAAGAACGATGAGCTAGAATTAAAAAGACGGTAAGACAGGAATGCAGTATTTCACGCCAACTGTTCAGTCTATACGTCAAAGAAGAACTGGTGAAAACAGAAGAAAAGTTCATGAGAGGGATAAAAATTCAAGGTGGTAGGCTATCAATGATAAGATTCGCTGATGACTTGAGTGAAAGTGAAGAAGAATTACAAGATCCCCCAAATGATATGAATAGTATAATGGGTACAAAGTATGGCCTGAAAGTAATCCGAAGATAGAAGAAAGTAATGAGATGTGCAGAAATGAGAATAGCGAGAAACTTAACATCAGACTTGGTGGTCACGAAGTAAGGGAGCTTGCGGAATTCTGCTCCTTGGAAGGAAAATAGCCTATTAGGGACGAAGCAAGAAGGACATAAAAAGCAGACTAGCACGGGTGAAGATGGTTTTCCTGGCTAAGAGAAGTCTACTGGAGTCAAATATAGGCCTTAATCTCAGGAATAAATTTCTGAGAATTTACGTTTGGACTCATGGACACTGGGAAAACCGATACAGAAGAGAACAAGCGTATGAGTTGTGGTGCTACAGGAGAATCTTGAAAGTCAGGTGGACTTGTGAGAAATGAGCAGGTCCTCTAGAGAATCGGCGAAGGGAAAATATGGAAATCACTGACCAGGAAGAATGGACGGGATGATAGAACATGGGTTTAGACGTCAGGGAATAACATTCGTGGTTCTATAACACGTGCAGAGGGCAAAAGCTGTAGATGAACTAACTGAGCAGCAGTGCAGCAACTAACTGAGGACGTAGCTGCACGTGCTACTCTGAGATGAATAGTTAGCACAGGCGAGGAATTCGTGGCTGGTCGCATCAGAATACTGATAACCACCACGCAAGGGAAACAATAACAGTAACACACTACTGGCCATTAAAATTGCTACACCAAGAAGAAATGCAGATGATATACGGGTATTCATTGGATAAATATATTATACTAGAACTGACATGTGATTACATTTTCACGCAATTTGGGTGCATAGATCCTGAGAAATCAGTACAAGGAACAACGGCCTTGATACGCCTGGGCATTGAGTCAAACAGAGCTTGGATGGCGTGTACACGTACAGCTGCCCATGCAGCTTCAACACGATACCACAGTTCATCAAGAGTAGTGACTGGCGTATTGTGACGAGCCAGTGGCTCGTCCACCATTGACCAGACGTTTTCAATTGGTGAGAGATCTGGAGAGTGTGCTGGCCAGGGCAGCAGTCGAACATTTTCCGTATCCAGAAAGGCCCGTACAGGACCTGCAACATGCGGTCGTGTATTATCCGGCTGAGATGTAGGCTTTCGCAGGGATCGAATGAAGGGTAGAGCCACGTGTAACCAATGACACCCCATACCATCACGCCGGGTGATACGCCAGTATGGCGATGACGAATACACGCGTCCAAAGTGCGTTCTCCGCGATGTCGCCAAACACGGATGCGACCATCATGATGCTGTAAACAGAACCTGGATTCATCCGAAAAAGTGACGTTTTTGCCATTCGTGCACCCAGGTTCGTCGTTGAGTACACCATCGCAGGCGCTCCTGTCTGTGATGCAGCGTCAAGGGTAAACACAGCCATGGTCTCCGAGCTGATAGTCCACGCTGCTGCAAACGTCGTCAAACTGTTCCTGCAGATGGTTGTTGTCTTGCAAACGTTCCCATCTGTTGACTCAGGGATCGAGACGTGGCTGCATGATCCGTTACAGCCATGCGGATAAGATGCCTGTCATATCGGCTGCTAGTGATACGAGGCCGTTGAGATCCAGCACGGCGTTCCGTATTGCCCTCCTGAACCTACCGATTCCATATTCTGTTAACAGTCATTGGATCTCGACCAACGCGAGCAGCAATGTCGCGATACGATAAAGCGCAATCGCGATAGGCTACAATCCGACCTTTATCAAAGTCGGGAACGTGATGGTACTCATTTCTCCTCTTTACACGAGGCATCACAACAACGTTTCACCAGGCAACGCCGGTCAACTGCTGTTTGTGTATGAGAAATCGGTTGGAAACTTTCCTCATGCCATCACGTTGTAGGTGTCGCCACCGGCGCCAACCTTGTGTGAAGGCTCTGAAAAGCTAATCATTTGCGTATCACAGCATCTATTTCCTGTCGGTTAAATTTCGCGTCTGTAGCACGTCATCTTCGTGGTGTAGCAATTTTAATGGCCAGTAGTGTAGTATTTCTTCAACCTATCGGAGTACCTCGCGCCAGTGTGGCACGTGTTTGTAGTCTGTACTGACCGAGCCGTCGCTTCCGCCGATGGCAACCAACTGCTGGACGAGTCGTCGGCTTGGACCCGCCGAGGGCGCGGAGCGCAGCAGCAAGGCAGGGTGCGGGCGGTCAGACGGTGGTAGCTCTCACCACCTGCACGTGCGCCTCCTTCTCCTTCTCCCCGGACAGGATGCGGCGCACAGACGAGTGCAGCGGCTCTGCAACAGGCGCCACACACCGCGGTCACTGCAGCGGGCAACTCACGGTACCGCGAGAGAGGGGTGGTGATGTAGTAGCTGCCGAGCGTGACTCATGTGGGCCCGTACAGCTGAAAAACAAGACAGTGACTTGATAAGTTACTGGCTTTGTCAGTTTCATCCAGAGGCTCATCGCCCTTTTCAAAGGATTTGTGGACACGAGTCGCAAAATTCTCTTGTTATTGCGATTGAATTTTATTCCACTGTACTAAAACGCAGTGAACCAAACTGCACCGTTCATTCGGCCCTATTTACTCTGACCACCTTAAGTGAGTGGCATTTGTATCTTCTGTTCGTTCCTATACATTGTATTCACACAAACCTTTAATATTAGAACTTCCTGGAAGATTAAAACTGTGTGCCGGACCGCGACTCGAACTCGTGACCTTTGCCTTTCGCGGGCAAGTGCTCTACCAACTTTTTTTTCCTTCTTTTTTTCTTTTTTGTTTACTTTTTTTGTTTTTTTGTTTTTGCAGCTTATAAGAAAACAAATAAAAAAACCTATTGTGTATGAAAATAAAAGACGACGTTCTTCATAAAATAACACAATGTCCTTTGAAAACGGAAAACATAAAAGGTAGCTATATTTCCGCAACGGCCTTCTTTTTTTTAATCTTTTTTATTTTTATTATTTTTATTTTTTGTTAACATAAATGAGTATACAGTCTCACCATCAGCAGCAACTTTTTTTTTTTTTTTTTTTTTTTTGGGAGCACAGGAGAAAGAAAAACAAAGAGGCTGCAGATAGAGAGCTATGTGTGAAAGGGATAAACATGTGTAAGGAGAAAAAAAAACTTAGAAGAGGAGGAGAAAAGAGAAGTGAAATAAAATAGGAATACTTTCCGCGCCATGCTCGACTTTGGCGCGCCATCAGAACAAAATGCATTCTATCATTGACCATTGAAGGGGAACGTAGGATCGTCCAGTCTTGGCTGGCACGTTTCGTTGAGATTTCAGCTTTGAGGCGGGTTGGTGAAAATACTCTGTAAATAGTTCGCGAAAGTGGCCCGATAGTGTCGATGTCGGCGAAGGGTGTGGTGATGTACTTGGAGGCGTGTCCAAAAGTCCGCCGGATCGACGATGTCGTCCCGGAAGAGGTAGTTGACAGCCATGCCACTGATCCATGTGATGGCGTGCCACTTAGCCGATGGAAAGTAGGTCGTGTCGGGATATATCATCATGGTAGGAGAAACGTGATGTGGTGGTACTCGGAGGTAGAAAGCCACAATCTTCTGTACGAGGGTCCAGACAGCTGCTGCTGGCCCACACTCAAAACGATGTAAATCTGTATCTTCGACATTGCACTTGAGGCACAGGGGTGAGGCCATCAGTGCGATGCGATGCAGTTTCTGTCTTGTAGTATACTTGCCGTTGACGAGAAGGTACCACATAGAGGTGGTGTCAGTGGTGTGATATGGTTGGTGGATCGTTTTCCAAACTGTAGGCCATGAAACCTGGGGGTGACGTGTTTCGACGCTGTTGCGGGGTGGAGACTTTCGGAGAAGGCGGTAGATGTCGCGGGTGGTAGTCTTCCTGGTCGTGGGGAGCTCGGTGCATATGTAGCTGTACTCCAAAAAGAAACGGCTGATATGTGACATCGGAGGTGGGATGTGTGCCAAAGACGTCGGTGGGCGTCTCGAAACAGGTGCGAGCTTGGTGGTCAACATTCCAGTAAAACTAGCATTTTGGCTTTTCCATAACCGGAGCATAGTATTGGTGTAAAGTGCCGTAGTCCTGGCTCTCACATTAACCAGATCGAGGCCACCATCCCACTTCGGTAAGGTGAGAGCTTCATACTGGACTTTGAAGATGTGTCCAGAACAAATGAAATAGCCGAAAGCCGCCTGTAATCTGGCCGCCATTGTCGCCGGGATGGGCAGAATCTGCGCTATATGCGGTATCCGGGCTGCGAGATGGGTATTGACGAAGGTGACTCTCTGGCACATAGTCAGCGGGCGTAGTATGTGATTTTGTATGTTGGCCCGGATGCGTTGCAGCAGCGCCCGAAAATTGATAGCCGAGGTGCGGCGAATGTCTCGCGTGTACACCAACCCGAGACAACGAAGGGTGTCCACCAGTTGAAATGGGACTACGCTGTCTGCGGGAAGGCCGCGGCCGATCTTCATGGCGCATGATTTTGCCACGTTCATAGCGCTCCCTGCCCCTACACTGTAACGGGTAATCCACTGCATCGCGGCTTGTACGTCGGCCGCTGAACGTACGACGAGGGCCAAGTCATCCGCGTAAGCTCGGCAGCGGAACACATGATCCCGGAATGGAATACCTGTCAAACGTCGCCGTAATCCTCAAATGAGTGGTTCCATCACAATGGCATAAAGCACAGTCGACAAAGGGCAACCCTGCCGTACTGAGCGTTCAATCCGTATAGGTTCTGTAAGTCTGCCGTTGACGAGAAGTCTGGACGTTGCTCCACGAAGGAGCCGCATAATCACTTGCGTGAACGTCGGGGGAATTGCCATTCGGTCCATCACTGCGTTGAGGAATGCATGATTGACGCGGTCAAACGCTTGTTTGAAGTCGATGGAGATTAAAGCGCCTGGCAGTCGCGAGTGTGTTGCCACAGCGATCACATCTTGATATTCACTGAGGGCTGTCTGTATATTACGATCGCCGCCTAAAGATGTTTGTTCGTGGGAAACAATGTCTCGTAAGACATGTTTGAGTCGCACTGCTAGAAGGCGTGTGAAAATCTTGAAGTCGGAATTGAGTAACGTGATCGGCCGATAACTGTCGAGTCGTGTTCCTCCTGCGGGTTTCGGGACTGGTACAAGTAAGCCTTCCATGAACATTGGTGGCTGGTTCGCCGCGCCGGACAAAAGTTCCCAGTACATGTCCCTCCATCGTGGCATCATCAAATCTTGGAAGGTTCTGTAAAATTCGAGAGGTAAACCATCCGGGCCGGGAGATCGATTCAGAGACCCTTGGGCCACAGCGCCTTGGACGTCGTCGGTGGTCACTTCAGAAGTCAGGAGGGCTGCAGCCGCTGCGTTTAGAGTACCAGGTGTCTCCTGGGCAACTTCAGCAATGGCCTCTGCACCGGCAGGTACTTCCTGATAGAAAAGTCTATAGTGCGTTGTGAATGCATCCGCAATGGTAGCTTGCGAAGTCAGCCGTCGTCCATCAGGTAAGTCTAAAGTTGTCATCAAAGCCTGTCGGCGTCGACGAACATTTTGAATAATATGATGCATAGAAGGTTCTTCACCGTTAATCTTATCTTGGCTGCGTGCGCGTGCAATAGCTCCCTCTAGACGGCATCTGGTCAAGGTTAAAATCTTTGCCTTTATGCGTTGAGCTTCTTTTAGACGATCCGGGGATGGAGGTTGATCCATGAGTTCACGTAGAGCGCTATAGTAGAAATCAGTTGTATGGTGATTCCACCTGGCTTTGGCTCTGCCATAGTGTGTCAATGTGCGTCGGATGGCCGGTTTGGCGCACAGCAACCACCACTGCAGTGTGGTCTCGTAACGCATAATGCGTTGAACACAGGTGTGCCACGTGTCGGTGACCTGTTGTCGACATTCAGGGTCCCGCAGTAGCGCGACATTGAGTTTCCAAGGTCCTGCACTGCGCCATATAGATTGACGACGTAGGTTCATGGTACAGATGTAGATGTCATGATCCGAAAAGGCAGACGGCCAACGTTACGCGTCGAGGAGAACTAATTTTAGAGCGGTAGAGATGTATATTCTATCAAGTCGGCTGGCGGAGTGGCTCGTGATGTGTGTATACCCCGGGCGGTCGCCGTGTACCAATCGCCAAGTGTCGAGGAGACGAAGGCGGCGGACGACGAAGCGAAGTTCCGGACATGTGGTGAAATGGAGGTATTGGTCTGTGCGCTCGAGAACACAGTTGAAATCTCCACCTACGATGAGATGATCGTATCGGCCGAGGAATAAAGGCGTGATATCTTCTGCGTAGTACTTGGAGCGATCCCTCCGTTTATCAGTGCCCGATGGGGCGTAGAGATTTATGATTTTGAGTCCTTCAACTGTTATAGCCACCCCTCGCGCTGTTGGGAGGTATGCGACATCGGAAACTGCAATCCCTTCTCGGAGGAGGATGGCTGCGCCTGTGTGTTCCATAGCTGCAGGGGCGGCGTACGTCTCATATCCATAACACCCAGTCAAAGTTGCTGTCCTCAGTTCTTGTAACAGGGCGATGTCGATGTCCGCTGCTCTTAGCGTGTCACGGAGCAGTTGAAGTTTAGCGTGGGAGCCGATATTATTAGTATTGATAGTAGCTATTCGGTACGCCTGATGGGAGATCCGTGCTGCCGATAGGTTCGTAGCTGGTGAAGATTGTTGTGGTGGATGCTGGAAGTCCATAGAAGTCGCAGGAGTCGCCGTAGAATCTTTCCCCATTTTAGTGTCGGTCTAACGGAGGAACAGATGTCATTTCCGCATCAGATGGAGGTGGGAAATCCGTGTCATCCGCCCATGAAAAATGTCCGACAGGTTTGACATCGGCGAGAGGTGGCAGCGCTGGCCGAGTCGGCTCAATTGCGTCGGTGACAACAGGCGTGCTATGTTCCATGGCTTCTGGGGGCGGGGCTTGCGCACGATCTCTGTTGGACGGTTCATCGTCTTGTGGATGACGTGTCTCCGTGGTAGAGGAGAAAGTGTTATCGTGTTCTCCGTCAGAGTGATGTGCCATCTCTTCGTCCTGCGGAGGGGGCTCAATGGTCGATTCTGATGTCTTGCGGCGTTTTTTTCGTCGTTTGGGCGACTTCTGCTTTCGGTAATGAGTTTCGGTGTCTGAGGAAGGAAGAGATTCACGTCGTTCCGGTACAAAAGCCGCGGGTGCTATGATGCGGTCGTCATTCTCCAGAACACTCTCATTGGTATCCTTGTGATCTTCTAGCATGGGTGTGTCCGGCTGTTGGACATGTTCACGGGCGGCATCGCCGGTGTCAAGGTGCTGGGACGCCTCCGGGTGTATCGGACCAGAGAGACGCTCATGAACGGCGTCTTGTGTGGGCTGGACGTGCAGTGTCGCCGCATAGGTGACTGGAAGGGTGGTCGTGGTTCTGTAGGTGTTCGTATCGTCGGGCCTTAGTTGTGTGATGCGGCGTTGCAGGCATCCATTACGGACGTGGCCTTCTTTGCCACAACCGCAACATGTTCGAGGTTGTCCGTCGTAAATGACCACCGCACGGCAGCCGCCGATAGAAATGTACGATGGAACGTGCCGTTTGAGATCTATTCGGACTTTTCTCACACCATTAAGCACCGGATACGTCGTAAACTGTGCCCATGTCTCGGCAACGTGGCTCTGGACTTTTCCGAACGGGCTTAGCGCCGCGATGACTTCATCTTCATTCACCTCGAAAGGCAGTTCGAATACACGGATCGTTCGAAGGCCAAGTCCTGCATGGTCGACATCCACAGGCCCGACGTTTCCGTCGGAGTGCCGAAATTTTAGTCCATGTCGCGTCCTTTGAATAATCTCGTTGCAGGCAGCGTCGGAAGTCATCTTAACATAAACGACGCTGGTAATGATCGATAGGTGTATGCCGATGAGCTCGTCACGGGGGATCTTCACGTCTTCGCGTAGGAAGCGTTCGACGGCCAGTGCTTTGGGTCGTGCGTATTCGTTTGAGAAGGTGAACTTAAGAGTGTTCTTCCTGTAAGAGTTGGCCATTACAGCTTGTTCGACTGAGAAGCGCGGTGACGAGGAAGTAAACAAAACACCCCGCGCGCGCAGCGGCGTGGACGACCGAGCGCGGTGCGCACTGCCAACTGAGCTATCCAAGCACCACTCATGCCCCGTCCTCAAAGCTTTACTTCTGCCAGTACCTCGTCTCCTACTTTCCAAACTTTACAGAAGCTTTCCTGCCAGGAAATTTCATATCAGCGTACACTCCGCTGCAGAGTAAAAATCTCATTCTGGAAACATCCCCCAGGCTGTGGCTAAACCATGTCTCCGCAATATCCTTTCTTTCAGGAGTGCTAGTTCTGCAAGGTTCGCAGGAGAGCTTCTGTAAAGTTTGGAAAGTAGGAGACGAGGTACTGGCAGAAGTGAAGCTGTGAAGAGGGGACGTGAGTCGTGCTTGCGTGGCTCAGTTGGTAGAGCACTTGCCCGCGAAAAGCAAAGGTCCTGAGTTCGAATCTCGGTCCGGCACACAGTTTCAATCTGCCAGGAAGTGTCATATCAGCGCGCACTCCACTGCAGAGTGAAAATCTCATTCTGGAAATCTTTAATATTGTTTGATGCATTTTTTTATTTTCCTTCTGGAGAAAAGGGATAGTCGTCGGATGTTTCAGCAGATATTTGCAATTCCATATTTGCGATGTGTAAATGGAGTCAGCCCAAACAGCTCATGTCATCCCATTGTCGAGGAAAGCGTCGATTTGTTTCTAATTACAAACAAAATGATTTTAAAAGCGGAAGTTTACGGCCCATTCGATAGAGCGGTCCTGAATTGAACAATAACAGCGACAGTAAAGCACGAAGAATAACTAACTCTCCAGGAGCGACGGCAGCGCCCTGGTCCTTGCCGACTGCTACCGCTATGCAGCAGCACTGCTCAGTTGCTACTGGAGTGCTGTTTATTCTTCGTGTTTTATTTGTAACGGAAAAAAATCCGGCGCTTTTCGTTGATACTACGCATCGCATGAAAGACTCCAACTAAACACTACAAAAACGAGATGGCGATTATCTGACGAAACACCAGACAAATTGCGCAGACGATATTTTGGAGGGATATTCGGTATCGAGCCCGTGGACTGATCGCTTGCTTGCTCAAAAGTTGTTTACTTAAACATGAGTGTGTACACGTAATGTATGTAGTTTTACTCAGTCCCTTCTGTTATGCTAGAAATTAGCATATCGTTCCAGTTACAACAATCTCAGCCGACTTCGTATCTTTCTCGTATGATGTTGGACCATGATGAAGTAGGTATAATTACACTTAATACAGTAGGCCCACTTTCTTGCTGCACATAACGACCAGTTCCAGCACGAGCGCCCAGTGGGCTGAGTTCAACCGCAGTATGTGATTTCGGCCTCCTTGCCACTCAGTTTCAACTCATTTCTCAGGTAAGTTTATGAAAAATTTCTCTCCCAACATTAACAAACGTTATATTATCGTACTAATTATTTCAAGGGCCTTCAAAAGTCATTAAAAAGTATACAGCTTCGCTAAAAAACTGTATTTGCTTCAGAATCTCGGATGACACAAAAGTGGATTATACCCCCCCCCCCGGGTGCTGTCATGTATCTAAATTCTCGTTGCGGTGTCTTGAACGCCTCTCGAAAGAGGTGAAATTGCTGGGTGATTCACGCTATGGGCCGGAAATCGCTAAATGTGATGTAAGTGTAGAGACAAACAAACGATCACAATTTCTGAAAAAGTAGCTGACTTATTCAACCCGTGGTCTAGGGTTAGCGTCTTTGATTCATAATCAAAACGTCTTCGGTCCAGGGTTCGATCCCCGCCACTGCCTAAATTTTGATAAATAATCAGCATTGGCGGCCGAAGACTTCCGGCATAAGAAGTCAGCCTCATTCTGCCAACGGCCTTGTCAAAGAGGGCGGAGGAGCAGATAGAGGTTCAGGGCACTCTCTTGTCCTAGGGGTGGGAAATTATCCCTAAAGGCGGAAGAATCAGCAATGATCAACGACATGAGGATGCAGAAGGCAATGAAAACCACTGCATTAAAGACTCGTAACGTGTATCCACAGGACATGTGCGACTGGAATGTGCGACATGGGCGACTGGAATGCAGTTGTAGGGGAAGGAGTAGAAGAAAAGGTTACAGGAGAATATGGGCTTGGGACAAGGAATGAAAGAGGAGAAAGACTAATTGAGTTCTGTAACAAGTTTCAGCTAGTAATAGCGAATACCCTGTTCAAGAATCACAAGAGGAGGAGGTATACTTGGAAAAGGCCGAGAGATACGGGAAGATTTCAATTAGATTACATCATCGTCAGACAGAGATTCCGAAATCAGATACTGGATTGTAAGGCGTACCCAGGAGCAAATATGGACTCAGATCACAATATAGTAGTGATGAAGAGTAGGCTGAAGTTCAAGACATTAGTCAGGAAGAATCAATACGCAAAGAAGTGGGATACGGAAGTACTAAGGAATGACGAGATACGTTTGAAGTTCTCTAACGCTATAGATACAGCAATAAGGAATAGCGCAGTAGGCAGTACAGTTGAAGAGGAATGGACATCTCTAAAAAGGGCCATCACAGAAGTTGGGAAGGAAAACATAGGTACAAAGAAGGTAGCTGCGAAGAAACCATGGGTAACAGAAGAAATACTTCAGTTATTTGATGAAAGGAGGAAGTACAAACATGTTCCGGGAAAATCAGGAATAAAGAAATACAAGTCGCCCAGGAATGAAATAAATAGAAAGTGCAGGGAAGCTAATAAGAAATGGCTGCAGGAAAAATGTGAAGACTGATGTGATAGAAGAAGAAACAGGAGTCGATTTAGAAGAGATAGGGGATCCAGTATTAGAATCTGAGTTTAAAAGAGCTTTGGAGGACTTACGGTCAAATAAGGCAGAAGGGACAGATAACATTCCATCAGAATTTCTAAAATCATTGAGGGAAATGGCAACAAAACGACTATTCACGTTGGTGTGTAGAATATATGAGTCTGGCGACATACCATCTGACTTTCGGAAAAGCATCATCCACACAATTCCGAAGACGGCAAGAGCTGACAAGTGCGAGAATTATCGCACAATCAACTTAACAGCTCATGCATCGAAGCTGCTTACAAGAATAGTATACAGAAGAATGGAAAAGAAAATTTAGAATGCGCTATGTGACGATCAGTTTGGCTTTAGGAAAAGTAAAGGAACGAGAGAGGCAATTCTGACGTTACGGCTAATAATGGAAACAAGGCTAAAGAAAAATCAAGACACTTTCATAGGATTAGTCGACCTGGAAAAAGCGTTCGACAATATAAAATGGTGCAAGCTGTTCGAGATTCTGAAAAAAGTAGGGGTAAGCTATAGGGAGAGACGGGTCATATACAATATGTACAACAACCAAGAGGGAATAATAAGAGTGGACGATCAAGAACAAAGTGCTCGTATTAAGAAGGGTGTAAGACAAGGCTGATGACATTGCTATCCTGAGTGAAAGTGAAGAAGAAGTAAATGATCTGCTGAACGGAATGAACAGTCTAATGAGTACACAGTATGGTTTGAGAGTAAATCGGAGAAAGACGAAGGCAGTGAGAAGTAGTAGAAATGAGAAAAGCGAGAAACTTAACATCAGGATTGATGGTCACGAAGTCAATGAAGGAATTCTGCTACCTAGGCAGTAAAATAACTAATGACGGACGGAGCAAGGAGGACATCAAAAGCAGACTCGCTATGGCAAAAAAGGCATTTCTGGCCAAGAGAAGTCTACTAATATCAAATACCGGCCTTAATTTGAGGAAGAAATTTCTGAGGATGTACGTCTGGAGTACAGCATTGTATGGTAGTGAAACATGGACTGTAGGAAAACCAGAACAGAAGAGAATCGAAGCATTTGAGATGTGGTGCTATAGACGAATGTTGAAAATTAGGTGGACTGATAAGGTAAGGAATGAGGAGGTTCTACGCAGAATCGGAGAGGAAAGGAATATGTGGAAAACACTGATAAGGAGAAGGGACAGGATGATAGGACATCTGCTAAGACATGAGAGAATGACTTTCATGGTACTAGAAGGAGCTGTAGAGGGCAAAAACTGTAGAGGAAGACAGAGATTGGAATACGTCAAGCAAATAATTGAGGACGTAGAAAGAGCTTCGCAAATTGAGCTAGTTAATAACACGTTGGTCCATCTCTGGCCCTTATACAAGCAACTATTCGGCTTAGCGTTGATTGATAGAGCTGCTGTATGGCCTCCTGTGGGATATCGTGCCAAATTCTGTCCAACTGGAACGTTAGTTCATCAAAATCCCGAGCTGGTTGGAGAATATTGCCCATAATGCTCAAAACGTTCCTAATTGGAGAGAGATTCTGCCATCTTACCGGCCAAGGTAGGTTTGGCAAGCACGAAGACAAATAATAGAAGTTGTGGTCATGTGCGGGCGGGCATTATCTTGTTGAAATACTCGTATAACTGCAAGATCGCTTACCATGGAGGGCAACAAAACTGGTCGTAGAAAATCGTTGATGTACCGCTGTGCCGTAAGAGTTTAGCGGATGACGTCCAAAAAGGTCCTCCTTTGAAATGGTTGTCGAGCCGTATGATAGGCGACGGCTGGGCTGATATCCCGCCAGAGTTTGGGGCGTCTCCAGACGCTGGTCATTGTAGCTCAGTTCGAAGCGGAACTCATCATTAAAGACAATTCTACTCAAGTGAACGGGATTCCATGTCAAATGGCAGGTTTAAAGATGTGAAACAATGGATATTAACAACGTGAGCTCTTCCTGTAGGATTAATCCTAAGGGCTCGGGTTCGATTCCCGGCTGGGTCGGAGATTTTCTCCACTCAGGGACTGGGTGTTGTGTTGTCCTGATCATCATCATTTCATCCTCATCGACGCGCAAGTCGCCGAAGTGGCGTCAAATCGAAAGACTTGCACCAGACGAGCGGTCTACCCGACGGGAGGCCCTCGTCACACGACATTTCATTTCACCAGATATATGGCTATCATAAGACAGAATGGCACGTATCTCCACACGTTGTAGCTCACGTATACGTGACAGAGTGATTTTGCTTTAGCTTCTCTGTATAAATAAAACGAAGGAAGAAAGAAAAGAGACACTTCTGGAACACTGGAGGTAAATAAATACCTGAAACGAACGAACAGAATTTTCTTTTTCCGTTCTGTTAAATTAAGTTTCATTTATGTACATGTGACAAAACTATACAAATATACCTTTAAAATCAGATTTGAAAATTATAAAATCAGTAAACGATTTCAGATTCACAAACGTAAGTGCTGCAACATCTAAATCACAATAAAGGCATGAGAATTATAACAGCTAGTAATAAGAGGGCTCGCAGTACAAAATAGTTTATACAGCTAGCAATTATAACTGCAACTTTTTGAGTTCATGTACGTTCTACTATGCATGTTAAAAAGACTAATCATTATTACAGTGACAGCAGCATTCACACCCAGACCACAAGAGGCAGATCTATCTCGCAATCATTGAGAAGAAAATAGTACACACTACTCTGTTAGTCATTATGTAGAGAACATAGAGTAACTATTGCTGAAAAGTTAATATAAATGTTAATAATAAACATTTCTAGAATTCTACAGCATGCAACCAAAGTACAGTACACGTTACCGTACAATATTCCGGCCAAGGTCAGTGATGCATAATTATTAACACCCTTTTTATTTACCTGTGCTCAAACTCCCCTACATCTTATTAGTTAACAAGTATATAAATATGCACAAATAAAAAAAATTGTACAAAACATATAAATTCTTTGAGAGGGAAAGCTGTCAGTGACACTGTCACTTTACGTATGAATCAATTTTTTGGTTATTCATCTTAAGTATTATTTCTGTGCAACAGATATGTGGACGGATAAAATAACTAAATTAGTAACATCTCCGCCTGTCCTATATTACTTTACCTCCGCTTGCAACAACTAATTGTCACCCAGTAATGCCTATAGAAGAAAATTAGCGAATAAACGAAATTTCATTCAGAAAGCAGTTGCACTCAGCGTCTATTGACTTGTAAACTATAGATTGCAGCGATAAGTCATCCTTTTTATAGTTTTGTTTTTATTGTGCAGATCTAGATTTCGGCTAGAAGCTAGCCATTCTCAATGCACTACTATTTTCGCTCATTCCATGTAATTCCCTGTTGGTCGGGCTTCATCCACAGTATTCAATGAACTGTGGATGAAGCCAGACCAACAGTGAATTACATGCATTGAGTGAAAATAACAGTGCATTGAGAATGGCTAGCTTCTAGCCGAAATCTAGATCTGCACAATAAAATTTAAAAAGGACGACTGATCACTGCAATCTATAATTTACTAGTAGAAATAAAATTTCTTTCGAGCATATCAACCAAAAAGTTCATGTCCATAAAGGCATAAAAAATGCAAGGAAGGAAGATTGCAATTTACGGTACTGTCGACAAGGATGTCACTAGACATGACACACGAGATGCAGTAGATCAATAATGACAAGGGAAATCATGGCATTCGCCTTAACCGATTTGCACGAAATGCGGTAAAGTAAATTTGTGTGACGAAACGAAGATCTGGACCTGCCTTAACCGTTGCATTCCCTCTCTTGGACAGGAAATAAGAGAAAATGGGGCTGCAGTGACAGATGTGATATTGAAGAACGCAGAGGGAACTCTACACAGCTGTTGTTGAATGAAATTATCCTAATTTTTGTCAACATCGAAAAAAAGGTTTTGGTGTCGTTAATGGGATTTCGTTTTAATTGCGAAATTCTCTAGACGACGAACAAGATGTTTGACTGGAATCCTTTATAAGATGACAGAATGGCTGAGCAGTCTTGATCTTCAGAAAGCGAAATTCCAATACTGCTGGTAGCCATAATAGAAGAAGAAGAAACTATTCCAGAAACGATTTGTTGGAGAATGTACGCGTAGAGCACAACGTTGCACTAAGTGAATCGTGAACTGTACGAAACCAGAAAAGAAGAGAATCAGAGTATCTGAGACGTACTGACACAGAAGGATATCGAAAATTAAGAGGGCTTATAAGATAAGAAATGAGGAGATTATCTGCAGAATGGGCGAAGAAAGAATTGCATGGAAGGTACTAACTAGAAGAAGGGACGAGGTGATGGGGGTATGTTAATACATCAGGGAATAACTTCCATAATACCTGAGAAAGCCGAAGAGAACAAAGACTGTATGCGAAGACAGAGATTGGAATATATCGAAAAAGTAATTGAGGAAGTTGATTGAACGTTTAGGTATCGTACGATGTAGAAACAACTCCGACGATAAATGAGAGACCCTAGAGGTGTACGAGTAAATAAGAATTCGATCCTCCCCATGGGAGACTCTCAAACGATGTCAACGACCAGTCGCAGCAACCAGCTAACGGCGGTAAGTACCGAGCCCAAAGGCCTGACAGTAGCTCTTCAAATACATCATAGTAAGCGATATGTTACTACGGTCCAGTCATTATATTGGAACCGATCCGGCTACACTCACAGTCTGCCTTAGGACTTGGTCACCACTATGTGTTCTACGTTTGTTTAAAGACGACATTGTTTGACCCCCCCCCCCCCTAAAAAAAAAAGAATTGTTTCTGTCCCAAGTCACCTCAGTTTCTGCTGCACTGAGTGGGCTCCTTCCATCAAGTACCAATTTTCTCCAGAGTATTCTCGCATCCCGTCACTCTCCTGGTCTTAAAAAAAGCCTCTTCCCTCATTCACTTAGTTATATTTTCACTATTTTTTCATCAGTAGTATTTTCTTATTTACCCAAACTTTCATTCCGATTATCTTCTTTCTTTCTTACTACAATTTTTACTCTATTTCTCTTTTTTACCCCCCTTTTCCCTTTTGCTTTCCTTCTCTTTCTATTTTCGCTTCTTCTCAAACTTTCTCCATGTTTTTCTAATTCGCTCCCTCCTTCATGTCCTTTTCTGCTTTCGTCTTGGTTCTTAATGGTAGTAATAATACCACATCTCCCTTATCCTCTGTTCCTACTTACTTCTCACTTTGTTAACTATCTCTGACTTCCTACCCTCTCTGAAGTTTCTCCTATTACCTTTGTCATCCACCACACTTACAACCCATTCGTATTAAAATGGGGTTAGTGTGATGTACTCCCCTGCCCAACCTTCCCACTCCTATTCCATTTTTCTCCCTGACGAAGGAATTAATATTTACAAAAACTAGGAGCAAGTTTTTTCTACTTTTAATATGTCTATTGGCAATACTGGAATGTCACATCCCCCTCCCCTCCTTCGTTCCTGCCAACCACTGTAAATATAACATTTCCTCAAGTAAATTAATTCTTCTTTTGATACAATATGAGTCTTTTGTCATACGTGAGTTCATTAAAGCTTTTGAAAACTGTATAAAATGACATCGAATAAAAACGAAAGAGCTATTTTTATTTGTTTTGTTTTTAATTTGACTTTTAAGGATTTTGACAAAAGAAGGGTATCGAAGCTAATGGAACATAAACTGAAGGTGTGTTTTATTGCACTTTTCATGAAAGTTATTTAGAAGTTCAACTGTGGTATCATTGAGTTACAGAGAGCTGTGATAATTGCTAGGACATAATGGGAAATGTATCCTAGCTTAAGTTCCCAAATACTGGGGGACGGGGATAATACAATGGGTACATTATGTATCTTTCATTATATTTCGTGTAGCAGCTTCTGGACTATACATGTAGACAAAGAAGGAGATGTGCGGAAATTACATTTATCCTTGTTGGAGGAACCATCTTGCTATTAAATTGAAATGATTTCAACTAAGCTAACTCGATGTGTATCTTCATATACAGTCCCTTGCTATTTAATTTCATCGGTGTTATAATCCTATATTAACAATATGTGACCCTTAAGCACTATGCTATAACAGATTATTATGAGCTTAGAACTTGTTGCTTTTACTATTAATATATGGCACCATTTCTACAAGTAATGAGGAATCGCTTGTTTCAATGTCACCAAAAACTGCTGCACATCTGATAGAGACGGAATATTATTTACCTTTGAGAAATCAAGTTGATTACAGCAGTTCCATCACGGGGAACACAAATATCGACGGCGGCATGTGTTCTCTCGGTGTCCACCTGATAACTTCCGTGAGTTTCTGAGAGAACTGTCATGAAGTAACATCCATGTTTATGTGAGAGCATCCTACCGGGAAAGCAATGTGAATGTGAAACGTACTGATGTCGTACACGAATGTAGCACAGTTTGAATGAACAAATCACCAGAAACACTTCTCCTGCTTGCTTCCTTATGCCGATCACATGCCTCCCTGATACTCTTTGCGGTGTCACGGGTCGATATACATTATGGACACCCATCACAATGCATACGAGTAATACAAGGGGCGCGATTCCAGTTGTACGATGTCAGTATTTGCTTCAGACTAAAGTCTATTGCGTAGTTTGACCCTAGAAATCTGTTATTAGACTGTATCAGTCTCTTCTTCTCTATACATGAGTATCGATTATAAGTCTGAAATTAATGTTGTGAATTATATTTTTTCACAGACATAAAAAATCTTTTTTACGGCGGTAATACACGATCTAGGGGCCTGCTGCGAGTAAACTGGTACCAGGTAACTATCCACGTTTCTATGCAGAATTCTGTGAATGTGTAAAATGAACTATCTGATACAAATTCCCACCAGTTGTGAGGTCAGAGGCATGGAATGCTCGGAAGTTGAAACATGAACAGATTTACTGATAATTGAAGGAAGTTTATGTGGTGTCACCGCCAGACACCACACTTGCTAGGTGGTAGCTTAAATCGGCCGCGGTCCATTTAGTACATGTCGGACCCGCGTGTCGCCACTGTGTGATCGCAGACCTAGCGCCACCACAAGGCAGGTCTCGAGAGACGATATAGCACTCGCCCCAGTTGTACGAGGAGATTGCTAGCGACCATACGGACGAAGCCTTCCTCTCATTTGCCGAGAGCCAGTTAGAATAGCCTTCTGCTAAGTCCATGGCTACGACCTAGCAAGGCGCCATTAGCCTTACCTACTTTGAGAGTTATAGTATAAATGTCTCAAGAAGAATGCTGTAGTCATCAAATAATAAAGTTAAGTATAAAGCAGCTACGTACTTTTCTTGCTACCATTCAATAGTTATCCTGTTCCAGAATTGACGCCCGTCGGCGTGAGTGTGTACGCGTGCCTTTCTATCGGCTACCCGTCACTGTGGACTGGCTGCCTTGTCAGTCCACTTCAGTTTATATTAATAGTAGAGATAGTCATCAAGTTTTAAATATTAAGTTTGGAAGGTAGGAAACGAGGTACTGGCGGAATTGGAGGTGTGGGGAAGGTTCGTGAGTCGTGCTTGGGCAGCTCAGATGGTAGATAACTTGCCCCCAAAAGGCAAAGGTCCAGAGTTCGAGTCACGGTCCGGCACACTGTTTTAATCTGCCAGGAAGTTTCATATCAGTGCACACTCCGCTCCAGAGTGAAAATTTCATTCTGGTTTTAAATATTACCTGGAAAAATGAAATTACGTGATTGATTTTTTCGTTGTTTGCAGGCACGTATTTACAGTCCTGGTATACACTGAACTCCATGCGTCATTCTCAGTGCATCAAGAGCGTTGCGTGCAACTTCTTCTCAATAAAGAAAGCGAACCATCCGCGCTGAGCATAAACACTTGGTACAAAACATGTTTCCTCTACACCTCTCCTCCCACTAGCAACACTTGCGTCACCAGCACCCTGCATTCATATTTACAATCAATCATCGACATCAACATACATGCTCTGGCATGCATCGTACGGTGCTTGGCGAAAGATACGCCGTATCACTACCAGTCATTTCCTGTCTCGTCCCACTAGCAAGTAGAGTGACGATAACTGACTATCTATAAGCATAAAAAAAATGGTTCAAATGGCTCTGAGCACTATGGGACTTAACAGCTATAGTCATCAGTCCCCTAGAACTTAAAACTACTTAAACCTAACTAACCTAAGGACATCACACAACACCCAGTCATCACGAGGCAGAGAAAATCCCTAACCCCGCCGGGAAGCGAGAACGCTACCGCACGACCACGAGCTATATGCATCCGTACGCTCCCTAATTTCTCTTCTCTTCGCAACCCTTACGTGAAATGTACACTAGCGGAGATAGACTCGTTCTGCAGTCGGCCTCAAATGCCGGTTCTCTAAATTTCCTTAATGGTGCCTCGCAGAAAGAACGTCGCTAAGTTGCGCTATGCTTAGTTTGTAGATCACTTGATTGATAGACCTCTCACTTTTGAACTGATAAAAATTGTAACACTTCAGGCTGTCAAAGCTTAGTGAAAGGCTAGTGAGCGTAACAATGGTAATAACAGTAACAACAATAATAAATGAACATTTCAAAAGAATGCATCTCAACAGATTCACAAGTGAATTTATCGCATATTGGAAAAAGAGGGAGAGCAAGAATCCATAATTGATAGAACTGATAGAAATATGCAGGAACTGGGAGGTAATTAAGAGATCAGATATCTCTTAGGAGAACGGTTGAGCAAGTGAGGTTCCAGAACAGATCACCAAGAAAGGTATAATATCATACGGACAAAGCAGAAAATGGAACAACGCAACGAGAGGATGCACAACTACTTGTTGAAAATCAAAATCCATTCCAAACGCAACAGCTGAATGTCATGGCTCTACTGTGTTGGCACTACAGTAGTGTAGTAACCATCACTTAGATATTGTTGTGTAGTACTCTCAGTCAGTTTATTTATTCACAGCGAAGTGAATAATGAGGGAATTTCTGGTCCACTGCGGGATAAAGCATTTTTATATTTAAGTCTATGTGATGCATATGACTCAATTTTACAGTCATTCATGCATGGCACAAAGTAAAAAGTGTGTGCGTAGTCGGTGGATTATTTGAGAAAGATGTTGTTCTTACAGCCGTTTCACAAGCTGTAACCCCCACCACATTGTGCCATGTGTTAATGCTGGTATTTAAAAATGCAATTATTGGCAGTCCATGTCATTAATATCACAATCCTACGAAATAGCGATAATATCCATAACCTTTTAAAAATAATTTAGTCTGATCGAAATATAATGGAACCCTTTTGTTTTTACGCCACAGAAAATTTCATTTTACCCCTCATGGGGGAACTATCCCCAGATTAGGAACCACTCTCCCAAACAGGCAAAATTAGGGCTTCTGCAACCAAGGCCTACGCCAAATCATCCATCGTTGTGCTATATGTGTCGACTGACGGTGAGTTTGTAGAGCAGGACTAATGCCATCATACATGTTTCATTGCCACTGCTTGATTCTTTTGGGGTTACAATTAAAACTTTATGACCATCCTTCGTACAGCAATTATCAAAAACAATTTGAGATACTGATGCGAGATTTTCAAAAAGGACGAGAAAACGTCCACGACAAAACTCATCCAGGACGTCCATCGTTCGTCAGACGTGATTTGAAGAAGCATCTCGGAAGGCAGCCTGCTTTTAAAACTGCAGGGTAAGCCTAGCAGGTGTAGCAAATAATATTAGGGTGCCCTTCCAAAAAATGACTAGAGGAACTTGAGACCACTAGCTGAGACACAAATCACAATTACTTTGAATTACTATTATAAAATTATTGAGAAAACAAACGGCAAACTGTGCTAATATAAGTGTTACAAGGCCTAATGATCTCCAGTGAGTCAAAGACCCATGTGAAAATGTATGCTGCCCTTCTTTGAACAGCTTTCCTATCTACTTTTAGTTCAACTTAGTATGGCTCCCACACATTGAAAAATATTCTAGGTCACGTCATTCGAGTTTTTTCTAAGTTTGCCATACATTTTACCTGGATTAGCGAATGTCATACTATGGGAGGTATGTGAAAAGAGACTGGTGTGAGGTCTGTAATTATGGTAGCTGTTTCAGCATCGCACTGGGTGCATTATCTCTGGGTAACTAGTCGAGTTGACAAGGGTCTGCGCCTATTCGTTATCACCGATTTAGTCTAAATTTATGGTATATCTAGGTCTTGACCAAAACTGAAAGTCACAGAACTGAGAGTTCCAGACGGTAACGCGTGTATAAAAATGCATTTTTTATGCGGATCGGGCGAAGCATGAGTTTCCTGTATTAATGTGCTTTCGAGGCAGCGTTTGACCCAACGGAGAGAGTACAGAAAGGCAATCGAGTCCCTGTATGGAAAGTTTTTTATTTTTGCGTTGCCCACTCACACAGCAAATAAACGGAAATAATGCTCAATACGTTGTATTTGATGCAAGTAAGCCCTGTGTGCAGGAGAACAAATTTCTTCTGTTAATTGACTCGTAGGAGGCACAAACAAATCCATAATTATATGACGAGATTTATCAAGGTGAAGAAAGATTGCCGTCTTGCAGTATTAAAGCGCAGACTGCTACTAGTGGAACCCCGTATATCTGTTTTCATCATCAGCTAAAGATGATTACAAAGCTTTATCCAATCGAGAGAGAAAAGGAAATCACATCCACAGTAGACTGCTTGAAAATACATCATACCCCACATCACAAGCTATACTGATCAATATTTGCTGGACCGAAGTGTTAGGAGTAGTTAATTACTAAACTGGGCTACGAAAGAGAATCTTTTCTGAGTGTAGACGAAGTTTGTTTTTGATTATAAACTTTAAAACAACTATGTAATTGTGAAAATGCGGCGTCTACAACGCGTGCAAAATGTCGAGAAAATTACTGTTCCTCCTGTTTTTACGATGAATATTACCAAAGCTCATGTAAATCATCAAGAGTTCTTTCAAGATTTATTGTTGCAACAGTGCATATGATGTACATGAAATGATTCCATTTACATATCACTTGCACAAATGGTTTTGAGCCACCAGGTATCGAACTATGCTGAAACACCTCCAGGGAGCCAATGTAGGCATCCAGCGGATCATACAGATGGTGATCAGTGTCCTGCGATGCGTTATGCTACGCCTGCTAGACTTGTTCGTAGTTCTGTAAGTGTTGCTGGTTGACGAGTAGGAGGAGTCCTGTGATATCCCACACATACTCAATTGGAGATAAGTTCGGGTATCGTTCTGGTCAGGGAAGTTATTGCACGTATTGCAGAGCATGCTGAGTCTCACATCTACATCTACATCTACATCTATACTCCGCGAGCCACCTTACGGTGTGTGGCGGAGGGTACTTATTGTACCACTATCTGATCCCCCCTTCCCTGCTCCATTCACGAATTGTGCGTGGGAAGAACGACTGCTTGTAAGTCTCCGTATTTGCTCTAATTTCTCGGATCTTTTCGTTGTGATCATTACGCGAGATATATGTGGGCGGTAGTAATATGTTGCCCATCTCTTCCCGGAATGTGCTCTCTCGTAATTTCGATAATAAACCTCTCCGTATTGCGTAACGCTTTTCTTGAAGTGTCCGCCACTGGAGCTTGTTCAGCATCTCCGTAACGCTCTCGCGCTGACTAAATGTCCCCATGACGAATCGCGCTGCTTTTCGCTGGATCATGTCTCACGGGCACTGTATGGGCGAGCAGAATCCTGTTGGAACAAAACCTCACCTTCGCGTAGCAAAACTGATCGTACACATCGCTCGTTAGCGTCCCCTCCCGAAACACAAAAGGTCAAAGAGAGTAGCAGGTTATCGCACCCCAGAACACAGGACCTGTGGTGAGGCCAGTATGTCTTGGTCGAATACACTCTACGAGACAGCACTCACCAGGTCTACATCGTACGCGCGAACGACCATTACATGCGTGCGGGCAGAATCTACACTCATGCTCATAAATTGAGAATAATTGCAGAATGTGGTGCCACACATCGTGGCACTACACAAAACTGGCGCTAATAGCATAGGCACATGGGGAACACAAACGACATAGATCTGTAAGCCCACGGTATTGGCGATAAGTTGAGAAAATCGTCCCGAAACACATGTGCTACAAAACACCACTGTTTCCTGCGCATGTACCCCGACATCAATATAGAATATGATCACCATATACACGTACAAGGGCCGCACAACTGGTTGGCATACTCTGGATCAGGTGGTCGAGCAGCTGCTGGGGTATAGCCTCCCATTCTTGCACCAGTGCCTGTCGGAGCTCCTGAAGTGTCCTAAGGATTTGAAGGCGTGCAGCGATACGTCGACCAAGAGCATCCCAGAAGTGCTCGATGGGGTTTAGGTCTGGAGAACAGGCAGACCACTCCATTCGCCTGATATCTTCTGTTTCAAGGTACTCCTCCACGATGGCAGCTGATGGTGCCGTGCGTTATCATCCATCAGAAGGAAAGTGGGACCCACTGCACCCCTGAAAAGGCGGACATACTGGTGCAAAATGACGTCCAGATACACCTGACCTGTTACAGTTCCTCCGTCAAAGAGATGCGGGGGTGTACGTGCACCAATCATAATCCCACCCTACACCATCAAACCACGACCTCCATACAGGTACCTTTCAACCACATTAAGGGGTTGGTATTTGGCTCCTCGTTCACGCCAAATCAAAACCCGGCGAGAATCACTGTTCAGAATACACCTGGACTCGTCCGTGAACATAATCTGGGACCACTGTTCCAATGACCATGTACTGTGCTCTTGACACCAGGCTTTATGGGCTCTCCTGTGACCAGGTTCAGTAGAATGCACCTTGAAAGTCTCTGGGTGAATAAACCATGTCTGTTCAGTCGTCTGTAGACCGTGTGTCTGGAGACAACTGTTCCAGTGTCTGCAGTAAGGTCCCGAGCAAGGCTACCTGCAGTACCCTGTGGCCGTCTGCGTGCACTGATGGTGAGATATCTGTCTTCTTGTGGTGTTGTACACTGTGGAGGTCCCGTACTGTAGCGCCTGGACACGTTTTCTGCCTGCTGGAACCGTTGCCATAATAGTGAGATCACACTTGGTGGCTCACGGAGAGCCCGTGCTACGACCTGCTGTGTTTGACCAGCCTCCAGTCGCCATAGTATTCTACCCCTCATAACGTCATCATTATGTGTTCTTTGAGCCGTTTTCAACACACAGTCACCACTAGCACGTCTGAAAACGTCTTCACACTTACTCGCTGCACCTTACTTTCACATGCACCAACACACCTCTGCGTATGTGGACTGCTGCCAGCGCCACCGTTCGACGACAACAGGTCAAATGCACCGCATAGTCATACTCCGAGGTGATTTAAACCCGCAAACCGTCCACCATGTATCAGCATTATCCTTAATCTATGAGCATGTGTGTACTTACATCGCTGAAGATCATGGCGCGCCATTCTATCTTCCACATCACCCTCTGACAGCACCTGTCGAGCCGTGTACATGGACACTGTGGTGTCAGTGAAAGACGAGCTAGAGGTGAGTGTGCCCGTAGTCGCAGTGCTAATAATCGGTACGCAACAGTTCGTGTGACATGCCTTAGCTCACAGGACCTCTAACTTGCGCTGTGATATACAGAGTGTATCATAATTAATGGCGTAAAGGCATACAGTTGAAAGTACACGATACCAGAAGCAAAAAAGTCTCAGCAAACATAGGGTCGAAATGCATGCCTTAAGAGCTAAGAGCAATTTTTCATCTTCGATACTGTGAAGCAAAGCTCTTCTACTGCAAGCTCTTTGCTTTCCACATTTTGGGAAGTAGTAGTACGGACCAAAACAAGAAAACATGACCAGTAAACATTTGCTCTAAAGTTACGAGCAATCTGTTCATTAGAAGAGCTGAGTTTCAAAAAAATGTTCAAATGTGTATGAAATCTTATGGGACATAAGTGCTAAGGTCATCAGTCCCTAAGCTTACACACTACTTAACCTAAATTACCCTAAGGACAAACACACACACCCATGCCCGAGCGAGGACTCGAACCTCCGCCGGGACCAGCCGTGTAGTGTTTCCAAGTAGCGAAGATGAGCACGTGTTCATAGCTCTTAAGGTATGCATTTTAGAGCACATGTTTACTGGACATTTTTTTCTTGTTTTGGTCCACACTACTACTTCCCAAGTGGAAAGCGAAGAACTTCCAGTAGAAGAGATTTGCTTCACAGTATCGAAGACGAAAATTTGTTCGTAGCTCTTAAGGAATGCATTTCGACCCTATGTTTATAGAGACTTTTTTGCATATAGTATCGTGTACTTCCAACTGTATGCGTTTACGCCATTACTTATGGTACACCTTGTATGTATGACCTGCCACTGCTCCCTTACAATGCGACGATCCTGGCGGGTGTCTGTGCTGCGTGGACGTCCAGAACCTCGTCCACAGATGTGAGAATGTTCATGTGTTCGCCGATACCAACATCATTGCACAGCTGATGCGGCACGTCCAATCTGTATGGCAATTCTCCGAAATGACCACTCCGCCAATCAGAAGGCCACAATCTGACCCATTTTAAATTCGCTCAGTTGGCTGTAGGAAGAACGAGTGCATCTCCATGATGGCATGGTTGCCTGCTTGCTTCACACTTTTGCACCACACTAACTTCCTGGCTGTGAGCATTCCATATTAAAGAGTAGACACAGGCGGTACTCTGGTAGCTAGGCCATTACGTTATCCGTTGGCAGACGACGTTGAAATCATTATCAGTACACGTACTATCCCCCAGGTAGTATATACCGCCTTCGGATTAAAATCGACCTCGTCTTTCCAGATGTACTAATCTTTTCTCGACAGCGTACAAAATGTACCTGTGTACATCTTACAATCCTTTCCTAGAAATTTATTTGCAATCCCTAATTTTTCTTTTCCTTTCCTTTTCATGCCTTTTATTGAAAAATTAATAATTATAATATAATGAGCATAATTTAAATTTTTTGCTTCGTAAGTTAGGTAAAAATTGAAAAAAATATATTCTGCATGGGGACTTGGTCCCAAAACCATTAAATTGCCATTCTGCACTCCTTCGACTGTGCCAACCATTGCCTGAACACTATGCTAACATAAATGGTTTATACCACTTCCGACCCGCTCCAAAAATGCTATTTTTCCTAAACGCTTGGCCATTGGAGATCCGACGTCCGAGACTTCCATTTCTGACCAAAACCTAGGTATACTAAGTCTGGACAAAATTGGTGATGATGAGTAGCCACAGTCCGCTTGTGAGCTTGGATGATAGATATGGGTACCTCATACCATGCTACTTTCGCTCTGCCAGAGATCGTTACTCGTAATGGGTGGCGAGTGGTGACATGTTAGTCTGTCGGCAACCTATGATCATATTAACAGATAGCGCCACGTACCTCGAAGACAGACACAAAATGGTTCAAATGGCTCTGAGCACTATGGGACTAAACTGCTGAGGTCATACGTCCCCTAGAACTTAGAACTACTTAAACCTAACTAACGTAAGGACATCACACACATCCATGCCCGAGGCAGGATTCAAACCTGCGACCGTAGCGGTCGCGCGGTTCCAGACTGTAGCGCCTAGAACCGCTCGGCCACTCCGGCCGGCGAAGACAGACACAGCCAGTGGCCACAACAAGTCAGATATGTAGCACTGCATCACTTACGCAAAACAGAAGTGATAGTTTTATTTCCCCAAATGGCACCCCATGCCGTCACACCAGGGGCTCGTCCCGTACATTGTGACGAAAGCAGTCTGGCCTCACTCGTTATTTTCGGAACCTCCACAGACAGATATGCCCATCTTGATGCGATATACGATACCGGGCCTCATCTGGGCAGGCTACGCCGGGCCACTAACGCTTCTACTGTTATCACTAGGAACACTTTGGTCGGTGTGTCTTTTTCTGCTGCTGCGACTAGGAAAACTGCATAACGGTCGCCGTGCTGACAGTCTGCTTCCGTGTTGATACTGATATTGCTACAAACAAGGCCATCTACATCTACACACATACTCTGCAAGCTGTATTCCTGAGTCATGACCATCTAAACCTACATAGATACTCCGCAACCTACGTTCTTGAGTCAAGGACATCTGCATTTACAGCTACATAGATACTCTGCAAGCCACGTTCCTGAGTCAAGGTCATCTACATCTACATAGACACTCCAGAAGCCACATTCCTCAGTCAAGGCCATCTACATCTACAGCTACACAGATACTCTGCAAGCCACTTTCCTGAATCAAGGCCATCTACATCTACAAAGTCACTCCAAAAGCCACATTCCTGAGTCAAGGCCATCTACATCTACATCCATACTCCGCAACCCATATTCCTGAGACAAGGCCATCTGCATCTACATCTGCATAGACACTCTGCAAGCTACGTTCCTGATTCAAGGTGTGTGATGTGCCTGTACAACCCTGCATGGCTGAGCTAACAATATGCCTAATCTCTCGGGCTCTAGTCACGTGAAGCTGTTGAGATCCTGTATGCACTCAGTGTGGTCTTCCAGAAGCCACCCATTCCATTTTTGCTTGACAGTCCTGGGATGCCGACCTAGGCGAGCGGTAATGCTCGTATGGTGGGACGATAAACCAATCTCGACAGTCCACAGCTCTGCGTAGCCGAGATCCGACATGTGCTGGCAGATGTTTCTCCTTCTTAGATGAGGAATAACGCGATATTTTCACAACCAGTCAAATGTGAACCCTGCTGTTCAGTATTTCGTTATATTCGGAATCTGGATGGCGTTGCTCCTACCTAAATTGTGCAGTTCGTGATATTTCTGACTTTGGAGCCGTAGGATTCTTTCCAGAGATTCACTTCATAGTTTGGTTGAGATTTCAAAACATCTGCTGATGACGTAAGAGATTGTGTGTGGTGAAGATAACACACGATACAATGCAATGAATACCAATTGCATGACAAATTGCGCCAGTTTAGTAGGACGGTAATCTGATTGGCTGCCGACATAGGAGCCAGAGCGCCAAGATTGTTGCATTTGTTTATCAATATCTGATAAAGTTTGATTCAGATTTGATTGTCTGTCATGCCGAATACACTCTGAATAGCAAACTTTAATCCACTTATTTCAGATCTCAGTTCTATAACAATTTTCGTTAGCATTGGAATAACAATATTTTCATGAAGTACTCCGAGCACCTTGAGCTCCTGCCAAAAGTGCGCTATGAAGCGAAGTGATTCTGTCAGGTCAGTCTGGAGCGAGGGAGGAACAACGGTACGATTCGCGTTATTGGCCGCACAATTAAGAGCTCGGATGAGCACCGCATAATATTGTATTCTGCGTGTAAAGCAGAGAAGATTCGTGAACATATTTTCTGCAAGACGTAATGCAATCCTATTCTGACAGTCTAAAATTAACGGAGAAACATGTGAAAAACGTTTTGTTAGCATTTTATAACAGTATCTGTTACGTCTGTCGTAAATAAAAGAGAAAAGCTATTGGGATTCTTGATTTGGAACGTATCAGATCATTGAGTAGTACCGAGTGCCTTAGCCACCTCGTTAGTTATTTTACTCTCTTTCTCTCTCTCTCTCTCTCTCTCTCTCTCTCTCTCTCAGAGCTCTACATCTGCACTGGAACAAACACATCTATACGAGGTATCAGTTTAGTGAACTGTAACAGCACTTATGCGTTCTACCTTGAAGTGACAGAACACCATTACCCTCTTCGCATGCCCTGCTTTTCTATTATAGTTGGGGACAGTTACATACCATTCATGGTAGCGCGATGGAGGGTAAGCGCGGGAAGAATTAATGTGGGGAATGAGTATTGATTTAGAAACAGTCTATAATCGTCATATTCAATACTTATCTCAGTTAACAACCTGCTTGCGAGAAATCCATAAGAAAACACTCATTTACATCCAAAGCAATTTTCTCGACACTCCAACCTTCCCCCCCCCCCCCCCCCCCCTCTCCCCCCACTCCAACCATTTTCTTCTTTCGTACCACCGTAAGTTGCCCTGAAATTTTAACCATTTGTATGCATAAGCGTGTACGTAGTATACTTCACTCCGATTTTACGATCGTGGTACTGCAATGTTAGTGACAAGCGGTGCCGTTTTTTGCCACACATATCGATGTCCTCCGGAAGGTATGTCTACTGATACCGAATTATAAAAAGGAAAAGAAGGAAATTTAGGACTTAACGACTGATCCACGACGAGGAAATTGATGACGGAGTCAAGCTCTGAAAAAGTAAGCGTGAGGATTGAAATCAGAGGTGATCTTGGCATAAGATCCACCCCGGCTTTCGCCTTAACCGAGCCACCTTTTTCTGTAAGACTCGCGATATCAGCGTTTTTTCTCGTAATCAGTTAGTGGAGTAGTATCACATGAGGACAGAGCTTTGGTCGTCTTATGGTGTTGAGAAGGTATCGTGATTGCTTCATGTAGCGAAAGCAGGCACCGAAACTGCATGCGAGAGTATTAACGTAAGACTCTTAAAAATTGCAGTAGAATCCATCAACCACCAGACTCACCTCCAGTTGCAACCGAAAACTTCAGTGAAAATCAATGTTCATTAGTACGTAAGTTCCCCAATCATACTGTCATGACTGGAGTAGGCTCTAGGCGCCCAACAATCAACTGGGAAAATTACAGTTTTGTTAGTGGTGGGCGTAAGAAGACTTTCTGCAGAACATTACTAAACGCCTTCTCTGAAAATTACCTTGAAGAGATAGTTTACAAGGCCATTCATGATGAAAATATATTGAGTCTAATCGCAACCAATTCTCTTTGAGGATGTCCACACTGAAACTGGTGTCAGTGACCGTGAAGCAGTTGTAACAACAATGATTACCAAAGAACAAAGGACAAGTAAAACAAGCATAAACGTCTATGTATTCAGTAAACTGGATAAAGAAACAGCAACTGGAACTCGAAGCTTTTAGTCCAGGACAGATGTATGTAGAGGGGCTAGAACTCAAGTTAGTTGAGCATGCAGTGAATAGATATGTACCTAGTAGAAGAGTTCATGATGGGACTCTCCGTGGCATAAAGTCACTACAAACTTCTAAATAAGCAGTGACTACAACATGATAGGTGTAAAACAAGGGCAGAGTGTGGAGCCTTCAATGACTACTGTTGGTGGCACCAAAGTTAATGTCCAGACACGAACGAGAGAGGGTAAAAAACAAAAGCAGAAATCCTTAATTCCTTTTTCAGATGTTCCTTTACAAAGAAAAGCCCAGGAATACTACTAGAATTTGGTTCTCGTACCATTGCAAAAAAGAGTGAAACAGATATTAGTTTCAATCGCGTTGAGAAACAGCTTGAATCGTTAGAGCTGACCAAAGCTCCAGGACTTGTTGGAATCCCTAGCAGATTCTATGCCGAATTTGAAGCTTAAGTAGCTCCTCTTTTAAGCATGATTAACCGAAGATCACAAGAACAACAATCTGTGTCCAGTGGTTAATAAGAAAACATAGGTCACACCCGCTTATAAGAACGTAGCTTAAGTGGCTCTGAGCACTATGGGACTCAACTGCTGAGGTCATTAGTCCCCGTAGCTGAAGTGATCGACACAACTACAGCCCAGTGTCGTTGACACCAATTTTTTGTCGAATCTTAGAACATATTCTGAACTAAAATGTAATGAGATACTTCGAACACAACGGTCTCCTCCATCCAACCAGCGTACATTACGAAACCATCCATCATCTGAAATCCAACTGGTGCTTTTCTCCCATGACAGTCTGAAAGCCTTGGATGAATGCAGTCAGCCACAAGCAGTGTTTCTTGACTTCCGAAAGGCATTTGACTTAGTACCACCCATACACTTACAATCGAAAATACGGCAAAATGAGTTCTCAAGGGAGATTTGTGACTGAAGATTTCTTGATGGGGAGTAAACAATACGTTATTTTTATGGAGAGACATCGACAGATTTAGAAGTAACTTCAGACGAGCCCCAGGAAAGTGTGCTGAGACGGTTTCATGTTCATGTTGTGTATTAATGAAGTTGTAGGCAATATTAATAGTAACTTCAGAGTTTTCGCAGATGATGCTATTATCTATTACGAAGTACCGTCTGAAAAAAGCAGCAAAACTGTCTTTCAGGAGTTAATAGAATCCAAAGTTGTGCAGAGTTTGACAGCTCACTTTAAATGTTGAGAAATATAAAATTGTGCACTTTATCAAACAGAAAGACGTAGTATCTCATGACTACAATATCAATGAGTCACAGTTGGAGTCGATGAACTCGTACAACTTCCTGGCTTGACAATTTGTAGTGATATGAAATGGTACGATTGTACAGTCTCAGTCGTAGGTCAAGCAAATTATAGACTTCGGTTGATTGGTGGAATACCAGGGTAATGCAGTCAATCTACAAACGAGACTGCATACAAAATACCATGCTAGCCCTCCTAGAATATTGCTCATATGTGTGGGATCCGTACCAAACAGTACTAATAGGCGATGTTGAATGGATGTAGAAAAAAAGCCCCACGAATGGTCACAGTTTTGTCTAAGACAAGGGAGAGTGTGAAGATGCTGAAAGAACAGAAATGGTAGACGCTTGACGATAGACGCAAACTATCCCGTCGATGCCTGCTTAGAAAGTTTCTTGCATCAGCTTTAACTGATGAAACTAGGAATATCCCTATGTAGCGCTCCCATAGGGATCTCGAAGAAAAGATTAATTACCACTCGCACAGAGGCGTCTAAGCAATAATTAATTCTTCTCGCACTCTATACGTGAATGGAAAGGGAAAAAGTCCTAAGTCGTTCACCGGGACGTGTCCTCTGCCACACATTTCACATTGGTTTGCAGAGTATAGGAAACAAGAGCGAGTACCGAATACAGAAAGGAAAATCTGTTTCAATCAATACGCCAAAATTTAGTGCACGTTCGCCAAGTCTGCCATATTCGAACTGATTAAACAGTTGTTTTTGAAGACAAAGGCGAATGGATACCGTAAAATATAGAAATATGTGTTAATACTGTAGGCTTTACCGTCGTTGTAATGAGCTGTAGTAGGAGAAAAGACGGCCAAGTCGGAGTCAGAGCAATTTGGCCTTAATAATTACAGTCAGCCAAACTTCGATAGGAAAAAAACGCAGAAATGCTCGTGATGTGAGCAAAAGTACGAAGTGCATTCAAATTCTAAGGCCTCCGATTTTTTTTCTCCGGACTGGAAAAAGATAGAAACATGCGCATTGTTTTAAAATGAGGCCGCATTCATTGTCAATACGTCCCAGAGATTGCAGCACCGTATGGCAGATGGAATTTTACCGCCAGCGGCGAGAATGAGAACTGTTTTAAATACTTAAAATGGCGACGTTTTCCTTACTTGAACAGCGTGCAATCATTCGTTTTCTGAATTTGCGTGGTGTGAAACCAATTGAAATTCATCGACAGTTGAAGGAGACATGTGGTGATGGAGTTATGGATGTGTCGAAAGTGCGTTCGTGGGTGCGACAGTTTAATGAAGGCAGAACATCGTGTGACAACAAACCGAAACAACCTCGGGCTCGCACAAGCCGGTCTGACGACATGATCGAGAAAGTGGAGAGAATTGTTATGGGGGATCGCCAAATGACTGTTGAACAGATCGCCTCCAGAGTTGGCATTTCTGTGGGTTCTGTGCACACAATCCTGCATGACGACCTGAAAATGCGAGAAGTGTCATCCAGGTGGGTGCCACGAATGCTGACGGACGACCACATGGCTGCCCGTGTGGCATGTTGCCAAGAAATGTTGACGTGCAACGACAGCATGAATGGGACTTTCTTTTCGTCGATTGTGACAATGGATGAGACGTGGATGCCATTTTTCAATCCAGAAACAAAGCGCCAGTCAGCTCAATGGAAGCACACAGATTCACCGCCACCAAAAAATTTCGGGTAACCGCCAGTGCTGAAAAAATGATGGTGTCCATGTTCTGGGACATCGAGGGCGTAATCCTTACCCATTGCGTTCCAAAGGGCACTACGGTAACAGGTGCATCCTACGAAAATGTTTTGAAGAACAAATTCCTTCCTGCACTGCAACAAAAACGTCCGGGAAGGGCTGCGCGTGTGCTGTTTCACCAAGACAACGCACCCGCACATCGAGCAAACGTTACGCAACAGTTTCTTCGTGATAACAACTTTGAAGTGTTTCCTCATGCTCCCTACTCACCTGACCTGGCTCCTAGTGACTTTTGGCTTTTTCCAACAATGAAAGACACTCTCCGTGGCCGCACATTCACCAGCTGTGCTGCTATTGCCTCAGCGATTTTCCAGTGGTCAAAACAGACTCCTAAAGAAGCCTTCGCCGCTGCCATGGAATCATGGCGTCAGCGTTGTGAAAAATGTGTACGTCTGCAGGGTGATTACGTCGAGAAGTAACGCCAGTTTCATCGATTTCGGGTGAGCAGTTAATTAGAAAAAAAAAGTCGGAGGCCTTAGAACTTGAATGCACCTCGTATTCTGTGTCCATACTGTGTAGACCACTGTGAAGTGATCTTCTTGTTCTTGTGCCTTTGTCCAACATTTTTGCAGGGTCATCTTGGTTATGGACAAATCTGGTACCACCGAGCAATGTAGCACAGTGGTTAGCACACTGGATTCGCACTGGGGAGGACGACGGTTCAATCCCGCGTCCGGCCATCCTGATTTGGTTTTCCGTGATTTCCCTAAATCGCTCCAGGCCAATGCCGGGATGGTTACTTTTAAAGGGCACGGCCGACTTCTTTCCCCGTCCTTCCCTAATCCGATGGGACTGATGACCTCGCTGTCTGGTCTCCTCCCCCACAACAACCCAAAACCCCAACCCAACCCAAATATCTGGTACGGTTAATTTAAGGGGTAGCCGGATGCCCTTCCAGTTGCCACCCCGTGACGCGAATGATGATGACGGTGAAATGATGAGGACAACGCAAACACCCAGCCCCTAGGCAGAGAAAATCCCCAATCCGGCCGGGTATCGAACCCTGGACCACGTGATCCAGAGGCAGCGACGCTAGCCACTAGACCACGAACGGCGGACGAGCACAGGAAGGGTGATTGTTTAACTGCCTCTATGCTTCATACGTCTGAAGTTAAAGTGTCTTTTCAACTTTTGGTTTCATTTACTCTTTGACTTCCCCAACAGAATTTTAAGCAGTTATTTTCTTAGAATGTACTAAATATTATTCATCTCTGCCTAGTAATTCTAGGTAAGGAGAGAGAATATACCAATTACGATGTCTGATGAGCTTTTGTTGTTTAACGAGGTGAATGTTAGGAAATGAAGAGAGATTAAACGTTGCTCTAACTGTAGCATATGTTTTAAATCAGTATTTATTTCAAGTGGAAGAGAATGGATTGTGTACTCGGGAGCGCAGATTTACTGAAGAAAGGTGCAAGATACTTAAATAAGAACTATATAATATGTGGGGCACACTTAGAATATGGGATATTTGCTAACGTTTTTACAGAAGCAGACAGAACGGTCGTTAGTTCATTGCATAGTTTTCCTTCGTTATTGTTTTAAACAATTTTAATTGGATTAAAATTAGGTGCAAGAACGGTGGGATGGGGGGGGGGGGGGAGGAGTAAAATTGTGGGGGACAGAACGGAAAGCTGTGCCCTTTCGTAAAAGTTTGAATGTCTTCCGTTCCCAGTGGTAAGAAATAAATTTATGTCGTTCGGGCTATTTTTAGTGAGTAGGCTAAGGTTCCGCACTGATGTGAGGGGGTAATAGATTATATTAACTCGTCTTGGTCAAATTTTACGTTTCACTAGAGTTTCCTTTAGTAACTGTTTTCATGTAGTTGAATATACTAGCTCTGTTTCGTAAAAATGTCTATTTCGAGCCGTAGTAGTAAGCAGCTGTCGGTCGCTTCGCGTTTAATCGCCTACAATATAGCGTCGAGCTCAACGCTTGAGGTAGTACAAATCAAAGGAGCCGCCCTCTGCTTTATTTTCTGTATGCAGCCTACTCTGTGGTCTATATGCAAATCTTCAGTTGCTGTCCGTAGGCAGCAACACATGGGTTGGCTCTTGACAAAATCCCAACATACGGTGATCTTTAAGAGCATATTATTAGGTTGGTGTACAAGTTCGTAGCGTTTTTGTTTTATATGTTGAAATTCCGGTTGCTATGGGTTTATTTATCGATTGTCGTTTTCTCGTCTTGAGGAGGATAGTTTTGACACTAGTGTCTCTCCACGTTCAGGGAGACCTGCGGGGTTTGACGAAAATCATTTAAACGCATTAATCCACAATGATCCACGTCATTGTGTTCGAGAGCTGGCAAATATGAACTGTGATCATTCCACCATCGTGCGACGTTTGCATGCAGTGTGGAAGGTTCAAGCATCGGGTGTATGGGTACCGCGTGCTATAATCCAAAATCACAAACATCAGCTCGTGGCCGTAAGTGTATCTTTGCCTGCTCGTCATCAATTGGCCCGTGAACAACACCGGTCATTCCTAACCTGAATCGTTGACGGTGACGAGAAAAGGTGTCTTTATTCTAACATTTGGAAAGGAAGGAATGGTCGAGCGTAAACAAAGCAGCAGCATCCGTATAAAGACCAGCGCGAATACACGAAAGACAATGTTATGCACCTTGTGGAACTGCGACGGTGTGGTGTACTACAAATTACTTCCCCGATGTTTAATCATCACTGCCGACATTTACTGTCAACAACTGAGACGTCTTGCAGACGCACTCAAGAACAACGGGCAGGAAGACTGCTTGAAGTATTGCTACTTCACAATAAGGCCCTCCCGTGTTCTATTAAACGGACAAAAAGCGCTAGGCTATGCAGGACCTGGGTTGGGAAGTCATCCCGCACTCAACTTACCTGATCTTGCACCCTCAGATTTTCACGATTTCAGCTCTCTATCGAACAATCTTCAAGGAACTTCCTTTCCGTATGAAAATGCGCTCCGAACATGGCTCGACGGATTTTTCACCTGAAAACCACGAGAGTTGTGTAGTCGTGGCATGGAGAAGTTGCTCCAGTGTTGGCGGATTTCTTATGGGGGGGGGGGGGGGGGGGCGCTGCCAATAGTGCAATAATTTCAGGCTGTGGCTGGGTGCGGGGAATTTGAGTGTCTCTTGCATATGGAGTTGCGAGGGTGGGCGCGGCAGGCTTGTGCAATAGCGCAATGATTTCGGGCTGTAACTAGAGTTGTGGCGATTCGTGAATGAGTCGTTCATTTGAACGACTCTAAATAAAGAATCGTAAGAATCGAATCGTGATACGGACGAATCGTCGTTCAAAAGAATCGTAAGAACGATTGCGTGTTTCCGAGTCGTGACGATTCCAAGTTCCAACGATTCGTTGATTCTTAGTACGCTATGCTTCGAAGGCAACTTCCGAATCATGCCGAATGATTACGACCGCCAGATGGCAGTCAAGTGGACGATGCGCGTGAACAAAGGAAGCTCGGAACGAACAAGCGAAGTTCGTGGGCCGTAATATTACTCGTGAAAACCAAACTGATACTTGGCGGTGGCTGACGGGAACGAGCGTAAAGGCATTTCCCATTTACTGTCGCTACCATCATCCAGATTCATATTAAATTTTAGTTAAGTAATGCCGCTGTACACTATTGAATCCTACTGTTTAGAAGTATGTCGTCTTCTCACGTAAATAGTAGTGATAGCGCCAAGTTTTCAGACAAATTAAAAGCAAAGTACCTATGCTTTGTATTTAGAAGAAATGAAAGTTAAGCTGAATTTGCTGTGTGGGAGGGCTCTCAGCTGCGTTATGAATTACAAGGGTGATGTGGACTTGAAAAGACATCTTAGCACAGAAAAACATAGGATGATATGAGCCAAACCACGTCTTCCTCACTGCTAGATTTTGTTGCTATAAAGCAGACGTCTGTAGTTAGATACGTTCAAGCCACACAACCAAACTGGCGTACCGCGTAATTTTGCATCACCTTTCGCACAAATCGACTCCTCTTTCCTGGCATACTGAAATAAAACAAGAGATGCAATCAAATCAAACGTGACCTTTCATCAATTAAGGCATTACACGTAAAAATCGAGAATCACACTTGTAACGTCATACGCATGTTTATTCATAAATAAACTATTTCTGTCATATCTTGTGACACAGTTCGATTCTAACCCCATTGACAATTTCAGACATGTCCTGCCATCTGTGAGTAAGATGTAGAACTTTTTGCATTCCGTGCGAATCATGCCATCGCAGACGAGAATGAATCGTAGAAATCGATTCGCAATGTGAGATTGAATCGTAGAAATCGAATCGGGAAAAATGATCGTGTTGCCCTACTCTACCTGTAACTATGCGCGGCGAATTTGTTGCATACGGCTTTGTCGAGAATCATGCTAGCTGGCGCGGGAAATTTGAATATTTACTACAAATAGCAGTATCCAGAATCATGGTTGGGGCTTAACGAAATCGACTTGTGGGTGAAAGACAGAAACCAATTATTGTTATTCGACCGTGTAAACAATTCAACTGCGAGTAGGTATCCAGTTCTTTTCTGTGGAGACTAACACAGGACAAGCGCAGTAACGTTAATTGCAGTGGAAAGTGTCTGGTTCGCATACGAAACGATTCTCGCTCTGGCCGTCATAATACAGTTTCTGATGTTCCGCTCAGTGCCGAAGTCGTTACGAGAATGAAGCCACAGATTACTTTCTTGCTGGTGCCCAAGTGCCAGAGCTCGTTTTCTGCCTCGCCAAACACTGACGTCCGTTGTTGTTGTTGTGTGGTCTTCAGTCCTGAGACTGGTTTGTTGCAGCTCTCCATGCTACTCTATCCTGTGCAGGCTTCTTCATCTCCCAGTACCTACTGCAACCTACATACTTCTGAATCTGCTTAGTGTATTGATCTCTTGGTCTCCCTCTACGATTTTTACCCTCCACGCTGCCCTCCAATGCTAAATTTGTGATCCCTTGATGCCTCAAAACATGTCCTACCAACCGATCCCTTCTTCTAGTCAAGTTGTGCCACAAACTTCTCTTCTCCCCAATCCTATTCAATACCTCCCCATTAGTTACGTGTTCTACCCACCTTATCTTCAGCATTCTTCTGTAGCACCACATTTCGAAAGCTTCTATTCTCTTCTTGTCCAAACTGGTTATCGTTCATTTTTCACTTCCATACATGGCTACACTCCATACAAATACTTTCAGAAACTACTTCCTGACACTTTAATCTATACTCGATGTTAACAAAATTCTCTTCTTCAGAAACGATTTCCTTGCCATTGCCAGTCTACATTTTATATCCTCTCTACTTCGACCATCATCAGTTATTTTACTCCCTAAATAGCAAAACTCCTTTACTACTTTAAGTGTCTCACTTCCTAATCTAATCCCCTCAGCATCACCCGATTTAATTTGACTACATTCCATTATCCTCGTTTTGCTTTTGTTGATGTTCATCTTATATCCTCCTTTCAAGGCACTGTCCATTCCGTTCAACTGCTCTTCCAAGTCCTTTGCTGTCTCTGACAGAATTACAGTGTCATCGGCGAATCTCAAAGTTTTTACTTCTTCTCCATGAATTTTAATACCTACTCCGAATTTTTCTTTTGTTTCCTTTACTGCTTGCTCAATATACAGATTGAACAACATCGGGGAGAGGCTACAACCCTGTCTTACTCCCTTCCCAACCACTGCTTCCCTTTCATGCCCCTCGACTCTTATAACTGCCATATGGTTTCTGTACAAATTGTAAATAGCCTTTCGCTCCCTGTATTTTACCCCTGCCACCTTCAGAATTTGAAAGAGAGTATTCCAGTTAACGTTGTCAAAAGCTTTCTCTAAGTCTACAAATGCTAGAAACGTAGGTTTGCCTTTTCTTAATCTTTCTTCTAAGATAAGTCGTAAAGTTAGTATTGCCTCACGCGTTCCAACATTTCTACGGAATCCAAACTGATCTTCCCCAAGGTCCGCTTCTACCAGTTTTTCCATTCGTCTGTAAAGAATTCGCGTTAGTATTTTGCAGCTGTGACTTATTAAACTGATAGTTCGGTAATTTTCACATCTGTCAACACCTGCTTTCTTTGGGATTGGAATTATTATATTCTTCTTGAAGTTTGTGGGTATTTCGCCTGTCTCATACATCTTGCTCACCAGATGGTAGAGTTTTGTCATGACTGGCTCTCCCAAGGCCATCAGTAGTTCTAATGGAATGTTGTCTACTCCCGGGGCCTTGTTTCGACTCAGGTCTTTCAGTGCTCTGTCAAACTCTTCACGCAGTATCTTATCTCCCATTTAATCTTCATCTACATCCTCTTCCATTTCCATAATATTGTCCTCAAGTACATCGCCCTTGTATAAACCTTCTATATACTCCTTCCACCTTTCTGCCTTCCCTTCTTTGCTTAGAACTGGGTTGCCATCTGAGCTCTTGATATTCATACAAGTGGTTCTCTTCTCTCCAAAGGTCTCTTTAATTTTCCTGTAGGCAGTATCTATCTTACCCCTAGTGAGACAAGCCTCTACATCCTTACATTTGTCCTCTAGCCATCCCTGCTTAGCCATTTTGCACTTCATGTCGATCTCATTTTTGAGACGTTTGTATTCCTTTTTGCCTGCTTCATTTACTGCATTTTTATATTTTCTCCTTTCATCAATTAAATTCAATATTTCTTCTGTTACCCAAGGATTTCTATTAGCCCTCGTCTTTTTACCTACTTGATCTTCTGCTGCCTTCACTACTTCATCCCTCAGAGCTACCCATTCTTCTTCTACTGTGTTTCTTTCCCCCATTCCTGTCAATTGTTTCCTTATGCTCTCCCTGAAACTCTGTACAACCTCTGGTTCTTTCAGTTTATCCAGGTCCCATCTCCTTAAATTCCCGCCTTTTTGCAGTTTCTTCAGTTTCAATCTGCAGTTCATAACCAATAGATTGTGGTCAGAATCCACATCTGCCCCTGGAAATGTCTTACAATTTAAAACCTGGTTCCTAAATCTCTGTCTTACCATTATGTAATCTATCTGATACCTTTTAGTATCTCCAGGATTCTTCCAGGTATACAACCTTCTTTCATGATTCTTGAACCAAGTGTTAGCTATGATTAAGTTATGCTCTGTGCAAAATTCTACAAGGCGACTTCCTCTTTAATTTCTTCCCCCCAATCCCTTTTCCTACTGACGAATTCCAGTCACCCATGGCTATTAAATTTTCGTCTCCCTTCACTACTTGAATAATTTCTTTTATCTCGTCATACATTTCATCAATTTCTTCATCATCTGCAGAGCTAGTTGGCATATAAACTTGTACTACTGTAGTAGGCATGGGCTTTGTGTCTATCTTGGCCACAATAATGCGTTCACTATGCTGTTTGTAGTAGCTAACCCGCACTCCTATTTTTTTATTCATTATTAAACCTACTCCTGCATTACCCCTATTTGATTTTGTATTTATAACCCTGTAATCACCTGACCAAAAGTCTTGTTCCTCCTTCCACCGAACTTCACTAATTCCCACTATATCTAACTTTAACCTATCCATTTCCATTTTTAAATTTTCTAACCTACCTGCCCGATTAAGGGATCTGACATTCCACGCTCCGATCCGTAGAATGCCAGTTTTCTTTCTCCTGATAACGACGTCCGCTTGAGTAGTCCCCGCCCGGAGATCCGAATGGGGGACTATTTTACCTCAGGAATATTTTACCCAAGAGGACGTCATCATCATTTAATCATACAGTAAAGCTGCATGTCCTCAGGAGAAATTACGGCTGTAGTTTCCCCTTGCTTTCAGCCGTTCGCAGTACCAGCACAGCAAGGCCGTTTTGGTTAATGTTACAAAGCCAGATCAGTCAATCATCCAGACTGTTGCCCCTGCAACTACTGAAAAGGCTGCTGCCCCTCTTCAGGAACCACATGTTTGTCTGGCCTCTCAACAGATACCCCTCCGTTGTGGTTGCACCTACGGTACGGCCATCTGTATCGCTGAGGCACGCAAGCCTCCCCACCAATGGCAAGGTCCATGGTTCATGGTTTTCTGCCTCGCCAAACACTGACGTCCAGCTACGTTAAACACACATCTCCCTGGACCCCACGATTTTTCTCCCCTTTAATGTTGGTTGTTTCATTCCAATCGCTTCATACCTGACAGTTATGAGCTGAAACAACATAAGTAAAAATGTGATTCATTTACCTGTGAAGAAACTCAGTAACAAAGTGATCTGTGTTTTCGATAGTGTTGTTATTTCATTAATAGAAGTTTAGAAGCACGAATTCATCATCATGGTGCTCAGATGGTTAAAATCAGAACGAGGTGCTGCAACAACGCGTTCTACCCGTAGAAGGTACATTGCGTACTTAACACTATGCCGTACGGCGACACCAAAGTGGTGTCGCGCGCGAAATAACGATCAACGGCCGGCGACACCACAGTGGTGTCTGCATAGTACCGCTGAGTGGCTGGCGACAGCCGACAGCATATTAGTATCTTTTACTTTCTGTTGGCGTTTTGTTTATGTAACAATAAACTACACACGTCAACAAGTGTTTTGTTGTTATAAGTACTTGCGCCCTTTCTTCATGGAGGACGAAAGAGATAATAGGATTATTTACGATGAATGCGCGGACATCTTGTCTGACGTTCCGAACGACTTGGCTGGTTGGGAAGAAGACATTGGATATAAAAAAAACGAAAGTGAAGCAGAAGAAGATAGTGAAATACGTCCAAGAAGAATTCGGCAAACGCTACGGTTGCCAACTGGTTCGGCTGAATCAGACGGAGAAGACAGTGCACAGTGGTCAGACTTTGATTTACCGAGGACCAGTAATAAATTTGAACGATCCCCGGGTCCAAACCTATTTCCGAAAGATACACAGAGCGTCGAGGATACCGTACAATTATATATTGGGAACGATGTATTTGAATATATTAGCAACGAAACCAAAAAGTACTACAGTCAAAATTGTAATAGAAGGAAACTGGATTTAAAAAATGCCAAATTTGTCGACGTTATGGGACTCGAACTTAGAAAATGGTTTGGGCTTGCTATCCTTATGGGAATTGTAAGAAAAGCAAGGATCAATAATTATTGGTCAACGAATCCGTTGATAGACACACCGATATTTCGCAAAACGATGTCCCGCAACCGATTCGGACAAATATTATAATTTTTACATTTTCCCGACAGCAACAATAAACTGGATAGTGCAGACTGGCTTGTCAAAGTGCAATCCGGAATTGGTTATTTTTCCAAAACAGATGATGAAGGAATGATACCGTGGCGTTGACGGTTAAATTTTAAAGTTCACAATCCATCGAAAATTGCGAAATACGGCATACTCATTCGGACACTGTGTGATTCGAGTACGGGATTCATTTCCTCACTCAAGATATATTCCGGCGCTCGACAGCCTTTAGCAAAAACAGTGACGGAAATATTGACACCTTCTGATGGAAAGTGGCATCACCTCTGCATGGATAATTATTATAACAGTGTAGAACTTGCAAAGAAGTTACTTGAAAAGAAAATTCGAGTTTGTGGAACGATACGGCAAAATAGAGGATTTCCGGGAAATTAAAGCGCGAAAAGGTCAATTTGTTTGAAGCTTGTCATCAACGGGAAGGTGACAAGCGGGCGGCGACAAGCCAAGTAATACGACCTAGCGCTGCCGGCGCCAAGCGAATAAATTTGTACGAGACGTACGGACGTAAAGGTTTAATTGAAACTTGCGATGTCGTGGTTGAACATATATAGGTTTACAGAAGAATATATGTAGGCTTTTGATGAAAGATTGTAACTATGTGATATACACCGTTCAGCCAAAACATTAAGACCACTGCCCAAAGCGAGGATGGATGTCAAAAATGGTTCGAATGGTTCTTAGCACTATGGGACTTCTGAGTCATCAGTCCCCTAGAACTTAGAACCACTTATACCCAACTAACCTAAGGACACCACACACATCCATGTCCGAGGCAGGATTCGAAACTGCGACCGTAGCGGTCACGCGGTTCCCGACTGTAGCGCCTAGAACCGCTCGGCCACTCCGGCTGGCGAAGGATGTCACCTGCTGGCGTTGCAGGCACGTGACGTGTTATGAAAAGTATGTAAGCGCAGCAGAGACGGATGGGGATCACCCTAGAGAAGACATGGGCTGTAAATGGGGAAATCCACTCAGATAAGCGACTTTGTCTAAGGGCAGATGATTATTGTTACGCAGAGTCTGAACGAGTAATCCAAATGTTAACGTACTACTGTCGTAAGCATCTACGGAAAGAGGTAAGAAAGTTAAACTACCACTAGGAGCTAAATGATTGGACGTCGACGACTCTTCGCAGAACGTGGGGTTCGTAGGTTCGTCTGCTCTGTAAAACAGGATAGTGGGATCTCTGCCGAAAGAGAAATGTGCTGGTGCACGCACAAGTGTTTCGGAGCACACCGTTCATCGTACATTGTTGAACATGGAGCTCCGCGGCAGACCACTACTACGACTGCAGTGGGCACACGGGACCAGCGAGATTAAACGGTCGATCGATGGAAACGTGTCGGCTCTTCGGGTGAGTCACATTTTTGCTACACCAGGTCGATGGTCGTCATCTGGGTGAACGGCGGCTTGAGACGTGCAGCACACCAGGGGCGAGTGATGGTGAGAACGGTCTTGTGTTACGGGCGACATTTTCCTGCGCTTGCATCGGACGTATGGTAGTAATCGAAGACGCGCTAACAGTTGCGAACCATCTGCATCCCTTCATGCTTGAGGTCTTCCGCGACGCCGATTTCATCTTTCAGCAGTATAATTGCCCGTGTCTAGTAGCCATAAGAGTTTTACAGTGGTTTGAGGAGCATTATAACGGAACCCACGGTAATGTCTTGACGACCAAATTCGGCTGATGCAAATAGTATGGAACCTATCTGGGTCGCTATCGGACGCTATATATGACGGTAGTATCTGTTCCCGAAAGAACAGTTACCGTGGATGACCATGCAGCTTTGCTAGAAATGAAATGATAATTAAATGGACACCCTAGCTGCAAACAGGCGTTGATGTACTTCATTGGGGACATGTTGAAAATGTGTGCCCCGACCGGGACTCGAACCCGGGATCTCCCGCTTACATGGCAGACGCTCTATCCATCTGAGCCACCGCGGCCACAGAGGATAGTGCGTCTGCAGGGACTTATCCCTTGCACGCTCCCCGTGAGATCCACATTCCCAACATGTCCACACCACTACATTCGTAGTGCGCCTAATAGATGTTTGCCCATCATACTCATTACTCGTGGCAGATTAATCTACCAAGTCCCGTACGAGTTCGGGCATAGCGTGTGCGTTCGCACAAGAAGGTCAATGGCCGGGAAGCCATATTGTAACTATATATGACGGTAGTATCTGTTCCCGAAAGAACAGTTGCCGTGGATGACCATGCAGCTTTGCTAGAAATGAAATGAAAATTAAATGGACACCCTAGCTGCAAACAGGCGTTGCTGTACTTCCCGGCCATTGACCTTCTTGTGCGAACGCACACGCTATGCCCGAACTCGTACGGGACTTGGTAAATTAATCTGCCACGAGTAATGAGTAGGATGGGCAAACATCTATTAGGCGCACTACGAATGTAGTGGTGTGGACATGTTGGGAATGTGGATCTCACGGGGAGCGTGCAAGGGATAAGTCCCTGCAGACGCACTATCCTCTGTGGCCGCGGTGGCTCGGATGGATAGAGCGTCTGCTATGTAAGCAGGAGATCCCGGGTTCGAGTCCCGGTCGGGGCACACATTTTCAACATGTCCCCAATGAAGTACATCAACGCCTGTTTGCAGCTAGGGTGTCCATTTAAATATCATTTCATTGCTATAGGACGCTATCACCGCGTTCGCAGATCAGCTGCCCGTTACCTACGCGAATTACTCGACCTGTGCGTACACATCTAATGGCACACACCTACAAATATAACAAGAAACGGCCGAATCCCTGATATGCAGAATCAGTGATGTATTTCATTCCAAAGACGGAAAAGCAAGCTATTAAGCAGGTGGTCAAATGTTTTGGCTCATTAGTGTATTTTTGCTAATTCTGTTCCCACACATTGTACTAGAATTTATTCGTATAAGGCAGTCTCATGACTGTTAAATGAGTCACATGCGTTCTGTAACCTATAGTACTAGTTATCATTTTTGATATAATCATTTTAGAAAGGACCTTACTCCAAAATCTTATGTTTTCAGGAAGACATTCTGTGGTTGAGTATATGGAATGAAACAGGATTGGTCTCCAGTGTTTACAGAACAGAATGAAATGGATATTTTACCACTATTGCACTTGCTCTATTGCACTTGCTAGGTTTTGCAGTCTCTTTTTTAAAAAAAAGTCTTTCTTGAGGATGTAATTCATACACATCCTCAAGCTACATTTTTAGTAGTGCCTTAAGTTGTTTCGTTTTTTATTTATACTATTTAATAGTACTGTAACTCTAATCAAAACACATTAAAAATGGTTGCACTGATCATCATCACCACCACCAGCACTGTTACGAACAGGCCATTTCATCAAATCATCATGTTGTTGTTGTTGTGGTCTTCAGTCCTGAGACTGGTTTCATGCAGCTCTCCATGCTACTCTATCCTGAGCAAGCTTCTTCATCTCCCAGTACCTACTGCAGCCTACATACTTCTGAATCTGCTTGGTGTATTCCTCTCTTGGTCTCCCTCAACGATTTTTACCCTCCACGCTGCCCTCCAATGCTAAATTGGTGATCCCTTGATGCCTCAGAACATGTCCTACCAACCGATCCCTTCTTCTAGTCAAGTTGTGCTACAAACTCCTCTTCTCCCCAACTACCCATCTAATCTTCAGCATTCTTCTGTAGCTCCACATTTCGAAAGCTTCTATTCTCTTCTTGTCTAAACTATTTATCGTCCACGATTCACTTCCATACATGGCTACAGTCCATAAAAATACTTTCAGAAACGACTTCCTAACACTTAAATCTATACTCCATGTTAACAAATTTCTCTTCTTCTGAAACGCTTTCCTTGCCATTGCCAGTCTACATTTTATATCCTCTCTACTTCGGACACCATCAGTTATTTTACTCCCGAAATAGCACGACTCCTTTACTACTTTACGTGTCTCATTTCCTAATCTAATTCCCTCAGCATCACCTGAGTTAACTCGACTACCTTCCATTATCCTCGTATTGCTTTTGTTGATGTTCATCTTATATCCTCATTGCAAGACCCTGTCCATTCCATTCAACTGCACTTCGAAGTCCTTTGCTGTCTCTGACAGAATTACAATGTCATCAGCGAACCTCAAAGTTTTTATTTCTACTCCATGGATTATAATACCTACTCCGAATTTTTCTTTTGTTTCCCTCACTGCTTGCTCAATATACAGATTGAATAACATCGGGGAGAGGCTACGACCCTGTCTCACTCCCTTCCCAGCCACTGCTTCCCTTTCATGTCCCTCGACTCTTATAACTGCCATCTGTTTTCAGTACAAATTGTAAATAGCCTTTCGCTCCCTGTATTTTACCCCTGCCACCTTCAGAATTTGAAAGAGAGTGTTAAAGTCAACATTTTCAAAAGCTTTCTCTAAGTCTACAAATGCTAGAAACGTAGGTTTGCCTTTTCTTAATCTAGCTTCTAAGATAAGCCGTAGGGTCAGTATTGTCTCACGTGTTCCAACATTTCTACGGAATCCAAACTGGTAATCACCATAGAAATACCTATATTCATGCGGAATATAATCAAGTATATGTTTTATGTTTTGCATTTTGCTCCCATTAATAGCCTTGTGTAGCTGACCAGACCCTTCCCTCACAGCTGACCATATGGTTTTAATTTTATCCTGTGAATTAGCTATTCTATTTGCATACCACATACTCTTTGCCTTCCTAATAACATTTTTAAGCACCTTACAATACTGTTTGTAATGGGCTACTCTAGCTCGATTGTGACTACTTCTAACATTTTGATTTAATACCCGTTATGTTGTACAAGATATCCTTATCCCACTAGTCAGCCACCCGGGCTGCCTATTACTGCTAGTACCCCGTTTAGAACGTTCTAATGGAAAGCAACTCTCAAAGAGCATGATAAATGTGTTAAGGAAACAGAGAGCATGAGAAATTTGTTAAGGAAAGCTTTTATCATCTATGTTATCGGCACTACACACATCCTGCCACTCCTGTTTCCTGACAAGGTTTAAAAAACTCTCTATTGCTGTTGGATTAGCTTTCTTACATAGTTTGTAATTATATGTGACATTCGTTTGAGTACAAAAGCCTTTAACGTTAAAATTTGTGCATCATGGTCTGAGAGTCTATTCACCCTTTTGCTAACAGAATGCCCAATGCTGCAACTGCACGCCGCAAAATGTAAACACACTACTAACGACGTAAGCACAGTCACGAATAACAGACCACTCGAGTCAATAACACAGGAAGAAATGCTGAGATTAATGAAAATCCACTAACAGGTTACTTGTGCAGCAACTATTAACACAAATAAACTTTAAAATAAGTAAATGAAGACTAAAACTTTATAAAATATTGACGAGCAATTTCAACAGCAATCCAACACATGTGACGTCACTTGAAAGAGCTCTAGGCAAAAACCAGCACTCGAACCTGAACACGGGCACCCAGGGCATGGACTTGCAGCACCGACCACAGCGCCAGATAATGTTATCTGGTCCTAGTAGTGAATCCTACATTGGCAAGAGTCCAGATGGTCCATTATGCACAGATTTCAGCTGTATTTCTTAAGGGTGGTTCTATGTCGATGGTCATTCCAAGGCAGCAGTCAATCTCAGGTAATTCTCACATTATAATTCTCACATTATCATATCGCCAGGCATTTTGTAATTTCTTGCCAGGGTGCTACGTGTTGCATGGATCCATGAAGTTTGTTCCATCCTTTTCGCAGATACGATGCCACTGGGCGGTGGCGAATAGGTGCTTACATTTCAGAAGCTTTAGTGTTGTCTCTTCATGCCGGCACCACTATGGAACAAAGGACGGACAGCTAACGTGCTTTCTTCTTTCGTAGTTAATAAAGGCATCCTTTTTTTTCATCAGTCTTCTGGCTGGTTTGATGCGGCTCGCCACGAATTCCTCTCCGGTGCAACCTCTTCATCTCAGAGTACCACTTGCAATCTACATCCTCAATTATTTGCTGGATGTATTCCAATCTCTGTCATCCTCTACAATTTTTGCCCTCTACAGCTCCCTCTAGTACCATGGAATTCATTCCCTCATGTCTTAAAAGACGTCCTGTCATCCTGTCTCTTCTCCTTATCAATGTTTTTCACATATTCTTTTCCTCTCCGATTCTGCGCAGAATCTCCTCATTCCTTACCTTATCAGTCAACCTAATTTTCAACATTAGTCCCTAGCACCACATCTCAAATGCTTCGATTCTCATCTCTTCCGGTTTTCCCACAGTCCATATTTCACAACCATACAATGCTGTACTCCAGAGGTACATACTCAGAAATTTCTTCCTCAAATTAAGGCCGATATTTGATATTAATAGACTTCTCTTGGCCAGGAATTCGCTTGTTGCCATTGCTAGTCTGCTTTCTATGTCTTCCTTGCTTCGTCCGTCACTGGTTCCATTACTGCCTAGGTAGCAGAATTCCTTAACTTCATCTACTTCGTGACCATCAATCCTGATGTTAAGTTTCTCGTTGTTCTCATTTCTACTACTTCTCATTACCTTCGTCTTTCTCCGATTTACACTCAGTCCATACTCTGTACTCGTTAGACTGTTCATTCCGTTCGGCAGATCATGTCGTTCTTCTTCACTTTCACTCAGGATAGCAATGTCATCTGCGATTCGAATCATTGATATCCTTTCACCTTAAATTTTAGTTCCATTCCTGAACCTTTCTTTTATTTCCATCATTGTTTCCTCGATGTACAGATTGAACAGTAGGGTCGAAAGGCTACATCCTTGTCTTACACCCTTTTCAATACGAGCATTTCGTTCTTGGTCGTCCACCTTTATTATACCCTCTTGGCTGTTGTACATATTGTATATGACCCGTCTCTCCCTATAGCTTACCCCTACTTTTCTCAGAATTTCGAACATCTTGCACCATTTTACATTGTCGAACGCTTTTTACAGGTCGACAAATCCTGTGAACGTGTCTTGATTTTTCTTTAGAATTTCTTCCTTATTAGCCGCAACGTCAGAATTGCCTCTCTCGCGCCTTTACCTTTTCTAAAGCTAAAAAGCGTATCCTCAATTTTCTTTTCCATTCTTCTGTGTATTGTTCTTGTAAGCAGCTTGAATGCATGAGCTGTTAACCTGATTGTGCGATAATTCTCGCACTTGTCAGCTCTTGCCATCTTCGGAATTGTGTGGATGATGCTTTTCCGAAAATCAGATGGTGCGTCGCCTGAGTCATACATTCTACACACCAACGTGAATAGTCGTTTTGTTGTCACTTCCCGCAATGATTTTAGAAATTCTGATGTAATTTTATCCATCCCTTCTGCCTATTAGATCTTAAGTCCTCCGAAGCTCTCTTAAATTCTGATTCTAATGCTGAATCCCCTATCTCTTCTAAATCTACTCCTCTTTCTTCTTCTTTCACATCAGACAAATATTCCCTCTCTTAGAGTCTTTTAATGTATTCTTTCCACCTATCCGCTCTCTCCTCTGCATTGAACAGTGGAATTACCGTTGCACTCTTGATGTTATCATCCTTTCTTTTAATGTCACCGATGGTTGTTTTGACTTTCCTGTATGCTGAGTCTGTCCTTCCGACAATTATATCTTTTTCGATGTCTTCACATTTTTTCTGCAGCCATTTCGTCTTAGCTTCCCTGCACTTTTTATTTATTTTATTCCTGAGCGACTTGTATTTCTTTATTCCTGAGTTTCCCGGAATATTTTTGTACTTCCTCCTTTCATCGATCAATTGAAGTATTTCTTCTGTTACCCATTGTAATTGCCATTTTTAAAGATGTCCATTCCTCTTCAACTGTACTGCCTACTGAGCTATTCCTTATTGCTGTATCTATAGCCTTAGAGAACTTCAACCTTATCTCGTCATTCCTTAGTGCTTCCGTATCCAACTTCTTTGCGTATCGATTCTTTCCAATGTTTAAAACTTCAGCCTGCTTTTCATCTCTACTATACTGTGATCTGAGTCTATATCTGCTCGGTGGGTACGTCTTACAATCCAGTATCTGATTTCGGAATCTCTGTCTGACCATGATATAATGTAGCTGAAGTGTTCCCGTATCACCCGGCCTTTTCCAAGTATACCTCCTCCTCTTGTGGTCTTGAACTGAGTGTTCGCTATTGCTAGCTGAAACTTGTTGTTGTTGTTGTTGTGGTCTTCAGTCCTGAGACTGGTTTGATGCAGCTCTCCATGCTACTCTATCCTGTGCAAGCTTTTTCATCTCCCGGTACCTACTGCAACCTACATCCTTCTGATCTGCTTAGTGTATTCATCTCTTGGTCTCCCTCTACGATTTTTACCCTCCACGCTGCCCTCCAATACTAAATTGGTGATCCGTTGATGTCTCAGAACATGTCCTACCAACTGATCCCTTCTTCTGGTCAAGTTGTGCCACAAACTTCTCTTCTCCCCAATCGTATTCAATACTTCCTCATTAGTTATGTGATCTACCCATCTAATCTTCAGCATTCTTCTGAAACTTGTTAAAGAACTCAATTAGTCTTTCTCTCATTCCTTTTCCCAACCCCATATTCTCCTGTAACCTTTTCTTCTACTCCTTCCCCTACAACTGCATTCCAATCTCTCGTGACTGTTAGATTTTCATATCCCTTTACATACTCTATTAGCCTTTCAATATTCTCATACACTTTCTCTATCTATTCATCTTTAGCTTGCGACGTCAGCATGTGTACCTGAACTATCGTTGTCGGTGTTGGCTTGCTGTCGATCCTGATAAAAACAACTCTATCGCTGAACTGTTCACAGTAACACACTTGCCCTACCCTCCTATTCATAACGAATCCTACTCCCGTTGCACCATTTTCTGCTGCCGCTGATATTACCCTATACTCATCTGACCAGAAATCCTTGTCTTCTTTCCACTTCATTGAACTCTACTAATCTAGATTGAGCCTCTGTATATCCCTTTTCAGATTTTCTAGTTTCCCTACCACGTTCAAGCTCCTGACATTCCGCGCCCCGATTCGTAGAAGGTTATCCTTCCGACGATTATTCAATCTTTTTGGCAGTCCCCTCCCGGTAATCCGAATGGGGGACTATTCCGGAATCTTTTGCCAATGACACTTCTTCAATTACAGGCCACATGTCCTGTGGATACAAGTTACGTGTCTTTAATGCAGTGGTTTCCACTGCCTTTTGCATCCTCATACCGTTGATCATTTCTGATTCTTCTGTCTTTAGGGGAGTTTCCCACCCAAGAGCAAGAGTGTGCCCTGAACCTCTGTCCGCTCCTGCGACCTCTTTGACAAGGGGTGACTTCTTATGCAGGAATTCTTCGGCTGCCAATGCTGATTATCAATCATAGTTTTATCAACGGCGGGATTCGATTCCGAGACCGAAGACATTTTGATTATGAATCAAAAATGCTACCCCTAGACCACGAGTGTTAGAAAAAGCATCGGTAGAAACTTGAAGTCTTCTCCTGTACCGATGTAGTGTAAAACTGCTGAGACTTTGTTGGTCAATTGTTGGTGTATTTCTTGCGTTGCTTTCATCTCTTGATCCTTGGTAGAAGTTTGTTTAATGATTTTTCTGATGTTTCACAAGCACGAGTGGCTAGATGCAACTACATCTTCTGATGGTTCAAAAAATGGCTCTGAGCACTATGGGACTTAACTTCAAAGGTCATCAGTCCCCTAGAACTTAGAACTACTTAAACCTAACTAACCTAAGGACATCACACACATCCATGCCCGAGGCAGGATTAGAACCTGCGACCGTAGCGGTCACGCGGTTCCAGACTAGCGCCTAGAACCGCCCGGCCACCCCGGCCGGCTCTTCTGATGGCGGACTGGACTCGAGCCCGTGGCTGGAGGGTATATGTGCTCTCTGCGCTAGAATCAGTGGGGAGCGTTTCCCTGATAATCATCGCCATAGCTCCTCCACCGTAACTTCCAACAGTCGTTGGCTGCTGTATGGGAATCCAAGACCCTTTGGCTTTCTTGTTTCATGTTAAGACTGTTGTCATGCTTATGAATTTTGGTGGGTTCTCAGAAAAGAATGGCATGATAGCTCTTCTCTACTGTAAGAACCCGTGTGTCATCGAATTTTTTTACATCATCGTTCACACACAGGGTGTGCTCCGCCACATCCAGTTTCTACAAGCGCCTCAGTCTACAACACCACTCATGTTCAAATGCCTCTGAGCACTATGGGACTTAACATCTCAGGTCATCAGTCCATTCATGTTCGCTGATCCTGTTATTGATGATGCGACAGCTCATTCCATTAGAGACTTTTGCATGCGCAGTCTATTCCCGACATTGCTAGTGGGTTCCTTTTGTCCTTTGTCCATCTGAAACACTATCTAATCTTCTTCGTCGATTTTTATATAGATTTTACGCCGTGTTTGTGCGGTTTATGGCCGATTCTGTTCGTTTAGCCTGGGGATGTATGGCAGAAATGCTGTACCCCAAATTTATTCTTCTGTGGTATGACTTCATCGCGCGTTAGGTTTCATAACAATTCGTGTATAGCGCGTTACACCTTCAGATGAATTTCAGGTGTTGCATCTCTCGTTCCAGGTGCTGCGGCTCACGTGTGTGGCTTGTTAATGATATCTCTTTTTCGGGTCGGATAATGTTTTGATAGTTTGCGCAGTATCAATCCGTGTGCATCGGTTTTCGATGCACGGTAGGACCCAAGTACTCACCATTCTTAGTAACCAGCACATCTGCAAAGAGCAACTACTGATCCTTTTCTACCTCGCTAGTAAAAATATACTAATGATTTTCCTCTGTGTCGAGTCCTCTTAGTAGACAGTAAAACGCCAGGTACCGTCTTTTATAACTGGAATTATATCGGTAGAGCAGATAATCCACAAAATAATTCACATCATTCATTCCATCACCTTCGTGCTAGCGACCGTCCATCAACATTGTCGAAGTAAGTCGTGTCTCGTATCAGAATGATAGAGATTGTAGCACAATGAAACCCGGCGAATACCAAAACTGTGGAATGAAAGTAACAAGTGAGATGGAACGTTGGAGAAGACTTTTTCGCTTGAAATCTGAGGTGTAGTTGTAAAATGAAAAAGTCTCTCCTTCGGTGGGGTAATGGATAAGGCAGCAAGTTTCTTCGTCGAGACAGAAATCTTCTTGCTACAGTTCTACCTGACGTTTGTAAATACTCGTACAGATTAATCTCTGCACTCCTAGAGAGCGGCGATAAAGTTTGCGCTTTTGCGGGAACGGTTATAATATATTGCCAACTGTGTGAAAGTGCCGTTCGAAACTCCTGGGCTCACTGGCAATAAATTTTGCAAACCACTTAATCTGTAGCGTCATAGCTGCCTGCAGGCAATATCTCATCTTCTGATTCCTACTATGGTATGCCCTGCGTAAATAATACTATTCTTTGCGACCTTGCTAAAGACATATTGTTTATACCCAGTTTTGATTCTCACCAAGATGACAATGACATATATTTAAAAAAAATGTAACCACTGTTTGATGGTCCGTAAGTTATTTTACAAAACTGTGTTGTAGGTACTCTAAATGGGAGTTGTGTTACATGTTCAGAGTAATCACTAGCACCTTGTGGCGTATCTTCTGTCTACGTGGCCTGTACTATATCCCACGGTAATCGCTATGTTAACAAGCCGTGAATATTATTCTAATTATCTGAATTCGTACTCAGGATGGAAAGAAATCGCAAGTATTGCGATTGCAAAAATTCCCAATTTCCACAGCCTTCCTAAGAGTAAATAAACTGTCACTTCCCCTTACGGATTTAAAATCACATATGAGCTAGGAATACTCAGCCCTAAATTTCCACACAGCATGCAGAATAACAAAATCACTTCAGTAACGGCAATCTACCAATCATAAGTCGCAAATTATAACTGTAGCACAATGATATACATTCTTCCAATTCTATACATAATGTACGTAGCGACATTCTCGCCTTAGCTATCATAAAGTCAAGTAAGTACATTTGAAAGCCATAATAATTAAGTCTGGCTTGGTGCTGAGCAGTTTGCAGGACAGCTGATCATACAGAACTGATAACTGAGAATATAATTATATTTTTTCAGTCTTAAGGTGGCACAGGCGGGCATTCATTGAGTGCTACCGCATTATCGCTGAGCTGTTAGTTGCCCGCTGCGAGTGGCCGGTTATTGTAAGTCCATCGATCCTATTGGTGAGTGCGGAGCTTAGTCAATTAAAGTAGTCCGTAACATTTTCAACTCAATTAATTATACAGCTCTAAGATTATATAGCCAACTGGTTGCACATAAATGTTAGGTACATTGACCTAAGTTTCGACACCTGCTAGGGGTGTCTTCATCAGAATGGGCAGTTGCTACATCCTATAAAATATTACATAGAAAATCAGGTATGACAAAAAAACCACATTAACAAAGAAGACAATTTTCATGATGCACAAATGTTACTTACGAAAAAATTACATTGCTAAGAAACAGTAGTCAGAATTTTGAGCAGCTATGCTCAAGTCAAACGTAAAACAAAATGTTGTAGCTTTTGCCACGTGTACCCAGCTGGGAACAACGTCAGACTGATTGGCCCAGTGGCTTACATTGGTGCCACGTAAACAATACGAGTTGCGCCACCTATCAGGCGCGGACAGGAACACGTAACCATTTGAAACATTATAACAGAAATAATTGAAAAAAAGTCTGTTAATTTAAAAAAAAGAGAGCTTAGATTAAGTGTAACAGAGCCGTCTCTCAGGCTTTACAGAAATTACATTTACGTAAACGACAGAATGACATAGTAAAAACTTACAAACAGCTGTAGAACCCAGAAGATATTTGCATGAAATCTAATCTATGAGATTATAAGAAAATAAATTTTCGAAACCAGAAGCAGGAAAAATATAGTAAAAAATAGAGAAATCAAAATTCCGCGAGCAGTGGCCTTAAACCAGTGAAAAAATTTTTGTTTCGTAGCTGTAACTCTTCATTGAGGATGAGGCCATCGTTCTTAGATATATGCTTGAAAATCTCTCTAGCTCTTCGAGTATATCTAGCCTATGACCTTTCCTTTCTGTATGTAAAGTGGAAATTTCTTCAACGCGTTTCGGTTTGTGAATTAGCAGATGATCAGCATAATTGGAATTGTGTACATTTATTGCCTCTTTTTCCCAACAAATGTTCTTTGTACCTCACAGTAAAACACCTTCCAGTTTGTCCTATATAATATACGGGATTTTACACACTTCTGAATTGTGTATTGGAGCAACTGTGGACTTAAGATTGTGGATGAGATTTTTTTGTAAGTTATTGTTCGCGGAAAAGGCAACTTTGAATCCATAACATACAGGAAGTCCCCCAATCTGGTAATTTGTTGATCTCTCAGCAGATGTTATATTCAAACTCACCGAACTAGATCGCTAGGTCTGTTACCAGAATAAATCAGAACTGTCTCAAGAGGCTATTTGTCATAACCTTCTAAACAATCATGATGGCTCAGATCTTCAGACTTTCAGTGTATGTGGCATAACTGCAGAATATGACGCTACGATTTTTGTATAGCTCGTCGATTGTAGGTGGTTTTTCTCGACAGATGCCATCCTTAAAGGTTCCGTCGAATTATGTTGATGATTAAATAAATACTCTGCTGTTCGTCTCTGTAATAAGTACGATGTGGATCCAGAAAGTAAGTTCCGATGGCCGATTAAGAAAACAAAAAAAAAAAAAAAACAATAATTGAGAAATATTTATTGAAATATTTACATAGATTCGCTGGCTGCTCCTCAACGTAGTCACCAGCATGCTGTGGCATTTATCGTAATGATGTACCATTAAATGTATGACAAAATCATATGAGTTTGACTCGAACATCTGGAGCGACGACGACATTTCAGTCTGCATCTCAGCATTGTTGTGGAAACACTTCATGAGATGGAAGAGATGCAAGTTATTTCGGGCGAGATTGGGGTTGAAGGATGGTTGGTCTAAGATCTCCCATCCAAACTGATTCAACACATTTCGTGTGCTGTTGGCTACATGAGGTGTCGCATTGTTACGTAGAAGAGTAATGCCTCTTGTACTTCTACGCCTGACAATGCCGACTAGCATTAACGGTGTCCACTCGCGGTAAAAACTCGCTCAGGAGGACACCATTCCGATCCCGGAATACAGCGAACATGATTTTTGGACACCGACTGTCTGCCTGAATGTAGTCTTCACACGTGAACCACTATAGGCCAGTGCATGAATTTTTGTTTTGTTTCTGATGTGGCATGCCATCTTATGTGGCATGCGACACCCCCAATATGGTCGAGATACTCGTCACCCTTCTCTGCGTACCGCTGTATGTACGTCAGTGGAGCAGCACACACTTCATGAAATCCAGGCCACCTGGAGACAACGTGCAACAGCGAGAGAGACGTCTGGTGAAAATGACGAGAGAGGTCTGAAGTTGTGAAGCACCGGTTCTGCAAAAGTGCTTGCCGCACGGTTCCCATCGGTTTTGTTGTCAGCAGGGTTGGTCGACCACTACGGTCTTCATTGTGAACGTTGGTTCGTCCTTCAGCGAAGGACTGACCATGCTGTCGACCAAAATGTCGCGTCCATACATGTGGCACAATTGGCGATGAATCTCTGCTGCGGATTGTTTCTGAGCGTGCAAAAATCGGAAACGGCACAAACCTCGCAGTCCTTGGGAGACAATACCATAGCAGCCATTTTGACCTGGAGTTGTGCGGTAACCACTGCCGTCACAAGACTGAAAATGCGCTGCATTATTCCCAAAAACCTCCTCACTACTCCTGTGCGTTCCTATCCGAATACTCATTCCCACTATTGTTTAATTTTATCCGACTACTGATATATATATATATGTCGTGTGGCTAGGGCCTCCCGTCGGGTAGACCGTTCGCCTGGTGCAGGTCTTTCGATTTGACGCCACTTCGGCGACCTGCGCGTCGATGGGGATGAAATGATGATGATTAGGACAACACAACACCCAGCCGGGAATCGAACCCGGGCCCTTAGGATTGACAGTCTGTCACGCTGACCACTCAGCTACCGGGGCGGACCGACTACTGATGACGTCTCTGGACGTGATACGAACCTACTTTTTGGCGGCACCTCCTATATGCGTATAAAGCGGTAAAAACGACACATGGTATCATATCAGTTAATACACGATACACAGTATGGTGTCGAAATATCGAGTTGTAGTGCGAGTCCAGTTGCAAAACGAAAGACGACGTCTTCTTGCTTCACGTCCTCGAATCGAGGTGAGGATGGAGACAGCATATAGCAGTGCAGCCGGTAGTCGCATAACCTCGTCGCAGCAATTACATTCTGGCAAACTTACACTATGTGATCACAAGTATCCGGACACATGGTTGAGAATGACTTACAAGTTCGTGGCATCCTACATCGGCGATGCTGGAATTCAATATAGAGATGGCCCACAATTAGCCTTGATGACAGCTTTCACCCTCGCAGGCTTACGCTCAATCAGGTGCTGGAAGGTTTCTTGGAGAATGGCAGCCCATTCTCCGCGGAATGCTGCGCTGAAGAGATGTATCGATGTCGGTCGGTGAGACCTGACTCGAAGTCGTAGTTCCAAAACATCCCAACGGTGTTCTGTAGGGTTCACGTCAGAACTCTGTGCAGGTCAGTCCATTATAGGGGGTTATTGTCGTGTAACCACTCTGCCACAGGCCGTGCATTATGAACAGGTGCTCGATCGTGTTGAAAGATGCAATCGCCAACCCCGAATTGCTCTTCAACGGTGGGAAGCTAGAAGATGCTTAAAACATCCATGTAGGCCTGTGCTGTGATAGTGCCACGCAAAACAACAAAGGGTGCAAGCCCCCTCCATAAAAAACACGACCACACCATAACACCAGCGCCCCCGAATTTACTGTTGGCACTACACACGCTGGCAGATGACGTTCACCGGGTATTCGCCATACCCACACCCTGCCATCGGATCGCCACATAGTGTACCGTGATTCGTTACTCCAAACAACGTTTTTCCACTGTTCAGTCGTCCATTGTTTGCGCTTCATACACGAAGCGAGGCGTCGTTTGGTACTTACCGGCGTGATGTGTGGCTTACGAGCAGCCGCGCGACCATGAAATCCAAGTTTTTTCACCTTCTGCCTGACTGTCATAGTACCTGCAGTGGATTCTGATGCATTTTGGAATACCTATATGGTGGTCTGGATAGATGTCTGTCTATACACATTACGACCCTCTTCAACTGTCGGCGATCTCTGTCAGTCAACAGACAAGGTCGGCCTGTACGCTTTTGTGCTGTACGTGTCCCTTCACGTTTCCATTTCACCGTCACATCGGAAACAGTCGGCCTAGGGATGTTTAGGAGGGTGGAAATCCCGCGTACAGACGTATGACGCAAGTGACACCCAATCATCTGACCACGTTTTAAGTTCGTGAGTTCCGCGGGGCGCCCCATTCTGCTCTCTCACGATGTCCAAGGACCCCTGGTGTCGCTGATATGGATTACCTGGCAGTAGTTGGCAGCACAATGCACCTAATACGCAAAACGTATGTTTTTGAGGGTGTCCAAAAATGGTTCAAATGTTTCTGAGCACTATGGGACTTAATTTCTCAGATCATCAGTCCCCTAGAACTTAGAACTACTTAAACCTAACTAACCTAAGGACATCACATACATCCATGTCAGAGGCAGGATTCGAACCTGCGACCGTAGCGGTCGCGCGGTTCCAGACTGTAGCGCCTAGAACGGCTTGGCCACTCCGGCCGGCGAGGGTGTCCAGATACTTTTGAACACATAGTATATATCAATCGAACTTTGCAATTATTGTGAGGTTAATTCACGCTTAGAGCAGAGGCGGTTTTATGATAAAATACTGAACTGCAAGCAGCGCTTTCCATTATTTGTTCATAGTACTACAATCTTTGACTGTCCTCGTAGCGGTAACGTGTGTCAGGGCACTCTATTGACACTTCCTTGTTCTACAATCATTTACTGTCAGCGCGCGACGTCACTCCACGGTGAGATGACGGAGACGGGTAAAGAAATACCCTTGCGTAGTGTGAAAGGTAAACGAAAGACTGGAAGAACGCTAGAAACACGGTCCAGTACAGAAATTGAAGAAGGAAACAGAGGCAATGATACATGCGACTGTAAGAGACGTTAGATTGTTTGAGAGTGCTCGACGATGCAATTCTGGATCTGTTTTCCGACACAGACTATTAGCCGGCGCCATTAAGTGGAAAGAGTATGTCGACACCGCTAGGAGGTCAATTTTAAGTGCCACAAGAAAGACGGCAGATAGTTTGTCCTCATAGGTTTTAGACCTGACACTTGCGCTTGCTTTAGATGCGGCAGTAGCTCCTGTACGTGTGACATAGCGTCAAGCTCCCAGTCATTAGATCAGATCTATTTTCACGAGACAGACAAGTGGTATTGATTTTGATAGCATTTTCAGTCATTTCAGTCATCTATAGACAACAAGCCTTCAGTTTCTACTGAAGACAATCATGTCTTTCTCTGAGAGTACTTGAAGAGAGAGATAAAAAAATCTGGATGAAGATTGCAGTTTTGTATGAGGAAACGAAACAATATTGGTCGATCGATATAGAGATTAAAACCATATAATCCGTGTTCATCTCGATTATATTGAAAATATGTAACCGATGCCACATGCGTCAACAGATATTTTGAACACTACATATGTCGAATGTAACAAACGCATACAAGGTTTATGAACCTTAGATGAAAATGTGGAAGATTAGCAAAATTCTGCGTGCGTTCCTAAAGGTATAGTTCAACGCTCGATTATTTATGCTAGAAGAGAAAGGATCTTGGGAAGCCACGTCACAAAGCTAATGGAAGTTTTGAACGGTGGAGTGAAAGGAGCTACGATCACACGCAATATTTGAGGTAGTAACGTTTCAGGCACATTCACATCCCTAGCTGCCGCTCTACGAGTCAATGCAAACATTCTGAAGCAAGGCAAGAAGTCGGAAGGGGAACAATTAAAATACTGAATGTATTGTGACTCGCGTCTTCATTGGACAGAGAACTATAGGAAGGTTTTTATTGTGAGTTATCAGTCTTCCGACTAGTTTGATACGGCCTACCAAGAACTCCACCCCCGTGCTAATCTCTCCATCTCAGAGAAGTGCTTGCACCCTATGTCCTCAATTCTTTGTTGAATGTATTAAAATCTCTGCCTTCTCCTGCAGTTTTTACTCTCTGCAGTTCCCTTTAGGCTATTACCTGATGCCCTAACACATGTCCTACCATACTGTCCCTTGTTATTCTCAGTGTTTTCCATATGTTTCTTCCTTCGCTGATTGTACGGTGAACCTGCTATTTTGTTATATTATCAGTCCACCTGATTTTCCATATTCTTCCGCAGCACGACATCTCTTCTGTTCTGGTTTTTCCGCTGTCCTGCACTGCCATACAATGCTGTGATCCAAAATTCTCAGAAATTTCTTCTTCACGTTTGATACCAGTTAGATTTCTGCTAGCCAGGAATGCCCTTTTTGACAAAGTTACTCTGCTTCTTATGTCTTCCTTCCTTCGTCCGCCATGGGTTAATTTGCTTCCAAGGTAGCAGAATTCCTGAACTTCGTCTACTTCGCGATCACCAATTTTGACCTGAAGGTTCTAGCTATTCTCATTTCTGCTACATCTCATAACATTTTTCCGTTTTACTCTTAATCCATATCCTGTACTCATTAGATTTTTCATTCCAACCAACACATGTGTAATTCTTCACATTTACTGTGTATAGCAATGTCATCGGCGAATCATGTCATTGACATCCTTTGACCCTGAATTTTAATTCCACTCTGTTATTTCGTGATTGCTTCTACGATGATTGGATTAAACTGTAGGGGTAAAAGACTACAGCTCTGTCTTACACCCTTTCTAATCCGAGCACTTTGTTCTCCTTCTTCCAGTTTCGTTGTTCACTCTTGGTTCTTGTATATATTGTATATTACCCGTTTTTCCCTATAGCTAATTCCATTTTTCTCAGAATTTCTAACATTTCTCACTATTCCATAATGTCAAATGCTTTTTGTAGATCGACGAATGCTACGAGCGTGTCTCAGTTTTTTCAACCTTGATTCCATTATCAGATACAAAGTGAGAACTGCCTCTCTGGTGTATTTACCTCTCCTAAAATCAAACTGACTGTCATGTTCTTCTTCCTCAGTTTTCTTTTCCATTCTTATGTATATTATTCTTCTCCGCAGCTTGGATGCTTGAGCTGTTAAGCTGATTGTGCGATAATTTTCGCACTTATGTGCCATTACTATCTTTAGATGGTGCGTCGCCAGTCTCTTCTACACACCAACCTGAATAGTCGTTCAGTTGCCACTTTCCCCAATGATTTTAGAAATTCCGATGGCGTGTTGTCTATTCTTTCCGTCTTATTTGGTCTCAAGTCTTCCAGAGGTCTTTTACATTCCGAATCAAATACTGAATCTTCTATGTTATCCCCATCAAGTCCAATTACTTCATGTAACATATCATCAAACAAGTGCTACCCTCATAGAGGCCATCACTGTTCTCTTTCCATCTATCTGCTTCCTTTCCTCCATTTAACTGTGGAATGACCATTGCATTCTTAGTGCTGCCAACATTCCTTCTAATTTCACCGAAATAACTTGTTACGGAAGTGCTACATCTTACTCTTCACATGTAATACTAAAAGAGCTCTTGTATAAAGTATGTGAAAGTGTGGTGTCTGTTCTTTCGCCTAGATGGGCAGCGGATCCACCTTCTTCAGTGCGGATGCACAGTTCATACGTCAGACCCCTTGAGGGTACCTCAGAGTAGCGAACATGGAGCAAATGGACAGGGACGGTCGGCGTGATAACATTGAGTCCTGGATACTGCAGAGGTTTACGTACCTGCCTAGTAAGCAGGAGATCCCAGGTCCGAATCCCAGCCCAGCACACATTTTCACACGTCGCCGCTGATTCCACGTAATGTCCAGATTCAACTGACATCAGTAATCCCTTTCCTTTCCTTTCTCTCCCCACCACCATCAGTTTACATATAGTATAAAATACGAGCCTAAGCACATTTTTGACGCATTCCGTAGATTTACTGCGAGAAGAGGACAGCGAGACATTATTTATTCGGATAACGTACAAATTTTTGAAGCTGAGAACACAGAATTAAAAGACCTCACTCACTTAGCTCAGGTGTTTCTTGGAAGTTCGCTTAGCTGCGGACAGCTGGGTTGGGAGGTAGGGTAAGAACAGCGAAGCGCTGCCTGAGAAGGATTTTGGAAAAATCGCTAGTAGATGAGGAAACACTTATGACTTTATTAGTGGATATAGAAACCACCATCAACTCGCGACCAGGCGCAACAGGGTGATTCCGCAGTACTGTCCTTAACTAGAGAACGATTGACTATAATACCCACCGGTCCTGAACCGAGTACACAGAAGGATCTCCACAGGGAGGCGAAGCAACGATAAAAGCAGCAAAATGACTCTGTGACATGAAACCTGATGAATATCGGGTGGAAGATACGGTATTTTGGAGGAAGATAGACAGCTGATTCACAAGGCTGCGTGATGTGGCCGCGCGGTTTAGGGCGCCATTACATAGACTGCGCGGCCGTTCCCGCCGGAGGTTCGAGTCCCCCGTCGGGCATAGGTGTGTGTGTTGTTCTTAGCATAAGTTCGCTTAAGTAGTGTGTAAGTTTAGAGACCGATGACCTCACTAGTTTGGTCCCTTAGGAATTCACAAACATTTGAACATTTTGAGGCACAAGTGGAAGAGAGCCCGCGTTATTGAAACAAGACCAGGGAGAGGTGGAATAGTGTAGACCTGAGGTTCTTCAAGCCCCGGAGGGAAGAAATATTAGTCGCCCGGCGCAACTCGTCATCCCACGTTAGACTGATCAGGGTGGGGAAGCTGTTGAGGATTAAATAAATACTCCGGTTGTTATTCTTCTCAGTAATATGAATATCTTTGGAGACGTAAATAAAGCAGTAAAAACGACACATGATGTTCTGTCAGTTAATACTCGGTACACAACCGTCAAACATCGTTAATCCATAAAGACTCACACGAACTCAGTTAAATAAACAAATAATAAAAAATAATTAAATAAATAAAATCCATACTCATTCATCTAATCTCTCTCTCTCTCTCTCTCTCCTCACGCACACACATACACACACACACACACACACACACACACACACACACACACACAAATCTTTCATAATTATTGTCATGCCTGTCGATAACATTCCCACACGTAAAATTTCGATGTAAATAATTTTTCTGTATTGTGTTCTGTATGGCTGCAGATGACACTGGAAATGCAAAACACCTGTAATGCTAAACATAAAAAACCAGAAAAACACAGCATGTAAATAAAAAGCTACATACACATAAAAATCTTGTCTGTTTTCATATTTGTAAGTCCGTTCTTAAAACCTGGAATTTGTATATGTACAGGCAGTAAAGAGCATTTTTCTGTTGTTTAATAGATTCATAATCTAGGGGTAGCGTCTTTCATTAGTAATCACAAAATCAACGTTTGAATGCCGCCACGGAAATTTTAAACAAAAATCACCAGCTATGATGGCTGAAGACTTCCGTGGTAAGAAGTCATCCTCATTTTACCAACGGTTTTTCCAAAGAGAGTGGAGGAGCGAACAGAAATTTGGGGCACTATCTTGTCCTTTGGGGTGGGAAACCTCCCTTAAAAGAGTAATAATCAGTAATGATCAACGGCAGGAAGATGCAGAAGGCAGAGGAAAACAATGCATTAAAGGAACATATAGTGTATCCACAGGACATAGGGCCTGTAGTTGGAAAAGTGTCATGATGATCTCTCCAATGGCAAAAGATTGCGGAATAGGCCCCCATTCGGATCTCCAGGAGGGGACTGTCAGAGGGGAGGTGACCATGAGAAAAAGACTGAACAACCAACGAAAGAATAACGTTCAAAGAGTCGAGGTGTGGAATATTAGAAGTTTGAACTTGTTAGGGAAACTAGAAAATAAGAAAAGGGTAAAGGTGAGTATAGAGTAATATCAAGAGCAATAGAAAATGGTATAACGGGAGTAGGATTCGTTATGAATAGGAAGGTAGGGCGGAGAATGAGTTACTGTAAACAGTTCAGTGGTAGGGTAGTTCTTACAAAAATCGACAGCAAAACAATACCGACGTCAACTGTTCATATATGCATGCCGACGTCGCAAGCAGAAGATGAAGAGGTGGAGAAAGTACAATCCTGGAAATGGAAAAAAGAACACATTGACACCGGTGTGTCAGACCCACCATACTTGCTCCGGACACTGCGAGAGGGCTGTACAAGCAATGATCACACGCACGGCACAGCGGACACACCAGGAACCGCGGTGTTGGCCGTCGAATGGCGCTAGCTGCGCAGCATTTGTGCACCGCCGCCGTCAGTGTCAGCCAGTTTGCCGTGGCATAAGGAGCTCCATCGCAGTCTTTAACACTGGTAGCATGCCGCGACAGCGTGGACGTGAACCGTATGCGCAGTTGACGGACTTTGAGCGAGGGCGTATAGTGGGCATGCGGGAGGCCGGGTGGACGTACCGCCGAATTGCTCAACACGTGGGGCGTGAGGTCTCCACAGTACATCGATGTTGTCGCCAGTGGTCGGCGGAAGGTGCACGTGCCCGTCGACCTGGGACCGGACCGCAGCGACGCACGGATGCAAGCCAAGACCGTAGGATCCTACGCAGTGCCGTAGGGGACCGCACCGCCACTTCCCAGCAAATTAGGGACACTGTTGTTCCTGGGGTATCGGCGAGGACCATTCGCAACCGTCTCCATGAAGCTGGGCTACGGTCCCGCACACCGTTAGGCCGTCTTTCGCTCACGCCCCAACATCCTGCAGCCCGCCTCCAGTGGTGTCGCGACAGGCGTGAATGGAGGGACGAATGGAGACGTGTTGTCTTCAGCGATGAGAGTCGCTTCTGCCTTGGTGCCAATGATGGTCGTATGCGTGTTTGGCGCCGTGCAGGTGAGCGCCACAATCAGGACTGCATACGACCGAGGCACACAGGGCCAACACCCGGCATCATGGCGTGGGGAGCGATCTCCTACACTGGCCGTACACCACTGGTGATCGTCGAGGGGACACTGAATAGTGCACGGTACATCCAAACCGTCATCGAACCCATCTTTGTACCATTCCTAGACCGGCAAGGAAACTTGCTGTTCCAACAGGACAATGCACGTCCGCATGTATCCCGTGCCACCGAACGTGCTCTAGAAGGTGTAAGTCAACTACCCTGGCCAGCAAGATCTCCGGATCTGTCCCCCATTGAGCATGTTTGGGACTGGATGAAGCGTCGTCTCACGCGGTCTGCACGTCCAGCACGAACGCTGGTCCAACTGAGGTGCCAGGTGGAAATGGCATGGCAAGCCGTTCCACAGGACTACATCCAGCATCTCTACGATCGTCTCCATGGGAGAATAGCAGCCTGCATTGCTGCGAAAGGTGGATATACACTGTACTAGTGCCGACATTGTGCATGCTCTGTTGCCTGTGTCTATGTGCCTGTGTTTCTGTCAGTGTGATCATGTGATGTATCTGACCCCAGGAATGTGTCAATAAAGTTTCCCCTTCCTGGGACAATGAATTCACGGTGTTCTTATTTCAATTTCCAAGAGTGTATATGATGATATTGAAAGAGTAATTCAGGAATGGACATCTCTAAAAATAGCAGTCAAGGAAGCTGGAAGAAAAACATAGGTACAAAGAAGGTAACTGCGAAGAAACCATTGGTAACACAAGAAATTCTTAAGTTGATCGACGAAAGAAGGCAGAACAAAAATTTCCAGAGAAATTCAAGAAGACAGACATACTAGTCGCTGAGGAATGAAATAAATAGGAAGTGAAGGAAGCTAACCCGAATTATCTTCGAGAAAAATGTGAAGAAACCGAAAAAGAAATGACTGTCGGAAGGACTGGTGGTAACATTAAGAGTGCAATTGAAATGCCACAGTTAAATGCAGAGGAGAGAGCGGATAGGTGGGAAGATTACAGCTGAAAGCCTCTACGAAGGGGAAGACTTGCCTGATGACATGACTAGAGAAGAAACAGGAGTCGACAAAGAAGACAAAAGGGATCCAATATTATAATCAGAATTTAGAAGAGCTTCAGATGACTTACGATAAAATGAGGCAGAAGGGATACAGAGCATTCCATCAGAATATCTAAAATCATTGAGAGAAGTGGCAACAAAACGTCTATTCACGTTGATATGTGGAATGTATGATTTTGGCGATATACCAACTAACTTTCGGAAAAACATCGACGCCGGCCACTAGTTGCCGTGCGGTTCTAGGCGCTTCAGTCTGGAACCGCGTAACCGCTACGGTCGCAGGTTCGAATCCTGCCTCAGGCATGGATGTGTGTGATGTCCTTAGGTTAGTTAGTTTTAAGTAGTTCTAAGTTCTAGGGGACTGATGACCTCAGATGTTAAGTCCCATAGTGCTCAGAGCCATTTGAATCTAAAACATCGTCCATACAATTCCGAAGATTGAAAGACCCGCCAAGTGCTAGAATTATCGCATAACAGCTGATGCATCCGCATTACAGACAAGAATAATATATAGAAGAATGGGAAAGAAAATTCATGGTGTATTAGATGACGAACAGTTTGGTTTTAGTAAAGGAAAAGGCACCAGAGAGGCATTTCTGACGCTGCGGTCGATAATGGAAGCAAGAATGAAGATAAATCAAGACACGTTGAAGGATTTGTCAACATGGAAAAAGGGCTCGACAGTGTAAAATGGTGCAATATATTCGAAATTCTGAGAAAAGTACGGTTAAGCTATAGGGAGAGACGGGTAATGTACAATATGTACAAGAGCCAAGAGGGAATAATAAGAGTGGACGACCAGGAACGAAGCGCTCAGATCAAAAATATTGTAAGACAGGGATGTATCTTTCACCCTTACTGTTCAATTTATACATTGAAGAAGGAATGACGGAAATAAAAGAAAGGTTCAAGAGTGTAATAAAAATTCAGGGGGAAATGAATCACTGATAAGATTCTCTGATGACATTGCTATCCTGAGTGAAAGTGAAGAAGAATTAAATGATCTGCCGAACGGAATGAACACTCTAATGAGTACAGAGTATAGATTGAGAGTAAATCGAAGAAAGACGAAGGTAATGAGAAGTAGTAGAAATGAGAACAGCGAGAAACTTAATATCAGCATCGATGGTCACGAAGTAGATGAAGTTAAGGAACTCTGCTACCTAGGCAGTAAAATAACCAATGATGGGAGGACATCAAAAGCAGACTAGCAACGGCAAAATGGGCATTCCTGGCCGAGAGAAGTCCACTAGTATAAAAAAATGGGTCTTGATATCAGGCAAAAATTTCCGAGAATGAACGTTTGGCGCACAGAATTGTATGGTAGTGAAACATGGACAGTGGAAACTCCAGGAAAAAAAGGGTATAGAAGCATTGGTGGTGTTACAGCAAAATGTCGAAAATTTGTGTGGACTGGTAAGATAAGAAACGAGGAGCTTCTTCGGAGAATTGCTGAGGAAAGGAATATGTGGATAATAGTGACAAGAAGAACGGACAGAATGGTAGGACATCTGTTGAGACCTCACGGAGTAGCTTCCATGGTAGTAGAGGGATACTACAGAGATTAGAATACACCCAGCAAACAATAGGGATGCACGTTGCAAGTGCTACGCTGAGATGAAGTTTCTGGCAAAATCAAATTTGCTAACAAACACGAGCGGGAGAGCTTCAACTTCAAGATGAATTAAAAGTTAGATTTCCCTAGGCGTCAGACCAGGCGAGTGAGGGGTGTACTCAATACAATCTCTCTGAACAATCTGCCGTCCGGCTAGAGTGGATACCAGGTACAACCACAGATGTCTATGAAAGAGGTGGTAGGGTTGCGTCTTATTACATCTGAAACATTTTATGTACACACAGGATTCGGACGGATGGGAAAAACCTTCTCTGAAGCATACCAAATTACGCCTGACGTCGTATGCTACACTCGACGAACAATGGCTGGGTCAAAATACGAAATGACAAACCACACCACACATTAAACTCCGGTATATTCATGTGAGGGTTTTCGGGAGCTCAGTGGACACAATAGGTTTAGTTCACAATACCGATGAGTTTGAACTGCGCCTCTTCAGCACACATTTTACTGCAAATTCCTCGTCTTCGCGAACCCTTTTCTCAAACCACTTACGGTATTCCATTCTTTGATCCACATCGTTCTCGTTCAACGCAAGTTGCAGTATTGAAATATGCACTTTTCACTCTACATTCTTAAGGGGGAACGTTTGTGAAATTGATTGAAAATGTCAATTTTCAATTTATTTTTCATATATTACTAGAACTCTTGGACAATTAGTTCAATGATAAATCGCACCCGAAGTTCCTGAAAAATAATTAAATGTGTAATGCGACCTTCCTACTCCACCCAATTTTTTGAAGCAACACTTCAATACTAGCTTAGTGAACAATGATTCCTTGGATTGCTTTAAAACAAACTTGAACGAGGCCGTGATATATACCCTTTGCCATTATCGGTCATCTGCGACTCTGTTCCGTATCTTACGTTAGAAACAATAACAAACCAATTATTTGGTTATGAAGAAGCAATTCTAGGTTTGCCTTGTTCTAATGGCGTGGTTTTACTCATGTCTTCAATTATGATGCAGTTATTGTATTTAATGATGGGATCGTAGGGAGGTTGAAAGTATTAGAGAGACTGGGCTTCAATGTAGGAAATTTCACTCACGACTTCTTGAGAAAAATCAGCTTACAGTGTCTCTCTGCAGCAGAAAAGACAGTCGAAGACCTGGTAAAGGGAAGCAGGCATTAAATAAGAAACCAGAAGAGAAGCCTTGAAGGGAATTATAGAAATAGACTTAAAATTATCAAATTTCTTCTATTTGATATATTCAAGAAACAGTACCAAAGAAGCTTACTATATGCAAAGAGATTAAGAGAGAAAATTTTGTAGAAATATCTGGAAAAGTTTCTGAGAAAAAGGTACATAGGGGCCTAATTATTTTTTTGAAAATATAATTTTTAAAATCCTCGGAAGAGTTAAATAATCCGCCGGCCGGTGTGGTCGAGCGGTTCTAGTCGCTACAGTCCGGAACCGCGCGACCGCTACGGTCACAGGTTCGAATCCTGCCTCGGGCATGGATATGTGTGCTGTCCTTAGGTTAGTTAGGTTTAAGTAGTTCTAAGTTCTAGGGGACTGATGACCTCAGCAGTTAAGTCCCATAGTGCTCAGAGCCATTTGAACCATTTAAATAATCCAAGGAACTTAAAAGTAAATGTTTTATTTAAAGCAAAAATTTCATTGGGTATCTTCAAAACTGTGGATTAGGTGCATATTTTAAATAGCGTGTGTTTTTCATGAACGTCCCGCCTTAAGAATGCGTCGTATACCTGAGCTGCTAACCTCGCTTTCGCGAGCTCTCTGGTTTTTGCGATGATCGGAGGAAATTTAGGAATACCGCAGCATCAGGCGACAGACTTGTAACTGTTGGTGGTCGAACAGATCTTACCTTCTGCAAATCCACGGCTTCGAATTTAACAATGAATATGGGCAGTTTTCCACTGTGGAGGTGGTCGTTTTCCAAAATATTTCCGCCAGTTCCATTGCCCTACGTGAATATTCTCGTACTGACAAAACCACTTCACTACAGGCTTACAACCCACAAATGATAACCACACCTCAGCCCCCGTTGTCATCTTACTGGCTAGCCGTCCGCCCCTCCTCCTCCCCCCCCCCTCCCCCGTCCTCCGCCACCCCCCTCCCAACCCCCGCCAGTACAGTGTTATACTGGAGAATACCGAGATCATGACAAAAAATACGAATATTAACCTGACAGTCTAGTTATTGTGAGGGAGTGGCGTGCCACCTCTCAGTACTTTAGAAGGATGTTGAAAATTATGTCGACTGATAAGAGATGAAGACATTCACCACAGAATCAGTGGAGCTTTACATGTGAAACACTGACAAGAAAAACAGACTGGATGATGGATGTGTTAAGGCATCAGAGAAGATCTTCCGTGTTACTATATGGAGCTGGAGAGCATAAAAACAGTAGTGGGAGAAAAAGACTGGAATACATCAAACAAATAACTGAGGACATAGGACGCAAGTGCTGCTCTGAGTTGAAGAAGTCTGCACATGAATCAGAAGACTCTTGATTCCAGAAAAAACATTTAGATTCTATAAGAAAATTTACTATTGTGGATGTCGATTCTACAGAGGTGAAGATATACTTTTGCAGTAGTGTGAGAACTATTTCACAGTATTGACGTGACGTGACGTGATCGCTATGCGCGTACTCAGAACGAGATGGCGAAAACTAATTTTTTTGTTAGATTAATAACTTATCTTTTTGTAAGGACGTTAATAAAGTTTTCCAATCACTGTGGATTGAATTGACACATGCATGCAATTTACGCAGGGAAAAATTGTCCTCCCAATGACCCGTTTCTTTTCTAAGGGAAGAAAGAAGCCTAGAATGTAATACAGTCCACATCAGGTTAATTAGCGACGGATTAGTTACAACTGGTAAAGGAAACCGCAGAAAAATACGTTGCAGCACTGTTTCAAGAAATCATTGCTATATCAGCTACAAATTATATCAAGGAGAACTTCAGCAGTACAGACAGTCGAAAATTAGAATCTCACACTTCCCAACTCGCCTCCAGCGTCTTTATCCCTGTACAACGTTTTCGGACTAAGGTTACATGACATTAAGTTTCACCTTTCATGTGCAGCACTGACGGAAAATAAATTAAGAATTAAAAAAAAAAAAGACTTGTGTCGAAAAGAATATAGGCAACTGCTTCGGCAAGCTACAGTGGACAATCGGAAATATTATGAAACATTGCCTTAACGTTTGCAATGTCAGCTTCAGAGGATGAATCGGGATAAACTGCAGTATTTTACTGTGTGAGTGCAAACTTTTAGACGGGAAAGTTTTGTAAATCTCTGACATTAACTGTAATCGAATCCGAGTCCTTTTCCATAGCAAGCAGACTCGCTGACCACTGGGAAATGGAGGCGGACATGAGCTGTTGACATGAGACATTATTTTAAAATTTATCATGTGCTATTGATAAAACAATACCACATTATAAATAGTTTGAATCGTTTGTTTACTGTGGGCGTTTAAAGAGAAAGTACTGTGAAGATAAAGAAAAAAGAAATTTTATGTGTAGGATTTCATTGGATGACTATACGATTTTCGTAAAAGAGTAGCTCATCAACACTGGCTCGAGATGCTTCGTTCAGCTTTTGGTAATCAGTGGCCTACAGGAGGGACTGTCTACAAGTCGTCTGCAGAGCTTCGGCGTGGTCGTGCTCCATACAGCGAAGAACTGCGTGAAGGTTCCAAAAATCACCTACGCTGTCCAACAACATGAATTGAGAGGATAAACATGTCTTTTACTCCGAGACAGAAGCAACCTCAAGGATTTGGAACACTGCAGTACATTTCACTTTATATTAACGTTTAGCTGGAAAATTGTCTTTTCTCGATGGATTCCGCACAATCTGATCGAAGCTCAAAAACGCTCGTGCCAGTTGATGGCTGTAAATTCGACCGGAAAAATGTAGAATTCGTATATGACGTAACAAGAGACGGAACTTGGATTTGTGTAAACCGGATGCTAAGCAGCAATCAGTGGAATGGGTGTTCCAAGATGAACGGCTGCAACAAATAGGAAATACCTGACTGACCAATTCTATAAGTCCATTGACTCAATAAACCAACGGCCTTGCCACAGTGGTAGAAAAAAAACCCACTGGTTGCCATCAGATCACCGAAGTTAAGCGCTGTCGGGCTTGGCTATCTCTTGGATGGATGACCGTCCGGGGCTGCCAAGCGCTGTTGGCAAGCGGGGTGCATTCATCCCTTGTGATGCCAACTGTAACTGAGGAGCTACTTGATTGAGAAGTAGCGGCTCCGGTCATGAATACTGACAACGACCGGGAGAGCGGTGTGCTGACCACATGGTCCTCCATATTGGCATCCATTGACGTCTATCGGCTGAGAATTAAGCGGCGGCCGGTGGCTGCCATTGCGTGTTCGGAGGCCTGTTCGGACGGTGTTTGTTGGCTCAATAGCATTCGGCGAGCCCTAGACCATTTTAAAAAGCCTAATGAATCGCGAAGCTACAGCCCAGATGGAATAAATAACGAACTTATTAATTATGTAGGAGCGCTGTGTGAATTAAAGCTTTTACATTTATTCGATGAATGATGGCGAAGTTATGAGGACTTGCTGGTTGGAAGACCACAGAGGTAATTACTTTTTATTAAAAAAAGGGTTAAGAAATGTATGCTGAGAATCATGCATGTATAACTGTTTTAAATACACTTAATAAAATTTATTTAAAAATATTAAATAATCGTCTGAGAGGAGTAGGAGCTGTATTCCTGTGAGAAGAAGAAAGTGATTCTGCGAAGGGACACTCCCCGGACTACAAAATTTTCGGCAATAAAAGAATTCCAGAAAAACACTGTTCCACACACGCATCACAATTATACACTGAAGCGCCAAAGAAACTGGTACTGACACGCTTATTCAAATACAGAGATATGTAAACAGGCAGAATACGGCGCTGCGGTCGGCAACGCCTATATAACAAGGGTCTGGCGCAGTTGATAGATCGGTTACTGCTGCTACGACGGCTGGTTATCAAGATTTCAGTGAATTTCACAGTGCTGTTGTAGTCGGCGCATGAGTGATAGGGTACAGCATATCAGAGGTAGCGATTTTCCCGTACGACCATTTCACGAGTGCACAGTGAATATCAGGAATCCGGTAAAACATCAAATCTTAGACATCTCTGCGGCTGGAAAAAAGATCCTGCAAGAACGGGACCAACAACGACTGATGAGAATAGTTCGACACACGTGAAACCCTTCTGTAAATTGCTCCAGATTTCAATGATGGGCCATGAAGTGTCAGCGTACGAACTATTCACCGAAACATCATCGATATGGACTTTCGGAGCCGAAGGCTCTCTCGTGTACCCTGATGACTGCACGACACAAAGCTTTACACGTCGCCTGGGCCCTTCAACACCGACATTGTACTGTAGATGACTGAAAACATGTTGCCTGGTCGTACGATCTCGTTTCAAGCACACTGGACTCGGATTCGGGAGGACGTCGGTTCAATCCCGCGTCTGGCCATCCTGATTTAGGTTTTCCGTGATTTCCCTAAATCTCTCCAGGCAAATACTGGGATGGTTCCTTTGAAAGGGCACGGCCGACTTCCTTCCCTAATCCTATGATACTGGTGGCCTCGCTGTTTGGTCTCTTCTCCCAAACAACCCAACCTATCCTATCTCGTTTCAAATTGTATCGAGCGGGTGGACGTGTACGGGTATGGAGACAACCTCATGAATCCATGGACGCTGCATGTCGGCAGAGGACTGTTCAAGCTGGTTTAGGCTCTGTAATCGTGTGGAGCATGTACAGTTGGAGTGATATGACTAGATACGACTCTCACAAGTGACACGTACGTAAGCATCCTGTCTGATCGCCTGCATTCATTCATGTCCATTGTGCATTTGGACGGCCTTGTGCAATTCCAGCTGGACAATGTGATACCCCATGAGTTTAAACACTTGCGCTGGTCACCAGACTCCCCAGACATGAACATTATTGAGCATATCTGGGGTGTATTGCAACGTGCTGTTCAGAAGGAATCTCCACCCTCTCCTACTCTTTAGGATTTATGGACAGCCGTGCAGGATTCGTGGTGTCAGTTCGCTCCAGCACTACCTCAGACATGCCACGTCGTGTTGGGCACTTCTGCGTGCTCGCGGGGGCCCTACACGATATTACGCATGTGTACCAGTTTCTATGGCTTTGCAGTGTAGCATCCGCAGCGTCACGGTACGTAATACCCATTTTATCGAGGCCTTGTTCGAGCTCACTCCATTGCTGATATTGCGCCCTTTGATGTCTATGAGGCGTATTGGCACTTGCTTATCTGTTTCTGCTTAGTTTGACGGCTCTGCACATGCTCCGGAGCCCACGTCAAGTACGGGCCTTGCAGAGAACTTGTGGCGTCGCGCTAGTCGGCTTGAGGCCGACAATAAAGACGGGCCGTGGCCCGTACGTCTTAGCACATTAGACTGCAGGTTTTACGAATGCCACATGCTGTCTCCGGAGGGGAGCGAGTAACTATTTCAGACTAGTTTAATAACTCTTGACTGCTCATTGGAATGGGCGTAAGCTCTCGATACCATACGAGAAATGTAAGACCGTTAATGGGCACCTTTTCAATTAAATAGTGATTTCCCGTGGCCTCTGCACGGAGCCGAGCCTTCGCGAAGTGCGGCGGACAAGCCGAATATTGTGACGTCACAAGTTCGTTGCAGGAGCCCCTGTATCTTGTTGGCTCCGAGTTGGCTTGTCCGCCTCACTTCGCGAACTCTCGACACCGTGTAGGAAATCAATATGTAATTGAAAAGGTACCCACTAAAGTTTTATCTTAGTCGTGTGCTATCGAGAGCTTGTATGCATTTATACGAGTAGTCAAGAATTATTAAACTCGTCTGAAATAATTGCTCGTTCCTCGCCAGAGACGGCTGCTGGCACTCGTAAGAAGAGCAGTGTTGTAAGAGATCCGAGCAGATGTAATTTCGATGTATTGCTCATGCGCTGCCTGCGATATGTAAGGTCTCTGACCAGAGAGCAGTGTTGACTGCAGTAGGAACTGTGTAGCTGTAGCAGTAAGTTGTTAGTAGTCTGGAGTCTGCTCTGGTCTGGTATGGTGTATCACTGGCCCGGTCGCGGTGCAGCGATGCCGGAGCCTGAGTATTATTGTGTAAGGTAAAAAGCAGCCTCGCGCATATGTATTAATGTTATCTCAAGTCGCATGTAAATGTTTTAAAACTCTCGTAATAATAATCTTCCTCATAAAAAGTAACTTTTAACAACCATTCATTTCAATTTAAAGAATTTACTAATTTCTCCCATTCATGATCATCCCGATTATTGCAATAGAAAAATCAGTTGCTTCCTTTCATAAATGACAGATAGGTCGGCCAGCATTGCACAGAGCTGTGCCGGAAAAATTTATTGTAAGAGGAGATATATCCGGTGACTTTATTGAGATAAGAATTTTTGCATAGTTTGTTCAGAATGATCTTTCAGGGCCATGACGCAGCACTGCTGTCGTCCAAAATTTACCAGGTTAAATTCACAGTGAATTATTGTAAAGTCGTAAGTGAGCGACAATTTAATTGAGAGGTTAGTTACATTGTTTTATTACCAGGCTACTGAATTTATTTTTTATTGGGTCGTTACGCTGAATGTGAACGACATAATTATAATTTTTACTGTTGTGAGGTTACGCTAAATGTGAATGAATTTTGAGCTTAGATTAAATGAGAAAGAATTTTGTGTTGAGGTTACACTATATTAGAATCATACTCATATTATTTATTTTAATTTTGTGGGGAGGTTACAGTGTCAATGCAGTGACGTACGCGCCACAGCTTTTGTTTCTCGTGGGACTCGACGTATTCAGCATGACGTAACACTGACCTGTCTGGTTACACAAAGCAAGGCGCTGTTGGGTCTACGCGCATGCCATCTCCCTGCAGACACTTATCATGAGGCCTCGGTTCTACATATCCCCCTTATTTTCAGTAATTCAGACTATTCCTTCTGAGTCTTACAATTAATACAAACAGCAGTCCGTAAAGAACTTACATGAAACAGAATTTTTAACATTGTGCAGCCCTGTCAGCAACTGTGATAACTGAACATGTAACACGTCAGCCTCAGATCCTAAAGTAACAAACAAAGGCCAAGTACATTGTGGTAGCAAACGATGTACAGACGTACGTATAGGACTAAGATATTTTTAGATATGGGCGTACAAAGCTAAGTGTTAGATTTCAGAGGACCTTTTTATAAATTTGGTGTATAACGCCATAAATACAATGGAACAATGTACATGCACGTATATTGTGTCAAATTACATATTCTCAGTAAAACATAGTGGTTGAGAGAAAGAAAGACAGGCAGCAGTGCCTAAACATTTTGTCTTAAATAATAAGTTAGTGTCCAGGTGTGTTAAACCGACGTTGTCTAACACTGATTAATGAAAAAACAGAAGTTGAACAACAGTATCAGAAAGACTGGCCGTGCAACGCCACTTTCCTCAATTATAAAAAAAATTTTTGCATTTAGGCATTTGAACACGCGTTTCTGCTTACGAATAACATTTAATACCAGTGTGATTGGGCGTGTAACGCCACAGTCATAACAAAAAGTCAAGTTTACATTTGCACACTTAAATATAGATTTCTGCTTATGAACGAGAAGAAGAACATTGTCTCATTACGATTACTTAACGGCTATGGCATGATGAATGGATGTGTATCCCACAGTCATATTCGAGATTGGATTCAAGTAGCCAGACTGGCTACAAGTAAACAGATAATTAATATCTAACAAATGGAATAAAAGCGTTCGTTTCACATAGGTAAGTGTTGTCAAAAATTTTAACAGCTGATGGTAACATGAGTGGGTGTACAATTCCAAGGTACTAATAAGTTACAGACCGATTCTGGTCAAACGTTAAATGTAGGCTGTAAGCCGCTCTTCGATACAGTTCCCCACAGTCGTTTAATGAACAAAGTAAGAGCATATGGACTATCAGACCAATTGTGTGATTGGATTGAGGAGTTCCTAGATAACAGAACGCAGCATGTCATTCTCAATGGAGAGAAGTCTTCCGAAGTAAGAGTGATTTCAGGTGTGCCGCAGGGTGTGTCATAGGACCGTTGCTATTCACAATATACATAAATGACCTGGTGGATGACATCGGAAGTTCACTGAGGCTATTTGCAGATGATGCTGTGGTGTATCGAGAGGTTGTAACAGTGGAAAATTGTACTGAAATGCAGGAGGATCTGCAGCGAATTGACGCATGATGCAGGGAATGGCAATTGAATCTCAATGTAGACAAATGTAATGTGCTGCTAATACATAGAAGGAAAAATCCTTAATCATTTAGCTACAATGTAGCAGGTCAGCAACTGGAAGCAGTTAATTCCATAAATTATCTGGGAGTACGCATTAGGAGTGATTTAAAATGGAATGATCATATGAAGTTGATCGTCGGTAAAGCAGATGCCAGACTGAGATTCATTGGAAGAATCCTAAGGAAATGCAATCCGAAAACAAAGCAAGTAGGTTACAGTACGCTTGTTCGCCCACTGCTTGAATACTGCTCAGCAGTGTGGGTTCCGTACCAGATAGGGTTGATAGAAGAGATAGAGAAGATCCAACGGAGAGCAGCGCGCTTCGTTACGGGATCATTTAGTAACCGCGAAAGCGTTACGGAGATGATAGATAAACTCCAGTGGAAGACTCTGCAGGAGAGATGCTCCGTAGCTCGGTACGGGCTTTTGTTAAAGTTTCGAGAACATACCTTCACCGAAGAGTCAAGCAGTATATTGCTCCCTCCTACGCATATCTCGCGAAGAGACCACGAGGATAAAATCAGAGAGATTAGAGCCCAGACAGAAGCATACCGACAATCCTTCTTTCCACGAACAATACGAGACTGGAATAGAAGGGAGAACTGATAGAGGTACTCAGGGTACCCTCCGCCACACACCGTCAGGTCGCTTGCGGAGTATGGATGTAGATGTAGATGTAAAATGAGTAAAGTTTAACGAGTCGCTAATGTGGTTTAGCACTAATCATATGTAGCAGACACGTGGTCCGTGTGCAGGACACCATGAAATGGTCTAGATCCTAAAGTAACATACAAAGGCCACGTATATTGTGGTAGTATACAAAGTACCGATGTATGCTATAGGACTAAGACATTTTTAGATATGGGCGTACATTAACATATACTGCTATATACTTTATGTAATGATAGGCCATTAGCAGGACTTTTATTTAGATATGGGCGTATATTCACATGTACTGCTGTATACTTTAGGTTATGATAGGCCATTAGCAACACATGATTGCCTTATTATTTAGAGCTTAAAGAAAGGTTGCATGCCATAAATTGTAAACGGATTAGTAAGCAACTTCGTACCGCGTACTCCCGGTTTTAGCCACACAAATATAGTTACGAGCAAAACAGTGTACTTTATAAGCTATGAAAGGTCGCAGGAACAAACTATTGCCTCATATCTGGAGGTTAAAGAAAGTTGTATGCCATATATTGTAAACGGGTCATACCGTGTACTCACATTTTAACCTCATGATTAAAGTTACATGAAACAGGCGGTAGTGTAAATAAGAAAGTACTTGAAGTACGTTTCGATGCATAGTGTTAGTAGAATCAATGACCATCTACCGGAAAGTGTGAGTAGATGAATGGTGCGAGGAGGAAACGGAACATAGATAAATTACGAAACACTAGTAGAAAAGGCAGCTGTAGTATGAGTGACTAAAGGAATGAGAGTTCCGAATATCGATATTGTACGACTACAGTACAGGCAACAATTGCTAGGGAACAAAACGAGGCGGCATTACCGGTGCTTCCGTTCCCGAGCGCTCCAGCAGCAAGTTATAACTGAGGCCGTTGTGGATACAGCACCCACCAGGGAAAGTGCACTCGAGGCCGACCTTATTTCCGTACAATAACCGCGAACGGCTCCCCATTCGCAAGTATCTGCATGTTACGGAGCTACTTAAGACGTCCGTGTGGCAAAGTGAGGAGGCACGGCTGCGTCTGTTTTGGCCGTATCCGCGTTTTTACGACTACAGTACCCAAGAAAGAAAAGTCAGTTAGCCATTAATGGCACCAGAGGGCAGTAAAAAAGAGAGGATGTTTCGAAAGAGAGACAGAGACAGAGAGAGTCGTCTGAAATGTAACTCGCAATGAATGACCCGGAACGAGGTACTGAAGGGCTAACCGTGGGAAAAGTCAGCAGTCCGTTGCAATGGCATAGTTGAGAGCTAAGATTTTTTTGTGGCCGCGTGCATGAGGAAAGCAATTTCGTGAACGACCAGAAATTAGTTACGCAGTCTAAAATGAGTTTTTGTTATGTTGTTGTTGTGGTCTTCAGTCCTGATGCAGCTCTCCATGCTACTCTATCCTGTGCAAGTTTTTTCATCTCCCAGTACCTACTGCAACCTACATCCTTCTGAATCTGCTTAGTGTATTCATCTCTTGGTCTCCCTCTACGATTTTTACCCTCCACGCTGCCCTCCAATACTAAATTGGTGATCCCTTGATGCCTCAGAACATGTCCTACCAACCGATCCCTTCTTCTGGTCAAGTTGCGCCACAAACTTCTCTTCTCCCCAATCCTATTCAATACTTCCTCATTAGTTATGTGATCTACCCATCTAATCTTCAGCATTCTTCTGTAGCACCACATTTCGAAAGCTTCTATTCTCTTCTTGTCCAAACTATTTATCGCCCATGTTTCACTTCCATACATGGCTACACTCCATACAAATACTTTCAGAAATGACTTCCTGACACTTAAATCAATACTGGGTGTTAACAAATTTCTCTTCTTCAGAAACGCTTTCCTTGCCATTGCCAGCCTACATTTTATATCCTCCCTACTTCGACCATCATCAGTTATTTTGCTCCCCAAATAGCAAAACTCCTTTACTACTTTAAGTGCCTCATTTCCTGATCTAATTCCCTCAGCATCACCCGACTTAATTAGACTACATTCCATTATCCTTGTTTTGCTTTTGTTGATGTTCATCTTATATCCTCCTTTCAAGACACTGTCCATTCCATTCAACTGCTCTTCCAAGTCCTTTGCTGTCTCTGACAGAATTACAATGTCATCGGCGAACCTCAAAGTTTTTATTTCTTCTCCATGAATTTTAATACCTACTCCGAATTTTTCTTTTGTTTCCTTTACTGCTTGCTCAATATACAGATTGAATAACATCGGGGAGAGGCTACAACCCTGTCTTACTCCCTTCCCAACCACTGCTTCCCTTTCATGTCCCTCGACTCTTATAACTGCCATCTGGTTTCTGTACAAATTGTAAATAGCCTTTCGCTCCCTGTATTTTATCCCTGCCACCTTTAGAATTTGAAAGAGAGTATTCCAGTCAACATTGTCAAAAGCTTTCTCTAAGTCTACAAATGCTAGAAACGTAGGTTTGCCTTTCCTTAATCTTTCTTCTAAGATAAGTCGTAAGGTCAGTATTGCCTCACGTGTTCCAGTGTTTCTACGGAATCCAAACTGATCTTCCCCGAGGTTGGCTTCTACTAGTTTTTCCATTCGTCTGTAAAGAATTCGTGTTAGTATTTTGCAGCTGTGACTTATTAAGCTGATAGTTCGGTAATTTTCACATCTGTCAACACCTGCTTTCTTTGGGATTGGAATTATTATATTCTTCTTGAAGTCTGAGGGTATTTCGCCTGTCTCATACATCTTCCTCACCAGATGGTAGAGTTTTGTCAGGACTGGCTCTCCCACGGCCGTCAGTAGTTCCAATGGAATATTGTCTACTCCGAGGGCTTTGTTTCGACTCAGGTCTTTCAGTGCTCTGTCAAACTCTTCACGCAGTATCATATCTCCCATTTCATCTTCATCTACATCCTCTTCCATTTCCATAATATTGTCCTCAAGTACATCGCCCTTGTATAGACCCTCTATATACTCCTTCCACCTTTCTGCTTTCCCTTCTTTGCTTAGAACTGGGTTTCCATCTGAGCTCTTGATATTCATACAAGTCGTTCTCTTGTCTCCAAAGGTCTCTTTAATTTTCCTGTAGGCGGTATCTATCTTACCCCTAGTGAGATAGGCCTCTACATCCTTACATGTGTCCTCTAGCCATCCCTGCTTAGCCATTTTGCACTTCCTGTCGATCTCATTTTTGAGTCGTTTGTATTCCTTTTTGCCTGCTTCATTTACTGCATTTTTATATTTTCTCCTTTCATCAATTAAATTCAATATTTCTTCTGTTACCCAAGGATTTCTACTAGCCCTCGTCTTTTTACCTACTTGATCCTCTGCTGCCTTCACTACTTCATCCCTCAAAGCTACCCATTCTTCTTCTACTGTATTTATTTCCCCCATTCCTGTCAATTGCTCCCTTATGCTCTCCCTGAATCTCTGCACAACCTCTGGTTCTTTTAGTTTATCCAGGTCCCATCTCCTTAAATTCCCACCTTTTTGCAGTTTCTTCAGTTTTAACCTACAGGTCATAACCAATAGATTGTGGTCAGAGTCCACATCTGCCCCTGGAAATGTCTTACAATTTAAAACCTGGTTCCTAAATCTCTGTCTTACCATTATATAATCTATCTGATACCTTTTAGTATCTCCAGGGTTCTTCCATGTATACTGTGGTGTCACCGCCAGACACCACACTTGCTAGGTGGTAGCTTAAATCGGCCGCGGTCCATTTAGTACATGTCGGACCCGCGTGTCGCCACTGTGTGATCGCAGACCTAGCGCCACCACAAGGCAGGTCTCGTGATACGAACAAGCACTCGTCCCAGTTGTACGAACGACATTGCTAGCGACCATACGGACGAAGCCTTCCTCTCAGTTGCCGAGAGACAGAATAGCCTTTTGCTAAGTCCATGGCTACGACCTAGCAAGGCGCCATTAGCCTTACCTACTTTGAGAGTTATAGTATAAATGTCTCAAGAAGAACGCTGTATTCATCACATAATAAAAGTTAAGTATAAAGCAGCTACGTACTTTTCTTGCTACCATTCAATAGTTATCCTGTTCCAGAATTGACGCCAGTCGGCGTGTGTGTACGCGTGCCTTTCTTTTGGCTACTACCGTGTGGCGTAACAGTCTTGTTACGTCACTACATATACAACCTTCTTTCCTGATTCTTAAACCAAGTGTTAGTTATGATTATGTTGTGCTCTGTGCAAAATTCTACCAGGCGGCTTCGTCTTTCATTTCTGTCCCCCAATCCATATTCACCTACTATGTTTCCTTCTCTCCCTTTTCCTACACTCGAATTCCAGTCACCCATGACTATTAAATTTTCGTCTCCCTTCACAATCTGAATAATTTCTTTGATTTCATCATACATTTCTTCAATTTCTTCGTCATCTGCAGAGCTAGTTGGCATATAAACTTGTACTACTGTAGTAGGTGTGGGCTTCGTATCTATCTTGGCCACAATAATGCGTTCACTATGCTGTTTGTAGTAGCTTACCCGCATTCCTATTTTCCTATTCATTATTAAACCTACTCCTGCATTACCCCTATTTGATTTTGTGTTTATAACCCTGTAGTCACCTGACCAGAAGTCTTGTTCCTCCTGCCACCGAACTTCACTAATTCCCACTATATCTAACTTCAACCTATCCATTTCCCTTTTTAAATTTTCTAACCTACCTGCCCGATTAAGGGATCTGACATTCCACGCTCCGTTCCATAGAACGCCAGTTTTCTTTCTCCTGATAACGACATCCTCTTGAGTAGTCCCCGCCCGGAGATCCGAATGGGGGACTATTTTACCTCCGGAATATTTTACCCAAGAGGACGCCATCATCATGTAATCATACAGTAAAGCTGCATGCCCTCGGGAAAAATTACGGCTGTAGTTTCCCCTTGCTTTCAGCCGTTCGCCGACCGCGGTGGTCTCGCGGTTCTAGGCGCGCAGTCCGGAACCACGCGACTGCTGCGGTCGCAGGTTCGAATCCTGCCTCGGGCATGGATGTGTGTGATGGTCTTAGGTTAGTTAGGTTTAAGTAGCTCTAAGTTCTAGGGGACTGATGACCACAGCTGTTAAGTCCCATAGTGCTCAGAGACATTTGAACCATTTTTTTCAGCCGTTCGCAGTACCGGCACGGCAATGCCGTTTTGGTTATTGTTACAAGGCCAGCTCAGTCAATCATCCAGACTGTTGCCCTTGCAACTACTGAAAAGGCTGCTGCCCCTCTTCAGGAACCACACGTTTGTCTGGCCTCCCAACAGATACCCCTCCGTTGTGGTTGCACCTACGGTACGACTATCTGTATCGCTGAGGCACGCAAGCCTCCCCACCAACGGCAGGGTCCATGGTTCATGGGGGGGGGGTTTGTTATAGTCACAGAAAATCATTTGGTAAAACAGTCCTCACAACGAGGGCAAATGACAGTTCTCCAGGTATTTCAATGATCTGTGAGACTATGTAGTGTAATAAATACTGCGCTGCCGAGGACTTCACAATTTAAAAGTGCGAAGTTCTTACAAATAAATAACGTTAAATTTAGCAGGAAAGTTTCATATCATGTAGAAACTGAAACGTTACATTTAGGACAGTTAAAACCACCCGTTTATGTATACTCACATCGTTCAGAAAGAAACATTTCTACATCGTACTTTATTCACTTGTTTAGGTCATAGCCCTGACACTCGATACAGATGATTTATTCTAGCGGACAGCATGGTTCAAATGGTTCAAAGGGCTCCAAACACTATGCGACTTAACATTTGAGGTCATCAGTCCCCTAGACTTACAACTACTTAAACCTAACTAACCTTAGGACGTCACACACATCCATGCCCGAGGCAGGATTCGAACCTGCGACCATAGCAGCAGCGCGGTTCCGGACTGAAGGGCCTAGAACCACTCGGCCACAGCTGCCGGACGGATAGCATGCTTAGCAACAGTAAGTTCCAAGTATATCTTAGGGAAAAGGGAAGTAGGCGGCGAAGGGTGAGTGATGATTCACCGCAGGACTACGTAGTATCACCAAACCTTTTTAATCTTTATACGTGTGATATGGCCAACACTAATACTGAAAAGATCCAATTTGTTGACGACCTAGCATTAGCTTATCAGGAAGGTAACCTGGAAGAGAGTGAAGGAGCTTTGAATACAAACTTACACATAATGGGCGATTACTTCAAGAACCGGAGGTTGAAGGCAAATCCATCTAAAACAGAGATAAATGCTTACCACCTTAATAACGGTGTAGCGAATTATAAATTAAATGTGGTCTTCGTAAATGTCCCTCTGGAACGTAACCTGTCCCTAAAATACTTCGGAATCATTTTGGACCGGGTCCTTACTTTTAAGAATCATTTTCAAAATATCGCAAAAAAGTGAACACCATGATTGAGATTGTTAGAGAACTAGGTGGGTCAGGATGAAGCGCAAACGCAGACACACCTCGTACTTCTACATTCGCACTGGTTTACTGTACGGCAGAGTACTGTGCTCCAGAGTGGAAGAAAAGTCCACTAGCACTCGAAGCTGATGTGACACTAAATCAAGCAATGAGAAAACCAGTCGTACGACTTAATCAACATTACTTCCATGGCTTGCTCTATAATGCATTATTGTACTGCCATGAACAGAATGAGAATCAGCAAGTATGAGACAGTTCCAAACCTATACTACTCATCAGAACTCCCTTCTGTGCCACCAGCTACAGAATATACCTGCCAGCAGACTTAGATAGAGAAAACCACCCTAGCTAACACAAGATGCACCTCTTGTATACGATGTTTGACAAGAATGAAAAGAAATACGACAGAAATTTGCTGCAATAAATTTTCGCCTTATTACTGATCTCACTGAATGTGTGATCGCCACTACGAATAGATGTGAATCGATTTCGTACAGGGCGTGGAAGCTTGGTGCATGTTTGTATGAATGGGTCTCAAAGATACCAAGGCGTGCGACTGTTGAATTATTGTACAAACTATGGAGCACTTGATTAAAGAGTGTTTACTACGGATTTTTTCTGGTGGTCTAGGATGATACCAAGATTGAGAACCGGTTTAGAGACCTAGATATTCAGCTACAAAATTTTTCTAATACTTTTTGTCTTATTTATGGATTCTTCCGTCGCTTCTTGTAGATTTCATATTGAATAACACTTAGGCGGTTTTTTGTTCTACTGATTTTTATTTGTATGAACTAGTTTTCGGCTTATTAGGCGATCTTCAGATAACTACTGGCTATTGTTTACAAGGAGCTTGTGTTCTTACGAACCAAACATTCTGGACTAAGGTAAAACGCACTTACATACGATCTTTAGTTATGGTATTGTCTTTGGAGTTGTCAAAAGGGTTTTTTGACTGTTTGTTCTGTATAACTGTTCTTTAACATAAAAATTACGTTTTATGGTTTGTCAGTACCATGTATGACAACAGTTAGAATTATTTAGAATACACATTATTACAAAATTACAATTTTTTGGTATTTGTTGTGAACAGCTGCACTGTTCGCATGGGGACGCCGAGATGCTAGATGGCGTTGATCCAACTGAATCCATCCCTATCATTTATTATGACGGTCGTGGGATCCTAACCAGCATTGGCAATAGCATCGTGGAATAATAAATCTCACCCTCGATAGCCCACAATAATTCTTATGTCGATTTCCGACATGTAGTGGTATGTGTATCTCCATCTTAAACGAGGCGTAACACTTTTTCCTCATAGAAAACCAACATTTAAGAGCGACTGCTGAATGCATATTCCTTTTTTATATAGAGACTGCAGATGGCATTACTACCTCATGTTGAATAAATCCAATCGAGTTGTACTTGGCTAATCATTTATTTGGGTAAAACCGTACACGTGACCTGGATTTCAGAATTAAATCTCATCTTCAGGCGCTACAAAAAACGAGAAAAACTAAGAAGAATTCTTCAATAAAATTAACAAACATTAAGAGACCCATAAAACGTGAACATCAGGTTATGCCTTGACTGCATACGAGAAAGTCGTATCAATAGTGTAAAAAATGCAGCGACTTTATCAGGTAGCATGTGAGATCCCATGCGAGTAAGGCACGGAAAGATTCTCAGAGGCAACCAGCACAGCATCGGGTAAACATGACCTAACCGAAAATGCATGAATGTGACAACGAAAACGAAGACATCGCCAGCGTATTGTAACCTATAAACCGACTGCGAACAACTAGACATGTGGCATGGGCTTACGAAATTAAAATGAAGGTATATAAGTCGCAGAACGCCAATTTGTGAGCCTCAACGGTAGTTTGCCATGTAAGCGCCCAGCCCGCCGTATATCGTGGATGCCCGACATACCGGTCAACAGACTGCCGCGCGCCGGCCGCTGTGTCCGAGTGGTTCTATGCGCTTTCGTCCAGAGCCGCGCTGCTGCTTTGGTCGCAGGTTCGAATCCTGCCGCGGGCATGGATGTGTGTTATGTCCTTAGGTTAGTTAGGTTTAATTAGTTCTAAGTCTAGGGTACTGATGACCTCAAATGTTAAGTCCCATAGTGCTTAAAGCCATTTGAACGCCGGCCGGAGTGGCCGTGCGGTTCTAGGCACTACAGTCTGCAGCCGAGCTACCGCTCCGATCGTCGGCTCGAATCCTGCCTCGGGCATGGATGTGTGTGATGTCCTTAGGTTAGTTAGGTTTAATTAGTCCTAAGTTCTAGGCGACTGATGATCTCAGAAGTCGCATAGTTCTCAGAGCCATTTGAACCAACCAGCCATTTGAACCATTTTTGAGACTGGCGCGCGAACCTCGCTGCGACTCCTGTGTGCACAGCACCCCCAAATTTCCTCCCAAACGCCATCCGCTACTAACAGGGCTAAAACCACCTACGTATGCATGGCAGTAGCTAAACAAACAATAAAAGCAGTACATGCAGTATGTAATGCAATTGTCAAGAAATAAAAATAATAAAAAGGCATAATGAAATGTCAAGAAATAAAACTAATAAAACCATAGCACAAAATGGAAAATTAATAAAACCATATTATAAATCATATTATAAGAGAGAGCTGTTATACTCGTCTTGTAGTGCCTGAAGATGCGTGCCTGATGTTATCCAAATAAAACATTAGCCAAGTACAACTGGAGCGAATTTATTCATTATGAAAAATACTTCGTGCAGCTGCTCTGAACTGCTAATCTTTGGTGATACATTTCAGGCCACTCTTAGGTTTGTTGCGTGGGAAATGTATGGTGTTCGAATTTTAATGGCTCGCGGTTAGTATTGCCAACCACACTTTGCTGCAGTGGCGGGATGCTGGAACGGTGACCTCTAGTCCAGCCTGGGTGCAAACAGTGTATGGGATAGTCTCAAAGCGTGTAATGTGGTTTTACTTTAATTTTTTTAGCTGATTATACTAGAATTGTTTTTATAAGAATGTTGTTAGCTTTAACTTTTTTAGGTGGTGATTTTTATTCTTTTATATTTTTTATTAAGCTTGCTATTATATCTTTTTGGTTTTATTTGGGTTCGAGATACTTTTGTGTAAAGAAAATTTTGAATCAGTGTGCTGATCACATGCCCCTCCATCTCCGCATTCAGTGACACCTGTGGGCTGAGGATGGCACGGCGGCCGGTCGGTACCGTTGGGCACCCATGACCTGTTCGAGCTGAGCTTAGTCTTTTAGTACTAACTGAGATTCGTGAATTATATCGTTCCACCATGTGGCTACTTAAAAATGTGGGTGGATTCTCCTAAGGGACCAAACTGCTGAGGTCATCGGTCCCTAGACTTACACACTACTCAAAATAAAACTAACTTATGCTAAGAACAATGCAAACACCCATGCCCGAGGGAGGACTCAAACCTCCGACGGGAGGGGCCGCGCAATTCGTGACATGGCGCCTTAAACCGTGCGACCACTCCGCGCGGCTGGCTATTTACATCCCACACTTCCAATCGTCTAATCTGATAAAGACGAATGATAATAATTCCCCCTTTCCCACGTCTCCTTTCCACTCAGTTGTTATTTCTATATACTTCTCACCCAAGGACAAAAGATCTCTACCAAAAGCACGAGAACGGCCCAAGAATAAGACCTGGAACGAGCGCAGCACTGACCAACTCCAGAAGGAGAAGCTGGAAGATTTTTATAAGTGTAAGAATCACAGGAAAAATATTACCCGTGCATCAACAAGTGATGCGGCTCAAAACAAGAAACCTGCTAGCAAATGTCTGAAGCTAGTTATAGGAAGGTATGACAAGATTTGAAGTTTCTTTAAGCAATAACGTTTCGAAGAACCCCCGTACTCGTCGCAGACTGTGATTTCGATTATGTCAATGGAAATAACTATGCTTTAAATATCTGTGAATAGTATTTCACGTGATCAACTTTCTTTTGGGAGCTACTATATACGACAGTACAATCGAGCTTCTTATCAGTGATGAATATAGGATTGTTGGAGTTGGATATACGTTTAACCTTGTCCACCATTATTTTCATCTCAATTTCGACTGGGGGACAACCAGGTAACCGCAAATTACTATTTTTTGTGCATTTTTAAAGAGCATGAAGTGAAGAATCCAACGGTATACTTATTTTTCAAAGAAGCGCCTCTTCACATTCCGTTTTTGGGCGAAGTGTTTTCATTATTTAATAAACACACATACCAAAATTAGAGTTTAATTTTGAGCGTTCCTGTTGCACTAACTTTACTTATAACGCGTCTAGATGCCGTGGTTGGACCACTGCATGTTTCCTAATTTGGGCCGGTTCATTTTAGAGGACATCGATAACACTTAATATTTAAATACAAAAGCGGAATGTACGGGAAATGGACAGAAGACGAGCTGAAGGTAGCCGTGGTAGCATACAGAATAGGTTAAAATGGACTTAATGAGTCTGGCAATATGTACGGGGCATCCAAAGCTACAACGAAGAGACATGCTGACAGTAAAAATACGTTCTCAGATGTAGTTAACTCATTCGGAAGACATTTTTAAGGCAGAGATGAAAATTTTCTCTCTGGCCACCTCATCTTATTTGAAGAGAGGTTTTCCGGATGTACCATCAAAGATGTTCATAAACTGACATTCCACAGAGCAGAGAAATATAAATTATCATTATTTCACGAGAGAGAAGAAAATGCCGGGGAAAAAGTGGTTACATTCCTTTATGAGACGAAATCCACAAATTTCCCCCCAGTCAGCCAGAAAGAACACAATGGCGAGAGCTAAGTGGTTTACAAGAGAGAAAGTGAAGCAATTCTTCGACTCTCTCAAGAAAACTATCGATGAGAATAGAATACTACAGTCAACGTCGAAGAATTTGGATTTTCAGCGGTTCAGAAAAGACAACAAAAAGACGTCGCGCAAAAAGACAAGCAATAAGTGGGGTGCATCACAAGGTGGGAGCGAGGGTTTAACACCGCAGTTGTTTTGCGACGCTAGTGTGGGTGGATACTATTTTCCTCCTATGATTATATTCAAGCGTAAGAGTAGGCAGCAAGCGTAGTTCAGCTCTCTGAGAGTTCTCACCGTGACTCCTGCTGCTTGATGGTCACACAACACATAGAAGAGTACGTTCGTGATAATGGTATAATCATATTGCAGTTTTCTTGATGCACTATCCACAGACTGCATTAACTTGAGATATTTCGATCATTGTATCTCTTCAAATCTGTTTCATTCAAGACCAGGACCAATGAGTGCATAAAACGTAGTTAGAACTATAACGCAGGTTCAGATACACTCTAAAGCAATAGAAACACGCGCCTTGAAGGAACCGGCACGTGTGATGTATATGTACAGACAAACAAATGATTACAATTTCAGTTACATTGGATGATTTATTCAAGAGAAAGAGCTTCACATATTGAGCAAGTAATAATACGTTGGTCCAATCTGGCTCTTATGCAAGCAATTGTTCGGCTTGGCCTTGATTGATAGATGTGTTGGATGTCTTCATAAGAGATTTTTCTTGCGTTACCAGTCTTCTGATCGGTTTGATCACTCCAGCCATAAATTCCTCTCCTGTTACAAACTTTTAATTTCAGAGTAGCCCTTGCAGCCCAGGTCCTCAATTATTTGCTGGATGTAATGCAGTCTTTGTCTTCTTCTACAGTTTTTACCCTCTATAGCTCCCTCTAGTACCTTGGAAGTTATTTCCTGATTTCTGAAGATATGTTTTATCGTTCTGTCCCTTCCTCTTGTCAGTGATTTCCATATATTTCTTTCCTCGTCGATTCTGCGGAGAACATCCTTAGTCATTACCTTATCAATTTTCTGTAGCACTACATCTCAGATACTTTGACACTCTTCTTTTTCCGGTTTTCCCACAGTCCATATTTCACTACTACAATGCTGTGCTCTAAACGTACGTTCTCAGAAATTTCTTCCTCAAATTAAGGCTTACGTTTGATACTAGCACACTTCTCTTGGCCAGGAATGCCCTTTTTGCCATTGCTAGTCTAGTTTTTATGTTCTTCTTGCTCCGTCCATCATGGGTTGTTTTGCTGTCTAAGCAGCAGAAGACCTAATTTCATCTACTTTGTGATCACCAATAATGATGTTTAGTTTCTCGCTGTTCTCGTGTTTGCATCTTCGCACTACCTTCATTTTTCTTCTATTTACTATCAATCCATTTTCTGTATTCATTAGACTGTTAATTCCATTCAGAAGATCCTGTAATTCTTCTTCACTTTCACTCAGGATAACAATGTCATCATCAGAGAACCGCATCGTTGATATCCTTCCACTCTGAATTTTAATTCCACTCCTAAACCTACCTTTTATTTTCATCATTGCTTCTTCGATGTACAGATTGAACAGAAGGGTAGGGTACATGATCATACTGTGGTTGACTGTCTCATACGTGTGACATTAAACTGAAGATATGTGTGTTATTTGAGAAAAGCTTCGTTCCTTACTGAAATATCTTGATGCTCAAGCACAGAATACGCTCTAAGATTCTACGAGACAGTATGTATAAATTGTCTCACGTCGATCTCAAGTGACACGTTGATTTGTCTGATTAACATCCAGGAAGGGAAACACTAACTCATGTCTATCTTAAATTTATTATTGATTTTAAAGGCTACCAACTCTTTGAGTTGTAATGTGTTGTACAGTAGTAACGAACAGTTTGAACGTACAACTATCTGACCATCGTTTAAGACTTACGTAAATTTATTAACAAATATTTCCACCATTCTAATTATTCACCAACTGCGTCATTATAAGCAGCATTGTATCTGCTCACTAAATATGTGCAATACGACAGAGCTGTCTTTCGAATGAACTATCGGTACTGCGGAGAGTGAACTTTACCTCTTGTGACAGATTTTCCGAATTCCATGCGTCAAAAAGATTCGTACCGAGACTGTAGTTATTTGATTTTTAAAAAAGTGCGACGCTCTGTGACCAAAGATCTGCCTAGAATGTTTATTCATCGCGAGTACTCAAATATTTCCAAATGTGGACTTAGAACAGACGAAAACGTCCCTGAATATATATGTCTCTGGTAGACCGTTTTACAAAATTGAAACCTGGCAATAAAAAAGAAGAAAGAAACCGGAAAAATTTGAAACGAGGTACTGCAGAGGAATGTTGAAAATCAAGTAGATACATGAAGCATGAAATAAACAGGAACTACTCGTAGAAAGAATAGGCGACCATAATATCTACAGAAATATTTTATGTGAAAGGAGGACATCTTGGAAAAGTTAATTTGTTGTTAAGTCAACTGTCATCGATATTTTTAAATCTTATCCGTTTCCATGTCAGACTTCCAAATATTATTTCTACAACATTTCACATCTCAACTAGATAATTGTTTGTAAATATATAATATTATGTAATTTCTTCGCGCACAAGCATTTAATTCATTTTTGATAAGTCATTTATGTGTTATACCTCTCAGTTTTTATCTACTAAATATTTATCAATTGTCTCTGGTGGTATAGCTGTAAATACCGAAACGTTATTATCTCTGTCTCACAACAAACTCTTTCAGTTCAACTCATTTTGAAAAAGTCTTACTACAGTCAACTTAATACATGAAATATTGTGTCTATAAAAATTACTGAGAAATTGAAATTACAGCGGTGCAACGAAATATTATGCACCCGTTAAATTATTTAATCTGTAATTTAGCTATTGTTGATACAAAAGACTCTTTTAAATGATTGTAAAACGCTGCGAATACTAGATATGATTCCAGCTAACAGCGATTTTAATGAGGAACTGGTGCTGTAAAACAATCTACTTCAAGTATTTCTACTTTCCTCTGACCCCTAAATACAAATAAAATAAAAATGGAATCATTTGTGTTGTTCCTACGTAGTGAACTGACGACAACGATGGGAGTAAATGCTACACATAAATTTCCTGTCGCAAGAGGATCAGCGACGATTACACCACACTGAGCAATTTATTCTGTCAGCGACTGCGTGCTTCCCGCTCGTAGTAGGACCGCTGGTTGTATTGTTTAATTCGCAACAGATTACGCAGATCTGTAAGATCGACGTATCAGTCAACGGCTTAACCGGCATACTGTCGTACACCGAGGCGCTACATGCCTAATGCATTATCCAAAAAACCGACTGCTACCAGGCAGCGATGCAGATACACCAGCATCCAAAATTAACGACCCTGTCGGCGACAGGAAAAGTTTAAACGCAAACAAATTTGCATCGGTTTCACATCCCACACCAATCTCCTAGTTTCCTTTCTTCTTTCCCTGTCGCTTTCTGCTCTTGCATGTCCACTCTTCCACCGTCAACTTCTTCCTCTCTCTTTCATTCCTCAGTTTCCCACTTCATTTTCTACCCCCATCTCCCGCTCCTCTCTCCCTCCCTTCCCCCCCTCTCTCTCTCTCTTCCTCTCTCTCTCTCTTCCTCTCTCTCTCTCTTCCACTCTCTCTCTCTCTCTCTCTCTCTCTCTCTCTCTCTCTCTCTCTCTCTCCTCCTATTCTGTCTCCATGAACACCCTTTCGTACTTGTGTATGGGTTTAATTTGTGGGGTCTGTAGAAGAATGGGAAAGGGGCCTCGTTTGTCAACGCTTTGGCTTATTTGTATGCAGTAAAGACACGGCGGCAACTGGTACGCATTAAACAGCCCGCTTTCTTATTACGAAGCGTACAAATTGGATGGAGCGGCAAAATTTAAAAACTTGGCTCATATCTGCCACTGCGGGGCTATGGACGCCACTGAAAGGTCAGTAAATGATGGTATTAAGTGCTGGTAATACTTTTTATAGAAACTGAAGCACAAACACGGTTTATTTTAAAAAAATGGTGAGATGCCAATGTGAGTTACTGGGTGAATGTTACACTGGAACAGTTCTGAGATACGCTGCATCACGTAGTGTACAGCAGACCTTTGAATTAACATTCACCTCCACATCTCCATGCTGGATTTACATATGACCTGCAGCGCAGAAGCTACTAAAGATTGTGTTTCACATCTATTACTGTAGTTGAGACCCACAATATCTTAATAAAGGATTTTCAATTTGTAAAGTATTTTTTGTATAGTTATAAAACCGAGTACGATATTAAAGTCCCTAACTATGACTGTGATTGAAAAAAATTGGTATGGAAAGGGAAAGGAAGGAGGAAAATGAGAATGAGGCTGGTCTATGGGATAGGGAGAAAGGCATGAAAACTCGTAATTACAAAAATATTACGTCATTTCAGCAATATATTCGTCAGAAATCAGTGTCACGTAGAAGAAGGCAGTGTGTTATTATTAAATACCATCAAAATTGAATCCGCCGCTTCAAATACGTTCATCAAGCAAAATCGTAGAACTATTCTTAAAATTACGTATTACAGAACTCAGAAACTACAAGAAACGTTGAGTTAAAGGACGAAAATTACGCAATTGTCTTGGAAGTTAGGGAAATACGAAAATAGCTCTCCTAAAAAGTCTAAAAGAAACATGACATACTAATGTAACTAAGACATTGCTAAATCACATACTCGCGGAGCGTAGCGAAACACAAAAACACAAATAAATAAAATAATTCACACAAAACCACACACAACCCTACACACTGAACACACATGAAACCACACACAAAGCACACATAAAAGCACACACAAACATACACGAAACCGCACACACAAAACCATGTAGACAAAAGCACACACACACAAAACACCACACTCAGAATGGCACACACAAAACCAGATATACGAAACCACATTCACGATACCACACTCACAAACATACAAAATGGTACTCATGCAAATCAGCTGGAAATCTCACACACAAGCTCACATCGACAAACACATACAAAGCTACACACACACACACACACACACACACACACACACACACACACACACACACACACACACAGAAAAGCACACAAAAAACCACATTGCCAACTAAAGACACACAAAATACTACATACAAAACCATACACACATGAAACCTCACATACAAGCCTACATCCGAAAACACACACAAAACCATATACACTCAAAACCACAAACACAAAAGAAAGGACTATCATAAACACATTCTCTTCTCACACAAACGAGCTCTCTGAATAAAAATACACAAACACCTGAAGTACTACAACCCAGCCAACAGATAGTTTTGACAATCCAACAAACTGGTAAATACTGATAAAAATACGACAGTTTTGTATCAGAAAACATTAAATATTGCACTTAAAACGAACAAACAGTGACTTGTCTGTTGGCACAACTGTATACGTTGCAAAACAATAGTTTTCTTTTTACTGACCAGCGCAAAGCAAGTATGTTTGCAGAAATACATTCAAACAGGAGGTACTAAAAGAGAACAACAGACTATACCTGACCCAAAAAGGGATATTATTGATCTAAATTTGATTTATTTATTCGTTACTAACAGTTCCCGTAACTGTCAGCAGGCTGGTAGCGGCCAAGTTACTGCCCCTCAGCGTTTGATTAATAAAAGTAGCAACTTTAGACATGTAAATTTTACTAGACAAAATATCAATGAATTCATGATTTGTAGTTAGTTCTTTCTTTTCCATCGAGATAATGATGATGAAAGCTCTGCTTGGCGGAGAGACTTGCGTAATGTTGGGCGAGTGGAGATGTTCTAACAATAACGTTGGATTTTATGAGGAGGACACTTTCGGATGCGATGAAATTGTTGGGTGGCGGGTAAGAACACAACTGGGTGAGAAATGAATGTGCTGGAGTGTTCATTTTGGTGGACGAGGGGGTGGGGGTGGGGGAGTGGGAGATAAGGAACAGAGTGGATTATGGCTTTAGATTTAAGAAATTCAGTCATTTTATAAAAATTTGTTATGAAGGGCAACTTTTGCATCATATGCACCATGTAGGTTGAGTGGTGACGAAATATGAGCTGTCTGTCGTAATGGAAATGAGCGTTTAGAGCCATTGGCCGGGAGGCCCCTTGCGGGGCAGGTCCGGCGGCCTTGGTGCAGGTCTTATTACATTCGACACTACATTGGGCGATCTACGAGCCGGATGGGGATGAAATGATGATGCAGACAGCACAACATCCAGCCCTTAGAGGGGAAAATCCCCGACTCAGCCGGGAATCGAACCCGGCCCGTAGGAGGGCAATCCATCACACTGACCACTCAGCTATCGAGGCGGTCTCTCTCGTAATGAGGACTCGAGAATATTTATTTTAACATGTGGACTGTCATTATCCTGTTGTAGTACATTTCCGGAGGTTTTGTTTTTTAAAGATCATAAGCACACACCTCAAAAAATAACTCGCCACCAAGAGACTCTGTGTAATACCACCTTTAGTTATTCCGATGGTCTCATTTCAAAGAGGGTGGGAGTCCATGATTCTTCCATTGATGAAAATGGTGGAGAAAGTCAAAGTGCTCGAGAAACATTATACAGGTAATACTAAAAGAATTAATAGTGTACTCAAACATACATACATTGCAAAAGTTACTAAAAGAAATGGATGAACTAAAAAGGCAAGGGATCTCGGAAGCGCTAAGTGGCATACACTTGATGCACGGTCGCCTGCGAGATGGAAGAATGGCGGTTCCGGTCCCCTTCTGATTATCCATCGTTATATGAAGTCTGTGACATACCGAAGAATTACAATAAAACGTAGATTTCGACCCTCTGTAAATCTGCGATGAGTGTAAGGCATTATTACGGAAAGCTCTGGAACATTAAAGACTCAGTTACGGACGAATCGAAGGTCCTCGAAAAGAATTTTATGGCTCTGAGCACTATGCTATTTAACTTCTGAGGTCATCAGTCGCCTAGAACTTAGAACTAATTAAACCTAACTAACGTAAGGACATCACACACATCCATGCCCGAGGCAGGATTCGAACCTGCGACTGCAGCGGTCGCTCGGCTCCAGACTGCAGTGCCTAGAACCGCACGGCCACTCCGACCGGCAAAAGAATTTTAACACAAGATTTTCCCTTATTTGCAATCAAACGTCAACTGCTATAGGCTTGGCAGCCTAGAAGATGGCAATCCTACCTCTTTTGTGCTGTTAATTATAACAAGTGGTGATGGGAGAAGATGGCTTCCTCCTGAATTTCATAATGACTGATGAAGCTAATTTACACGTGAGAATCATTGTTGTAGACTAGAGAAAATCGGAGTGCCATTCCGTCGTGTGATAATTAAAGCCACGAAAATGTACAGCATTAACAGACCATCTCGTATATACTGACGAGCCTAAACATGATGATCACCTGCTTAATAGCTTGTTTGTCCGTCTTTGGAACGAAGATTCTACGTATCAGTGTTCCGACAGTTTTTTGATAGGTTTGTGGAGGTATATGGTATTAGGTGTCTACACACAGATCATGCAATTCGTGTAAATAGCGGGCCGCTAAGTCGCGTACGCGGTGATGGCGCTCAATAGCGACCCAGATAGGTACCGTTGGATTTACATTCGGCGAATTTGGTCGCTGAGACATCAATATGAGTCCACTGTAATGCTCCTCAAACCTTTGTAGCACGATTCTGGCCCCGAGCCGCAGACAGTTATACTGCTGAAAGATGACATCGCCGTCGTGGAAGACATCAAGCATGTAGGGATGCAGATGGTTCGCAGCTGTCAGCGTGTCCGATTACTACCACATGTCCCATGCAAGCGCAGGAGAATGTCTCTCATACCATAATACTGCTCCCATCAGCTGGGTCCGTTGCCCGCTGCATGTTTCGAGCTGTCATTCATCTCGATGACGGCGTTTATGGAGACGACCAGCAACTTAGTATAGCAAAAATATGATTTACCCGAAGAGCCATTGATGGGAGGTTGAATCCAGATGGTCCCGAGGCCTCTGAAACCGTAACTGACAATGTCGTTGGATCAACGTATGAACACGTAGGCTGGCTCTGAGCACTATGGGACTTAACTGCTGTGGTCATCAGTCCCCTAGAACTTAGAACTACTTAAACCTAACTAACCTAAGGACATCACACCCATCCATGTCCGAGGCAGGATTCGAACCTGCGACCGTAGCGGTCACGCGGTTCCAGAATGAAGCGCCTTTAACCGCACGGCCACTCCGGCCGGCCGAACACGTAGGGGTGGCGTGCTGCGGAGCTCCATGTTCAACAATGTACGAAGAACCGTGTCCTCCGCAACGCTTGTGCGTGTATCAATATTGTACTATTTCGGCACAGATGCCACAGATCACCATCTAACCTACTTTACAGAACATACAAGGCTGTGAACCCTACATTCTGTGAAGAGTTGTGGACCTCCAACTATTTAGCGCCTAGTGGTAGTTTCACTGCCCTTCTACCACTTTCACAAATGCTCACGACAGTAACACGCGAACATTCGACCATCTTCGCCGTTTTCAAGAGACTCGTTCACAGGCTCTGCGCAATAACAATCTACCCTTTGTCAAAGTCGCTTATCTCGATGGATTTCCCCTACCTTCGCTAGGCTGATCCACCTTCCGTGTGCCGAAAAGTAAGTGGGGAAGTATACCACAGGATATTCAGAGCGATTCACGACATAGCTTTCATCTAGATAAAAACACTGCTTAAACTGCATGCCAAAAGCGTTTACACTAGTTTTGTTTTCCTGTCATAGATTAAGTTGTTGCACACGCAATGAGAATATCCTTGGTGCTCATTTTTTTAATAAAGTACCGGAAAATCTAAACACTGCTGCATACGAGATAATTTCTCAGAAGAAATTAGACCACAGAATACGTTTTTAACGAAATTAAGATGTCATGGGTGTTAGATATTTCACGCGACTATCGCGCAACGATTTTGAAACTTTGTCCCAGATAGTGAGAGCACTGATCATGAACCAATCCGCAAGACTGAGCCAAAGTCACACTGAATTTCCTGGCAGGTTGAGACCATTTATTCCACTGACTGTATCATCCTGATCACAGTCTGTGTTGGGGCTGCTCTTTAATTCGTTAGTTCCAGAATGAAATATTCACTCTGCAGTGGAGGGTGCGCTGAATCTTCCTGGTGGATTAAAACTCCTACTGTGGACTTTTGCCTTTATCAGGCAAGTGCTCTACCAATTAAGCTACCCAAGCACGACTCACGACCGGTCCTCACCGACTTGCGTCCGCCAGTACGTTGTTCTCCTACCTCCCAGACTGGCCCGCGAAAGGCAGAGGTTCCAAGTACGAGTCTCGGTCCAACACACAGTTTCAATTTGCCAGGAAGTTTCAATTCATTAGTTGAAGGAGGAACAGCAAATAATCGTTTATGAACTAGTTTTCTAGACTGTCACACAAGGATTTGAAGGTAATGAATCAAGTGGCACTTATCTTTAAAATGATTTCAATAGAACTCATTACATACTACATACAAACAAACACATGCCAATAAAAAAAAATTCGTTCTACAACATTTTTAATCACAAATAAAGACTCTGTCGTCTCTTCTCCCATCACGCACGGGTAACAGAAGATATAAAATTTTTGGCTGCTCGATTCGCCATACCGGTATATCACGTGTCACAGAGAGCAAAATCGCGCTACTCATGTGCTAGTGTTTAGGAGGTTTATGGCACGCTAATGTGAAATGGAAGAAATTTTCATCACCAGAGTTTGGACGGGTATGGAAGGATACGTGTTTATTTAACGTTTCTGATTATCGGTGGGTGAGAAAAGTTCTTATGTTGAACTGAAAATTAGACCGAAAAGCATCAGGGGGAAGGAGGGAGTGCGTAGGGGGCAGGACTTTGTGGTGTTGGTTGTGGTGGTGGCCCATCCATAAGAAGGGGCGCTAACTTCTGTGTCTCTCTAGACGCTTTTTGGAAGGCGTAGGGTATATGGCAGCAACGAGTTCATTCTCGTGCTTCTCTCAAACATGTACTCATCAACAGTCACGCAACACTACATCATATTCATCCATTCATAAAACAGAGGAAGTCAACTGCAAACCGTCATTCCCATGACCACGGCCAGGACACCAGAATCGTGCTCTGTCATTATTAAAAGCCCACATTGCTTGAATGTTGATCTGACGTTTATGTATTTAACTGTGTTGTATTCTCTGGGTCACTAATTTTCTGAGAAACAAAATGGATGGATGTGGTCGTGTTCGTCCTATCTCATTTATAGGATGCCTACTCCAATTTGTACCATACTTGGTACACATGTTACTCACTAGCTGTAAAAAAATTAGAAGCATGACAAGCTACATCGACAGGATTAGAAACCGACTGAAGAGTAGAAATATGGATAACTCGGGAACGCTAGGCGCAATTTAAAAAATATGTCTTTCTAAATAGAAACCATATTGCTTGTTTGAAATACCTGTAGCACACGTAATAGTAAGTGTGAGGTTTGGGAGGTGGTAACATGTAACATAAGGATAGTACTAGAACGCTCCAATTAATGGAGTAGGAGTAGGATTAGAGAACCTGAGGGGACTAAAGGGAAACAGACGGCGTACATCTGAGAAACTCATACTACCAACAGGAAATGAATGTGGTTATGCGGTTGGGGACAGTGTGATGTGTAAAAATAAAGGTAGCTCTGGAAGTCTTTCAACCATTTAATATATTATATTGTGTGATCCCGCGGAGGAAAGAAACGTGAATTTGGAAGGTAACACGTACGGGAACGGTGATACGTAAAAATAAATTAAACAGCCTATATTACTGCTTGAGATATTGTTCCCGCAGGTACTAATGATAATTATAACAGTTTACTGCTGGTCGTGTAACCGAAAACTGATATGAGTGCCTAATTCATAGTTTTTAGGATTGCTAGACTGAATGTTTGCAGTCTTACTGAGGCATGGGTTACTCCACGCCAACTAGAGCGCAACTACAATCTGAACGAAAGTTTTCACAGACATTGCTTACATGAGGCCGTGCTGAAAAGTAATCCCTCCGAATTTCTTACTCTGTTCTCAATATCGATTGAGGTATTGCATGTTATGCATATTACTCGGTTGAATTTTTCGTTTCGCTGACGCCAGTTGCAACCTTGTGCCGCTATGGTCTCCGAATTGTAGAGTGTAACTTTGCGGTGTGTAACGTACCTACGTCAATACATGAGAAACAGCTTACTGTAATCGAGTTTCTACCCACAGGAGGTTCGTCCAAACATGGTGCACCCTCTTATTCAGCATGACAACGCCAGACCGCACACGGGTGCTGCGACATCAGCAGCAATGCGCGCCTTGGGTTCACTGTCGTCGATCATCCTCCATGCACTCCCATATGGATCTGGCCCCATCCGACTTTTGTCTGTTTCCAATGCTTGAGGGAACAGTTTCGAGAGCTAGATTTTGATAGTGACGAAGCTGTGCAAGCAGAGATGAGATTGTTTCTCCGTCAACAAAGTCAAATATTTTACAGTGACGGTTTCAACAATCTGGTGTCTCGTTGGGAGAAATGTGTTTCTCGCAATGGTGACTGTTGGTAAATAAATACAAAGAAATTAAGAATAAAGATGTAGTATGTTTTATTTAAAAAAACCTTAAGAGTTTTCACATGGAAAACTCGTAGATGTTACATTTCAGAACGTCCCCCGTACATTAAAACTAAGCTACGCAAAACTAGAGTCGAAGGAAGGAAAAAAATCGTGGTTTTATGAGTCTTTCATTCATGGGCTGCAAAATGTTGCACGAGCCCTACGACAGTTTCAAGCAAATTAAACTCGACCTACACTGATAGGTAGTAATAATTCAGAGGAGATATTGGGTAACAACTTTTTATATTCAACGTAGTATTCAAATTTAAAGGCTGTGACACTAACTCATTTCGCGGTACGAAAATTATTGCAGTCTCAAACTGGTTGAAAAACTGTAACTTCTGATTTTTCCCCAACATTGACATAATGTAGCACACATATGGTGAGTCACTCAGCGTTGAACAGAGGGAGGAGCACAAAAGGTTGTGCAGTTAACCCAGATGTCTCATGTTACACCTTGTTTCAGTTTTAGGTCGTCTTAAATCTGTTCAAAACCGCAGTGGAACTCGCACGAGGTTCGCCAGCCCTCCACTGAAAGTATCCCGAGATCTTCAGTTTTTTAAATCCTAACCTCAAATTTGGTTCAGCTTAATTTCGTCCAATAGGGGACATCTGTGCAAAATCTTATCTAAGTCGCTGCAGTCATGGACTGTGCGGCTGCTACCGGCAGAGGTTCGAGTCCTCCCTCGAGCATGGGTGTGTGTGTTTGTCCTTAGGATAATTTAGGTTAAGTAGTGTGTAAGCTTAGGGACTGATGACCTTAGCAGTTACGTCCCATAAGATTTCACACACATTTGGACATTTTGAACAAAATCTTATTCAAGCTGGAGTTTCGCCTTACAGAGGAAACTGAAGGTGTCGCAAATCATTTTCCCTTTTTGGGTAGCTGTGGTTAAAATATTTAACGTGGAAATATAGCTGTAATTAAATATAAAAAATACATTGTCACTCTCTTACGGGCAATGTTCTTACTAACTAGCTATTGAGGGTTCTCATCTCGTTGGCATTTATCCACAGATACATTAAGTTATGAGTGTGTCCACTTAATAATAATAACAGGATGGTATTTTGAATCCTATCACTGATGGCTGTGTCATGGCAGTTAAGGAAAGAAGTACGAGGAGCACATAATCATGGTGGAAGTGACTGTCATACGTGGGAAATTTGAATCAGCCGATGCTTAAACTGATTAACAAATGCCCTGCCCTGGTTGCCCTTTACGTTAATGTGTTAGAAGCTGGGCACTACATATGAACTGTTTGAAGTCACACCACCGCATTGTTACATTCTCCTTCTCCTCTTTCTGGATCCAAACAAAATACATTATTTTCAGATTGCTCAGTTGTAACCATTAAAATCAGTGACTACAACAGAGGAGATATACAGTTATCGGTAAGCCAAGTGTAGTTATTGAGATTAAAATTACTGACACTTACTTTTAATAAGACAGAAACCCTGAAACTGAGGTACCGCAATTCAAAGCTGTCACACATCAGGAGGGTCTTGGAGCACATGATGAATTCTACAAGCCGGCCGGTGTGGCCGTGCGGTTAAAGGCGCTTCAGTCTGGAACCGCGTGACCGCTACGGTCGCAGGTTCGAATCCTGCCTCGGGCATGGATGTGTGTGATGTCCTTAGGTTAGGTAGGTTTAAGTAGTTCTAGGTTCTAGGGGACTGATGACCACAGATGTTACGTCCCATAGTGCTCAGAGCCATTTGAACCATTTGAATTCTACAGGCTATTTGGCAGAACAAAGTGAGAACCTTAGAACTGCCTGAGGCTTTCCCTAAATAAGGACAGAAACCTGTTTAATGACAGAATATGTTGCATGTTTGAAGAATGAAGCGGGTGCCTATGGAACACGATTACTTTCCTCTTCACCTGCACACACTTTAAATGTAGACCAATTCTGCTCGGAGAAAGTATCAAGATGTTGCTCGAAACAACATGGATACAGGAACGTACACATAAATAGAGATGGTGAATGCTGCCATTAGGGGAAATAGTTCTTTTACTTGATGAGAAAGTTGATTCTTTATTTAGTGCATCGAATACAAAGTTTGTATTCAGAACAATGTGGAACCCATGCGAAGTTTCGTAATATTTATGAGTCAGATTGAGTTCTATGGGCGTATATATCAATTCTGTTGCGGAAATAAACTTTTAAGAAATGGAAAAGTACAAGTAGAACTCACGCTCTGAGAATTCCGTACAAACTTAATTATGCATATGCGTAAGTAATAATAATAATAATAATAATAATAATAATAATAATAAATTCATGTGAGTCAATGGCCTGGTGCAAGTTTTTTCTAATGGGGCCACTTCGGGCGAATTGCGTGGCTCTAATCTACACCATTCGTCGAAACGGGGAAAGGGGACTTACAATTTAACGTGGAATCGGAACGACGTATTGTTCTGGCCACTACGCACATCGTTGAGAGGAAGGCTGGATTAAAAGGAAAATTGAAAAACACGTGATCTGCCTCTGATCTGGTGCCGCAACCTCCCGGTTTCCAGGCCGGACATGAACATCTACAGGTTTTGAAGAATTCGTTTGCGAGTATCAAAAATAAGTGACTTGCATGGCCGTATCTTTCGGCTGCATTGACTTAGAAGCTTAAATTATTTACACCACTAAGGGAATGTAGACGTTGGCGTTTGGCATAAATTTCAACTCGATACCTCTTCCCATTCATGAGAAAATGGAGTGCTAACAGTCGGACAGACAGATGACAGACAACTGAGTGATCCTATAAGAGTTCCGTTTTTACCGAGTCAACCAAGGAAACCTAGAAATTAACATTTGCAGACAGTTACAAGTATTTCTAAAATGTACTTGGCTTACCATACAAGAACAAACAGTTATAACGAAGGGTACGTCGTGCTGTTCCTCCGCTGCAGTCTTCGACGGGCGATAGCGGCCCTCGTCATCAACGCTGAGTTGCCCACGGGATTTAACTCTGACGGTCCCTTTTTTCCCCCAAATCCACATATTCGTCGTACACTCATGAGATCGTGGGACGTGAAAAGTACCGTAGCTGAACGGCCTCCTACACGTAGTGTCGAATGTTTTGAACACGGACGACCTGGCCACGATCATAGGCGCTGACATCGCATGATTTGCTCAACCTAAGTTCGACCGCCACGTCGATTGCCAGCGATGATGTGGCGAAAGCCGAGTCATGTGCCACTCCGGCAGGTCCTATTCGTCATTGTGACAAGAACGCTCTCCCTCCGTCATAACCACAATCCGCAAACCAGTATCGCTCATGAATGGGCTGGTGCATGTTTTTGCATCTAGAAAGTATATTACTAGAGAGGGCGCTGTTCCATCGCTCACTTTCCACGACTGCGATATGACTGACATCAGACGCAAGGTAATACGGAAGCACAACAAGCGTTCACACTCTGCCAAACGTTGAGTAGTTTCCCCGGTCTGTGTCCAAAATTTTTTAGTACCGTACGCAGTAGGCTTAAACACAACAGTCGCGAACTAAGAGATCAGCAGTGCTGGAAGTCTTATATCGCTTTTCCTTCATTTGTGAGAAGAGCACCATTCCTCGAATGTGCGTATCGCGGGGTCTCATTTCTCTTGTCTTCAGCATGTTTCGAAGAACTATGCCTTTAGGAAGGATCTCTTCTTTCCGATAATTGTAACTCGCCTGAGAATTTTGTTATGGCTGTTCGAAGGGTGCTAACGACTACTTCTTAATACCTTACTAATTACAATTGCCAGCACAACTCAACCAAACTGGAGAAGGAGAATGGGTCTTGAAGAGCTGAACTCACAGGGCTAGATTTTCGATAAAACGATGTGCCTTATATGTTCATACTATGCTAAAAACCTATAACGATAAAAAAGACCAGTGTAGCATCATCGCTTGGTCCAGGGACTGACAGTTGCCAAATAAATAAATAGGCCGTGAGACATTATTTTCGAATGCGCTATTGGAAACAAGTCACTGAAAACAATCTCAGTAGTAAAATATCTAGGAGTATACGTGTAAAGGATAATGGCAACATCAAAAACGTTGTAGGAAATGCAGATGCCAAGCAGCGATCAATTGAAGGAATCCGAAGGAAATGTGGGTGACCCACGAAAGAGGTATCTTATGAATCTTCTGGTCGACTATTCCCTGAGTATTACTCGTCAGGCTGCGTAACTTGTCACGTGGAACTGATAAAGGAGATACAGAGCATCCGAAGAAAAGCAACGCGTTTCGTCAAGGATCCGTTCAGTAATCCCTAGTGTGTTACGGAGATCATCTTCCATCCCTAGAGTCAGACACTACAAGGTAAGTGATGTGCGTCATTGAGAGATTTGTTATTAATATTCCGAACGTGTACGTTCAATGAAAAGTAGGGCAATATATATATATATATATATATATATATATATATATATATATATATATATATATATATTATTTACCTTACCCTGCCCCCATACTATTTCCATTACTTTGCCAGTAATGAGAGCTGCGAGCTCACACAAAGGACTGCCTTGGTAAAATACGAAATGATTTTACAATTCCAGTTTCACAAAATTTAAATGTTAACGGGATCCATAATACGTCCCAATTTGAATGTAACTTTAATCTTCTCAAACTTCAAAAACGGAGTGAAATATGTTTGAAACAAGTATGAATTGCAATCTGCGGAATGAAATTCGGACAACTCCGTTACATTTCTGCTTCGCATTCGGCCAACTCCAGCAGCAGCCAATAAGATGGCACGAATGCTCCTCTGGCATTCCCATACTGCAATAGTCAGCAATATTGACTTCTATTACCAGACGTATTTTTAGTCATATCTTCGCTGTGAATTTGACATAAAGAAGTACCATAATGGAAGAGAATATGGAAGAACCTCATACTAAAGAAGCAAGAAAGCGGCTGAGAGATAAAAGCAATTGGAAGTTGACAAAAGCAAAGACCGACAAGTGAGTTTATTTTTCTATTTTAAACCAGCTAACGTATCAGCTTATGCTTAATAATGACTTATTACTGGAAGTAATACTGGGAGAAAGTTTAGTAGATGTGCAATTATATTTTCTACTGCACATAATATAATTGTAAACTAATGCTTTAATCTTAATTGCTGTCTTTTCTGCCGAAGATAGTCCCCTAAAGCACCCCCTGTCCATCCAGCTGGTAAACATAGTAAAGAAGTAAGTGTTGTCGGCTGTTGAGAATGGCAGACACACTCCATTTCTATTCACCACTTTAAACATCCAAAAATAAAGAAAAACAGAACTACTGTAGTGTACTACACTGAAGCGCCAAAGCAGCTGGTGTAGGCATGCGTATTCAAATACAGAGATATGTGAACAGGCAGAATACGGCGCTGCGGTCGGATACGCCTGTGTAAGACAACAAGTGTCTGGCGCAGTTGTTAGATCGGTTATTGCTGCTACAATAGACAGCAAATCATCGAGTAAAACTGAAGTGATATCGGATGTTCCCCAGGGAAGCGTTCTGGGACCTCTGCTGTTCCTGATCTATATAAATGACCTGGGTGACAATCTGAGCAGTTCTCTTAAGTTGTTCGCAGATGATACTGTAATTTACCGTCTAGTAAGGTCATTCGAAGACCAGTATCAGTTGCAGAGTGAATTAGAAAAGATTGCTGTATGGTGTGGCAGGTGGCAGTTGACGCTACATAAAGAAAAGTGTGAGGTGATCCACATGAGTTACAAAAGAAATCCGTTGGAATTCGATTACTCGACAAATAGTACAATTCTCAAGGCTGTCAATTCAACTAAGTACCTGGGTGTTAAAATTATGAACAACTTCAGTTGGAAAGACCACATAGATAATATTGTGGGGAAGGCGAGCCAAAGGTTGCGTTTCATTGGCAGGACACTTAGAAGATGCAACGAGTCCACTAAAGAGACAGCTTACACTACACTCGTTCGTTCTCTGTTAGAATATTGCTGCGCGGAGTGGGATCCTTACCAAGTGGGATTGACGGAGGACATCGAAAGGGTGCAAAAAAGGGCAGCTCGTTTTGTATTATCACGTAATAGGGGAGAGAGTGTGGCAGATGTGATACGCGAGTTGGGATGGAAGCCAAGCAAAGACGTTTTTCGTCGCGGCGAGATCTATTTACGAAATTTCAGTCACCAACTTTCTCTTCAGAATGCGAAAATATTTTGTTGAGCCCAACCTACATAGGTAGGAATGATCATCAAAATAAAATAAGAGAAATCAGAGCTCGAACAGAAAGGTTTAGGTGTTCGTTTTTCCCGCGCGCTGTTCGGGAGTGGAATGGTAGAGAGATAGTATGATTGTAGTTCGATGAACCCTCTGCCAAGCACTTAAATGTGAATTGCAGAGTAATCATGTAGATGTAGGTGGCCGGTTATCAAGGTTTAAGTGAGTCTGAACGTGGTGTTATAGTCGGCGCGCTAGCAATGGGACATAGCATCTCCGAGGTAGCAATGAAATGGGGATTTCCAATACGAACATTTCACGAGTGTAACGTGAATATCAGGAATCTGGTAAAACATCAAATCTCCGGCATCGCTGCGGCCGGAAAAAGATCCTGCAAGAACGGGACCAATGACGACTGAAGAGAATCGTTCAACACGACAGAAGTGCAACCTTTTCGCAAATTGCTGCAGATTTCATTGCTGAGTCATCAACGAGTGTTTGTGTGCGAACTATTCAACGAAACATCATCGATATGGGCTCTCTGAGCCGAAGGCCCACTCATGTAGCCTTGACGACTGCACGACACAAAGCTATACGCCTCGCCTGGGCCCGTCATCACCGACATTTGACGATTGATGACTGGAAACTTGTTGCCTAGTCGGACGAGTCTCGTTGCAATTTGTATCTAGTGGTTGGACGAGTATGGGTATGGAGACAATCTCATGAATCCATGGACCCCGCACGTCAGCAGGGGACCAAGCTGGTGGTGGCTCTTTAATGGTGTGGGGAGTGTGCAGTTGGAGTTGTACAGGACCCCTGATACGTCTAGATACAACTCTGACAGATGACACGTACGTAAGGATCCTGTCTGATCACCTGCATCTATTCATGTCCATTGTGCATTCCGATGGACTTAGGAAATTCCAGCAGTACAATGCGAGCTCCACAGGTCCAGAATTGCTACAGTGTGGCTCCACGAAAACCCCTCCCATTTAAACACTTCCGCTGTGCACCAAACTCCCCAGACATGAATATTATTGAGCATATCTGGGATGCCTTGCAACGTGCTGTTCAGAAGAGATCTCCATCCCCTCGTACTCTTACTGATTTATGGACCACCCCGCAGGATTCACGGTGTCAGTTTTCTCCATCACTACTTCAGAAATTAACCGAGTCCATGACACGTCGTGTTTCGGCACTTCTGCGTGATCGCTGGGTGCTACACGATATTAAGCAGGTGTACCAGTTTCTATGGCTCTTTAGTGTATAACCTGCAACGAGGTACTTCACAGAATGCTGCGTACGAACATAATGTGTTTCACAGAGTCCATAACAAGGTTCTGGGATGTAGTAATACAGCTCTGAGTGTCTTGTAAATTACAAAGAATTGCGAAATTGGTGTTTTTCAAAGATTTCAGACAGATAATGGTTCACACGCATCACTTGAAAACTGTGGCAGGAATCGGAATGAAGTATTATACAAAGGGAGAGTCTGTAATAAGGTTGATTGAAAGTTTCAGGAAAGTTGAATCTCATTATTCCAGAGGGAAAACCAGAACAGTATAACTGAGTTCAGATCTGAGTGTTTCAAAAATGTGGTGAATGTATCAGGAAACTGCTGCAGATGATAAGAAAATAAAGGACCTTCACTTTTTGCATACATTTATTACTTGATTTACTATTAGTTTTCCTGCTCGACTTGTAGACGCTTGCCTTTAATACCTAAAATTAGACGAGCAACCTTGCTCAAGCAGCAGTGACCAATGATCAGAGATTAAAGCTAGAAATTTACTGTAAGAAAATATTGCACAAAGAACAGACAATTCATTATTTTACTATCACAAAAAAGAAAAGGATGGTTTGTTAATTGCTTAATTTGATATGCAGGAAATATTTGCCTCCACTCAGTCGTCGTGCCTAATGGCACGAATAGTGGTCAGGTTGTAAGTTACTGTGTTGGGTCAGGTAGTGGGCACATGATCGAGTTTTTAAATGGGCAGACGGAGCAGAGGTAGTGGTCTTTCGTGGTTAGTGAGACTGGTTTTCGTAAGGTATTTTCTGGCCAGAGACTCTCTTGCACTTTAGTTTTATAATTTACATTTCGGGACTTAGAAATATTTCGATGCGTGAAGTATCTGGAACTCATGGTGCTAGGGGACATAGACCAGTGGTCAGGCTATCAGTGATTGAATATTTAAACCACGATGAATTTGTTACTGTATTAAGACTTGTATGCTGCTGTCGAACTTGTAAATTACGTTGCAGTTTTAGTAATCTGATTCGCGGCTTGTGACGAAACAAGCGCTGTATCATTGTGAGAGATACAGACGCGGGTGGATGTGCCGGGACTTACCCCGGATCAATGCTACTAGCGCCACGTTCTCATAACGCTCCTGTGAGCAGCATACAAGTATTGCGCCATGGTTAAAGAATGAAATTAAAAATTAAAGTAGCTTTCCCAAACTTTATCAACATATGCATTACTATATTAACGTTTAAATTGTTAAGTCTTAGAGTGATCAGATGAATATGTTTCCCTACATACATGGTTTTAAATAAAAAACAAGTGGAGCTTAATAATAAAGCTATAAATCCAAAAATCAGTCAGAATGTGTAAATATATGTTCTTATGGTGTGGTGTGAGCCAAAAATCAGTCAGAATGTGTAAATATACTTATGTCAAAACTAACTGTTGTAAGTTTCAACTTGATCGGAACAAAATTATTGTCAAAATCGGCGTTTTTACGAAGAACTGAAGGCTCTAAATACAATAGTCATAAGCCATTTTGCATGTGAGATGTGATACATCAGCTAGTATGTGTGTGTAGAATCCGAATATAACTTTCAAAATGTTCTAGCAAGCACCATTTTTGAGTTCTTCTGTTTTGATGTTTGTCTGTGTTTGATTTGCAGAGGAGAAGATCCACAAATCGTCAGTAAATGGTTGGTGTGGTAATCCAGTGGTGTGAAAGAGATCCTCAGTGAGTGTTTCCTGCTAAAGATTGTGCAACATTTTTATGTTTAAAACTTACACTAAGAAAAATGGCAACCAGCAAATCTCGTAAACCACCTCGACAACTTTTGTTATGTGTGTGGGAAAGTCACTCCAAAAGCCCCGAGAAAACCAATCAGTGATTTGGTTAAGAAGGCATATAAATTGTATTTTGGTTGTCCTGTTGGTGACCAAGATAAAAATTTGGCCCTCATGTTGTCTGCATAACCTGTGCTACAACCTTAAACGAGTGGTTGAAAGGAAAAAGGCGAGCCATGCCATTCGACGTTTTTATGGTGTGGTGTGAGCCTAATGATCATTATTCAGACTGTTACTTCTGTCTTACAAATATTTCTGGATATTCAAGGACAACTAGACATAAAATAAAGTATAAAAATGTATCTTCAGTGCATTTGCCTGTGCCCCATGACGAGGGGTTGCCATTTCCTGTCTGTGACTTGAAAGCCACGGAACCAGACGCCATGTAAAGTGAATCAGAGAGTTTTGAACATATAGAAGAGAACTGCCCTCAATATCACGAAACTTCGCCTTAGCTCTTTAATCAATAGGAACTGAACGATTTGGTTCGCGATCTAAAACTTTCGAAACAGCAAGCTGAACACTTGGGGTCGAACTGCAACAATGGAACCTTCTAGCTCCAGGGACAAAAATTCCCTGTTTCAGATCAGAGATGCTTCCTTCGCTCAATATTCCGATATGCAGAATTCAATGTGTGTATGTAGAGATGTCAACGGTCTGATTATGCAGCTAGGTGTACAAGATAACCCACAGGAGTGGCGACTATTCATTGACTCCAGTGAAAGCAGCTTGAAAGCAGTACTACTGCATAATGGCAATGCATTTCCATCGGTACCTTTGACTCACGCAGTAGACATGAAAGAAACTTATGAAACCATGGCTTTGCTGCTAGAGGCAAATATGAGGATGATGAATGGCAGCTTTGCTGTGATTTAAAAGTTGTGCCCTCCTTACAGGTTTGCAGGATCGATTCACGAAATACTGCTGCTTTTTGTGCCTTTGGGACAGCCGTGATACTAAGAACCACTATACAGTCAAGGAATGGCCTATAAGGAAGTCAGACGTTCCCGGAAACGTAAATGTGAACAATGCTCCATTGGTTGAGCACGATGAAATCATTTTGCCTCCCCTTCATGTCAAGTTGGGCCTTATCAAGAACTTTTGTAAAAGCTCTGCATAAAGAAGCTGAGGCCTTCAATCACTTAAAACAAAATTTTCGAAATTAAGTGAGGCAAAGCTGAAAGAGGGTATATTTGTAGGACCACAAACAAGAAAATTGCTGAAACATCCAATTTTTGATACGAAACTCACAGATATCCAATTAGCTGCTTGGTCTTCTTTTAAAACAATTGTGAAGGACTTTTTGGGTAACAGAAAAGATAAAAACAATGTTACCATTGTGAATGATCTGTTGGACAACCATAAGAACATGGGTTGTAGAATGTCACTTAAAATTCACTCTTTACATTCTCTTCTTTATTTCTTCCCGGAAAATTTCGGAGCCGTAAGCGATGAGCATGGTGAACGCTTTCACTATGACATTCTTCCCATGGTACGCCGTTACCAAGGCCATTGGAACCATTCGATAATGGGTGATTACTGCTGTAGTCTTGTTAGAGCGAGTGATGAAACGGCAAACAAAAGAAGAGCTCTGTCGTCGCATTTTTTAAAACCCAAAGACGATTAAAGATGAAAATATCTTCTGAATTAATTTGGACCTTTTATTGGCATCATGCCTATACATACATACAAAATAGTATTGATTTCAAACGTTCTGAATGTGTATTTTTGTTTGACTAAATTGTGTCAATTTTCGCTATTATCATTTTTTTGTTCTGCTGTTTATCTAGCAAATGTGACGTCATAGAGAAAAACTTATTTCACCAGTGTATTCAGTACCCCAAAGTTAGGTAAATCCACCCATTTACAAAGCAGATGCAGAACAAAAGATTAAATTTGTTAACTAGTGATATCAGCCGGCCGAAGTGGCCGTGCGGTTAAAGGCGCTGCAGTCTGGAACCGCAAGACTGCTACGGTCGCAGGTTCGAATCCTGTCTCGGGCAAGGATGTTTGTGATGTCCTTAGGTTAGTTAGGTTTAACTAGTTCTAAGTTCTAGGGGACTAATGACCTCAGCAGTTGAGTCCCATAGTGCTCAGAGCCATTTGAACCATTTTGAACTAGTGATATCATACTTAGAAAGATGAAAATTGGTATGAAGCGTCAGTTTGATATGGAAACTTTAACAATGTGACCCCACTAAGATACCTCTAAAGTTTCCGAGTAATTTACTGAAAACTGAATTTGAAACAAAAACATCCTTGTTTGTAGTAGATTGAGCAGCAGTTTTACTAATGACAGACAGTTCTGACGACAGCACTTGATTACGTCAATTAGATAATGAAGACATAACAAGTTTCAAGACTTTTATGCAAATACCAAACAATACAGGGTCTCTTAAAGATGTAGATCAGAGGTCATGCTCTAATGTCAGTCCAGTTCTAAAAATTTTATGAGGCAAAGTATAAACGCAGGCGAGCTAAAACTTTTTCTTTTTTCTGTTATTAAATCCAGCTTAACTTCATTCACACGAAAATTACGAAGATGGTAAATTGTTTCATGAAAGCATTATATAATATGTCTCCGAGAAAGCGACCATTTAGAGGCTACTACCGGGGCATAGAGCGGATGACGGCAGGTATTCCCTTCGGCCGTCCGCTGCGCCCATATATAAATACGGGCTGAGAGGCACTGAAAGACTTCACTTTGCACCCAGCTGTCAATCGGTCCGCGTCACTCAAACGCCTGCTTACGCGCTGCCTAGGATGACGTCACAGCTATGCTGCTGCTAAGCACATGTTTTTGGCACAAATGAGATTTGAACTCGCGAGAACTGTACGCCGTACTGGAAATTTGCGGAAGTAACTGTCTGTGTGCCGCCTGTAATGTTAACAAAACCGCGTGATAAGTGGAGATATTATTTTCCACTTCTGTGGGGAGCAATTAGCCTTGATTATTAAAAGTCAGGGCGAAAGACCATTTAATGGGAACTTACAGTAGATGTCGCCTCTGAACTGGTCATAGTGCTGTTTATGATAGAGACATGATTATTATTATCAGGATTATTACTATGTTTTGTGTGTGAACTTTTCTAAATATAAGTGAATCAGAACGCAAAACTTCTGCTTATAATTATAATTGCTGATCACAATGCCTCATGAATGTTCGATCGTTCTGTAAGGGCTTAAAGTAACCCCTTTGATCAGATGAGCCGTATTCAGAGGTTGTGTACTCGGGCTCTGGCGGTTAGGTAGCAATGACTGCCGATTAATTTCTCATTATTGTTCCCAGAACCCCACTGAAGTTGCATGTAGTCATCTTTAATGAGTTAATAAATGGCCTTTTATGATTTTAATTATTTCGTTCACTACGGCATTAATGTATAAGATTAGGACGTCAACTTCTAAATTATGTAACACATGCCTGCAGATACCCTGAACACCAAAATCACCACATCCGTTTTCCTGACAGGGGAATTTTTCTTTCACAAGGATGACCGAGGACTGGTGTACCAGCAACAGTTCGTCTGGTGTCTCTTTGCTCTGACCTTCGCCTTTCTCCATTGAACCCTTTCATCACGTTATCTTTGGCAAAACACTTCCCTCCAATCTTTTCATCAGGTTAACTTAGGGAAACTCCCCTCCCTCCTCCCCCCCCCCCCCGCCCCATGGTTTGTACCTTATCCAAAGTTCCAGAAATCCATGAACAACACTCAGTATCGTTCAGATGTAGTCTTTACAGCAGAATTAGTATCTGTTATCCAAAGCCCTCCATTACGATCGCACTCGTACTCACGAAAATTTCGTAATCTGACTAAGTAGCCTACAGGACATAGGCCAATGAAGAGTGAAACAGTGGGCATTAGAGAAGAGCTAATGCTTTTATCTCCAGCTCAAGGTATAACCCGATACCACGCTCACACCTCTTGGGAAATTGGTTTGGAATATTCAAGGTAAGGATGTAACCTAATTAATATGTGTCATGTGTCAAGTTAAGACCTCCTCTAAGGTCACCCATCCACTATGTCGGTTCTAGCCCAGAAATCAAGGTCATCCTACCCTCTTTGATTTAGGGCACTGTGATTACTTAAAACTTTAAAATAGTGGGAATCCTTCACTCGTACCCTCACGTACCCTTCAACGCTCTCAGGCTAGACACTCGCCTTATTATTTTTGAACTGGTATATCAAGCTTCTTGCATTGTGGGCTGTGCGGCGGAATTTAACTGTTGACAGTGGTCTGAACGTGGAGTTTCCGCTATTCTATCCAGTGGTATCCGATAAATATGTCTCTGCTATAAGGCATCATCCTCCTCCAAATTGGTTATGGGAATGTAGCAGCGATAAACTGAATCAACATATCTTTGCAATTTTTAGATCTCAGGGAGAATTCATCCCACAGCATTGTCCCTGACGAATAATTGAAATTTTTAAAACTAGAGTCATATGCGCAAACAATGTGATAAGTTACAGTATATGGTGCGCTTTATTCTGTGAAGGTACTTTGGGAGGCAGTGAGGTCATCTTCACAGCGTGTCACAAGAGCTATGAGACGCTCTAAATCTGTGTGTACCACAAAGGAGCAATGCTTCTGTTGGTGGGCGTTTTTAAGCTTTATGAACTCGTTTTCCTTGCTAGGCATTTACACAAGTAGCAGTTCGCGGCTTAAGTGATCATTTAGACGCTTTGCGCCGTAGTCTTTTGACCTTAGGGAGGAATATGGGCGCGACATGTTTTTGATGCAGGTATTGTGTTGTTTCTCCCCCTCAGAGAATAACAACGAATGTATGTGTTTGGGTGCTGACCAGCTACTTTTGAAAAGTAAAGCGGTCTGATGCCGTTATACTTAACATCATTTTTGCTCTACACATAGTTCCCTTCTTCTTCTGTCTTGGTTTCATCTTCCTCTATGTTCTTCATGAACATCAACGGATATATAGAGATGCTATCTTTCAAATGTAGGAATATCCTGAAGCTTAATGAGGAATGTCATGCAGTTACAATGCTTACAAACTTTAAATGTTTGGTATACAGTCGTAAGCTCAGGAAAAACACTATATCTCTCGCAAGTAAGAAGTAATCATGCAAAACATAATTTGTCAGCGTCATGAAGATTTTGGGTGTTGATGCGGGTCTGTTTAGCAGCAATATACTTTGGAAGAGACATAATCTTGACACCCGTTTCTTCACAGGTCGTTAACGATATGGGGGGGGGGGGGGGGGGGCGCCACATTTCCAAAACTGGTAGACAAATATTTACGAGATTGGTAGGCTCTTCGTAGCGTGCAGTAGAGTTGCCTCTATATGAGGTCTGGTCCCCAAAAGTGCCGCAACCATGGAGCGGCTCAAAGCTGACGTGTGACCATGGAGTAGCTCAAAGCTAACGCGTGACGTGTGACAGCAGTGAGCAAGATAGCCATGAACGACGTGATGGTCAATGCAAAGATAAACATGCGGCTGATGTGCCTGAGTGTGGTGAAAGCATCATTGATGGGCAGAGCTGAGGGGAGTGTGGTACTGAATGTGCTCTCGCAAGACGTAAACAGGCACGGGAAACGCATTCTCAATGAGTCTAGCATTCTCAATGAGTCTAGGCGAAAGCACGCCTCTGGCCGGTCCCAAAATTTCTGCACGGAAGAAGCGATATCACTGAAGTCATTCTACTGGTCTAGAGAGAAAATTGGGGAGGGTGTTGAGCGACATATTTTAAGTAATACTGTTTGGCTAGATCAGGGGGGCGGGATGACATTGATTCTGGGGACAGAAAGGGCACAGTGGTTGGGTGATCGTGAAGGAGTCCTTATCTTGACATATGTCACGTATTAAGTTACATCCTGACCTTGAATAAACCAAACGAAGTCGCCCAAGAGGTGTGGGTGGGGCATCAGCTTAACCACGAACTAGAGATGAGACCCTTATATGTCATCACATGCCCTCTGTTCCACTACCACAGGGCTGTCCTAGTGACGCACTGATTTTGTTCATACAAGATCGTCTTTCTCGCTCCACGATACTCGCAGTTCTGTTTTATTCCTCTGGACACCAAGTCATATAGCAATTCCTGGAAAGGACCTTGCAGACTAATTAACAATGGAAGCTATCGATATGGATATCTTGTTGACGAGGAAACGGTGATCCGACGTCCTATTGACACTGTGTCTTCAGCTTTTGGGGGCGTGGTAGGTGTGGCTCTATGCTTTTCCGACTACATATCGAGTACCACAACTTCGCTGCTTTGTGGCGAACATTGAAGCTTGAGAATTCAGTGTCACTTCTGTTTGATGACGACGTCTAAGCGTGTAGATCTGATTTACATTTTATTTGAAGACCGTGGATTATATTAACTCATTTAAAACTTCTCACCATGGTATCGTGGCTTCGTCGCTTTTTCCCATTCTCTTGTGTGAAAATTCAGTGAGTATTCTACAGCCTATGAGGGACTGTCGGACAGGTTCGGAAGTTGACACCGTGTTGGGCTCTTTGGCTGGATCAGACCGGAGTAGTACTACTATCTGATGGCAGTTTCTTACCTTTTTACGTCATGATGCAACGAATATCAGGTTGGCAGTTCCTCCTTTTTTCTCCTGGAAACTTCGTCAGCCCTTGTCATCTGGCAGAATTTCAGTTTCCCACAGATGTTTCAATATAACTCATTCTGCTCTAGTGATGTTGGAACTTAGCATTGCCGTCTTGGTAAGTGCTCCAAAGGTTTCATGTCCAACCGCTTCTGCTGCTATCAGTGGGAGAGAAGCTACAACATGCGTTACGGAAGTGATGGACTCTGTAATTGTTAGAAGTTTTGGAGTTTACGCGAAGAATCAGAAAATTTTCACCGTGTGGACTCGAATCAAATGATATTCGATCTTTTGAATAACGCTGTATACAAATGGATAGATGTAGGCCGGCCGGGGTGGCCGAGCGGTTCTAGGCGCTACAGTCTGTAACCGCGCGACCGCTACGGACGCAGGTTCGAATCCTGCCTCGGGCATGGTTGTGTGTGATGTCCTTAGTTTAGTTAGGTTTAAGTAGTTCTAAGTTCTAGGGGACTGATGACCTCAGAAGTTAAGTCCCATAGTGCTAAGAGCCATCTGAACCATTTTTTGAGAGATGTAGATTTTACTGATAAAATCTAGAGGAGGAAGAAAACTCTCTTCAGTGACTCAGACTAGCCATGTAAAATCATTAAGGGTCTTAAACCCACGCAGCAACGCCAAAACGACTATATGGCCTTCTGAAGGTACCCAAGGTTAGTAATATTGGCACAGTTACATACCAGCTGTCAAAATACCTGAAACGCATTGTCAGCGAATATATGTGGATGTGCGAAAACAACATTCGCAATTCTGTTGACTCTGTACATCGCCTCAGACAGTTCTGGCTCCAGGATATAGATAGCATTTGTCAGTTCCGATACAGTCTCCGTGTTTACGAGAGTGCTATTATCTTATTCCGTGGAACTAACCACAAAGACGTTCGACGACTGTCTCACAGAACTTTTTATGCACACTGTGACATCAACTTATTTCCTATTCGCCAGTGAATATTATGAACAAACCGATGGTCTGGCGATGGGCAGTTCGTTATTGCCCGTCGTAGTGAATCTATACATGGAACACTTTGAAGGAAAGGCAATAGAATCAGACAAGTTGAAACCTACTAAAATGAAACTTCCTGGCAGATTAACACTGTGTGCCCGACCGAGACTCGAACTCGGGACCTTTGCTCTCGCGGGCAAGTGCTCTACCATCTGAGCTACCGAAGCACGACTCACGCCCGGTCCTCACAGCTGTACTTCTGCCAGTATCTCGTCTCCAACCTTCCAAATTTTACAGAAGCTCTCCTGCGAACCTTGCAGAACTAGCACTCCTGCAAGGTTCGCAGGAGAGCTTTTGTAAAGTTTGGAAGGTTGGGAGACGAGGTACTGGCAGAAGTAAAGCTGTGAGGACCGGGCGTGAGTCGTGCTTCGGTAGCTCAGATGGGCGCCGGCACGGTAGCTTAGCGTGTTCGGTCAGAGGGTTAGTTGCCCTCTGTAATAAAAAACTGAGTTAATCGATCAACAACAAACTTAAACGGATGTCCTACGACGTCCGCCCCGAGCAGATGCAGATACAACGAACGAAAGCGAACAAAAAAAAAAAAAAAAAGATGGTAGAGCACTTGCCCGCGAAAGGCAAAGGTCCCGAGTTCGAGTCTCGGTCGGGCACACCGTTTTAATCTGCCAGGAAGTTTCATATCAGCGCATACTCCGCTGCAGAGTGAAAATCTCATTCTTGAAACCTACTGTTTTTTTTGGCACTTGGTCGACATGATTGTGGTGTTGCCACTTGGGCCACAAAGGTTTCAAGAGTTCCAAGGTTTCAAGAGTTCCACGGACTGATTTCTGTCTCCTAGTCCCCAGCCATCATCATCTGCCACACAGAAACTAGGTGCTAAAGACTCTGGTCCATAGAGCTCAGTTCAGACAAGGAGAGCCTCGCCGGAGAATTACACCTACGACAGCTGTTCCGAAGGAATGGGTACCCAGAGTATCAAATTCAACGAGCGATGCAGCCAAAATCAAGAACATCTGAGAAAGAGGCTGAGACTAAAACCGAGGACGATGACCCAAAAATCGCTTGTATGCCTTATGCTGGCCCAATTTTCGGAAAGAGCGATAGACTCAACGGAAACATGGCATCCACCGTATTTCACTGCCTTGGATAACATGTATTACCTGTACTGTTCAAGACGGCCTAGGTCTCCGTAAGCCGAATGTGCAACTCATTCCATGCGAATGGTGCATGAAGTCAGAACAGTTGAGGAGAGATGAAAAGAATATCAGTGACACATCCTACTAAAACAACGAAGCAGATCAGCAGTTGCTGAATACGCATCCGATATAATGAAGAAATAAAGTACGATGAGACCACTATTATAGTGCAACTGCCACATTTCTGGGACAGCATATTTAGAGAGTCCATCGAAATAAATATTTCACAAAATCTAATAAACAGGGATGGAGGTTTCAATTTATTGAAAGCCCTCCGAACATTACATCCAACAAATTTGGGGAATGCTTAGACAATTTGCACTTCACTATTAGTGCGTACTCTGTAAAACATAAGAGCAATAAAGGACACACCTGGATGCCCAGAATCGAACTCCGCTACGAATAGCGGCGTGAGACCAACAATAGCTCACAGTCTGATTTCAGTCCAGGCAGCGAGTACACATAACAGCAAAACTCGCAGCACATAAAGATGACCACTAAGTCGATCGTCGAAATATTGTGCAGGAAGTGGAAGCAACAACTCGGCAGAACACCCGGAAACTTACTGTTAACTAATCACACCGAAATAACCGAATTATAGGTTAGAGATGTCAAGAAATAATTGGTTACTGACTATTTTCAGTTACGATAATACCAGTTTATCTGTATTAGGCAAGTTTCATAACTGCTATCTGTTTACCAAATTTTCGTACTAATGGCACGCAGCATCTGATCCTGGATGTAAAGGACAGAATGACCATCTGATACTCCTAGTTGCATGGAAATAACCCGTTCTTTCCATAGATTTCTAAATACTCTGAGATCTTTGGAAGGCATACGACAAACTTCGTGCAGCAACAATGGCTTTCCAGACCAGTCGCCGTCACAAAGAGGAAGAGCTGAGTGAAACGAATTTCGTAGTTTCAGTCACGGATTCGGTTGACTGCAAAATTCCGAATTCATTATTAGTAATCCCGTGCCGAATGGAGTATTATTTGAAATGTCATAAAAGCCCATCAGTCAATCACTGTAATTGGATTAATTTCGGCGGGGTAATGGATATCACCGTTGGCACGCCTGCGTTGAGGATCATCGGTTGGAAGGGAAGAAAAAATTTCTTCATCCACATTTTAACTAACTTACGAAGTACACAAGATAACGAAAGTTCAGGGCCATTATGTTTGAATTTAAGCTGAAGCCACACTGGCGTGGAGGCACACTAATTATCACTCGTTCGGAGTTCTGGCACCCAAACATTTGTCCCAAACTGAGCACGAAAAGACGATGCCGCCGTTCCAGGCCCAGCTAGCATTAACAATTCCGCCTCCTCCCTCTGTCATGTTGGCTACGGGAACATTTTCTTAACTGTGTGTGAACTCTACGGTGCGGTGTTAGGTTTTATAAACGATACAGAGAGCCGCTCCGTAATTCCATCCGGGTGCTATTACTGGATGTTTTCACACAGCAGACAGCAGAAGTGTGGAAGTGACAGCTGTTTTGATACTCAAGTGTTGCCTTCCATTATCTTGGGAATAGCCTTGTCTTAAGAGCGTCGTGATGATTCGCAATAGGAAGCTTGCAGCAGCCACTTCAGTTTCTACAGTGCAATCACACCGTTGCACCGTAAGCATCCGGTATCGCGTATCCTCGGACTGTAATATGACAAGCTTTGTCATTTAGCCCCTGTAAATGTATTCATACTACGGTACTTATGGTTGGTTGATTAGCCTCTACTAAACATTTCTCGGTCTCTCTATGGACTATGCAAATGTTTGTTTAATTTTTATTGTTTTTCGAAGTGTTTTCCATTTGATTAATCGTCCTATAGCAAGGTAGCAGCTCGTCGTGTCACTCAGAATTGTGTGTGAACGCTAGAAAACACTGTGACACATTTGTGTCTTTTTCTGCAATATAATCAATTTCAATCGCATTTACTGACTATCACAGATCCGTAGTATTCTCACTGTCACTTTTTATTCAATGAAATTTTCTATTAGGTGACGAAACTACCGCAAAAAAGAAAAGCCCGATGTCTTCACTATAGGGACAGAAATTCAGCAGGTGAGTGTAACTTCCTGTGGTATAGGACAATAGTGATCCCCCATTCCAGCAAACATAACACAACGTACGTTGTTAGAATGTGTGGATTACTCTCAGTTCTGTTACACGTGGTGTTAACTGTCGTTCTACAGGGACAAAATACTGAATAATTCTGCTGGCAATTTATAGAAGATCGAAAATTTGTAAGTTCTCATTTCGATTGCCCATGCGGTTGCTTCCGACGCGAATAAAAGGAGGACTAGCGATCAGTTCACGTACCTTTCAGTCTTAGACAACGAGTTCTCCTGTTTTTTTCTATGCTTGAAAAAACTGTCAATTTTTCAGTTGGCACGGTTATTAAGTTCGTGATTTATGTCTCCTGGCAGCTTGTCAATAACCTTTGAGTCACAAGTTGCATCCCATTGTGAGCTCTTATAATTATTCTCATTATCTGCAGCTTTGTATGTTTCTTTTTTTCACAATTGTGAATAAGGAACTCTTGCAATGGAATGTATAACATAAAGATTTTTCCATAACCTTTGTGCGATATTCGATCGCCAACTTCGCGAAATAATATTTATCCTCAGTAAATTTACTACTCTGTTCCTTAATATAAATGGTTCAAGAGAATTACATGCATAGGACAAGAAGGTTGTCACGAGACAAGAAGACAGTACATGACTATTTATGCAAAGGACATATACATTTCTTACAGCAAAAATACCATAAAATATAACACATTACCTTCAGTTGATGAAAAATACGGTGTCTAGTTTAGGGTAGCCTATAGCTAGACAGCTAACAGTCAACTGATACGAAAAGAATAGTTTTGACCGCGGTAAGTGTAAACGCTGAAAGTTCATCAATCCTAGGGGTGACACCATAGATGCGTGTTACCGATGAACCGTTATGAGGGAGCTTTGAAAATTGTCAAATACGTACATATTTTAAGTAATAATTATTGGAAAAAAATTAAGCCTAAAATATATGATGTCGATTGTCATTGTTTCTAGAATTTTTTCTGTAGGATCTTCTTCAGATAATTAAACAGTTTGCCGTCTGCAACGAAATGATATTTTCTGAGGTTCGTTGGCGGCGATGTAGCAGACCACTTTATCTGTAAATGTAATTTTGCAGTGTGAGATAATTTCGCGTCTATATTTTGCGGTTGCTTGTAGATCTTTTCGGTTCTGTTATAATCTGCATGCTGCAGAAAAACACACAAAACACGGTACACCGTTTTAATGAACAACACTCGCAAGTCCAAACACAAAAATTCAAATGGCTCTGAGCACTATGGGACTTAACTTCTGAGCCGGCCGGGGTGGCCGAGCGGTTCTAGGCGCTACAGTCAGGAACCGCGCGACCGCTACGGTCGCAGGTTCAAATCCTGCCTCGGGCATGGATGTGTGTGATGTCCTTAGGCTAGTTAGGTTTAAGTAGTTCTAAGTTCTAGGGGACTGATGACCTCAGAAGTTAAGTCCCATAGTGCTCAGAGCCATTAGAACCAACTTAACTTCTGAGGTAATCAGTCCCCTAGAACTTAGAACTACTTAAACCTAACTGACCTAAGGACATCACACACATCCATGCCCGAGGCAGGATTCGAACCTGCGACCGTAGCGGTAAGGCGGTTCCAGACTGTAGCGCCTAGAACCGCTCGGCCACGCTGGCCAGCTAGTCCAGACACGAAACTTCATAAAACACATTACTTATTTTGCTGTTGTATACATAGTTGACATTCGTCTGTTTTCGTACTCGTTGTAGCGCCTCATTTGTGCTCTGTTTACTTTCTCTCTCTCTCTCTCTGTCCCCATCACCTCTCCCCTTTCCTGCTCTCTCTCTTTCACGCTGCGTGTGGTCATTTTGTAAAATGTTTGTTTGTGTTAACAGTGTAGCAGTCGTTAGTGTACGAGTAGAATCCACACAATATGTTGTCGGCAGCGAACAGTGGTCGGAGGAAGCATTCAAATGGTAGTCGAGTAGTATACTGAATTTTACGGTCGTCTGTCGGAATAGTACTGAACAGTATTTCGCAAGTAGGGAATGTCGTTAGAGACTTAAGTATTCATCTAAGTCAAAGATTCATCTTGTTACTCTAATGCAGTAATAACTTTCGACAAAGGATACAACAAAGTAACGATGACACCCAATATAGTTCGTGAACTCCACCCAACCGATCATCAAATAAAGCTAATGATCAAAAAGCCTTTGATAAAGTGAGTGAATAGAGAGCTCACAAAGGCTAAGAGGTTACAATGAATAGGTGACCCATTTAGTTGATACTTGTTATTGTGGGAAGTTGCGCTGTAATGGTAGTTAACGTAACTGACATTGGTATAACGGAAAATACACTTCCTGATGTCTGTGCTGAGGACATAAGTTATATTAACAGGGTTCAGAAATACCGAGAAAAATCTGTGCTAAATATGTTACAAATCGTACGTTAAATAGCAAATTAGTTTTTTGTAATCACTCTCCTGACTGGTTTGATGCTGCCAGTATCGATTTCCTCTGCCAGTCTCTTCATCTCAGAGTGGCATTTCTTAGTCTCTGTTTTTACTCTTTACAGCTCTCTCAAGCACCAAGAAAACCATTCTTTGATGTCGTGAAACATGTCCTGTTATCATGTACTTTATTCTTGTTAACATCTTCCCCACGTTCCGCAATTCGCGGATTCCACGCATAACCTCCTCATTTCTTCTCTAACCGTCCACGTAATTTTCAACAACCTTCCTGAAGTATCCTCATAGTGGTGAGTGATCGAAGACACATTAAAAAGAATAACTTTATTAACAAAATGAAACTGAATTATATACACACACACACACACACACACACACACACACACACACACAACAGAAACTTCTCTCCTATGATGTTGTCTGTGATGGGCATACGCGGCGAACCCTGGAGTCATGGTTTGCGGCGGCGCGAAGACCTGGGACGTTATTGAGCCAGTGCTGTCGGCGTGTGACGGCTGTCGTGCTGCTGGTGGAGACAAGGACGAATTGGGCCGTGTCTACCGACGTGGAGCGCTGAGACAAAACTGCTGGTACTGCCGACTTGAGGCGCATGGTCCGGCGGTGACCTAAACAGTCGAGAACGGATGGATATCCGCGTGGCGCTGCGAGGGCACGTGACCTGACGTGGCAAAATAAAACTCTGCCGACAGTGCTCTCTGCTGTGACAGACATGCTGCGTGTCGGCGAGGTTCGTCCCCAGCCCCCGCCCCCTCCTCCCACACCTCGCAGACGCGATGGAGGCGACGTGTAACTATCGTAAAGAGCACGGGACATACGAGGAATTACACTGATAAGCTAAAGAAACTGGCACACCTGCGTAATATCGTGTACAGCCCCCGCGATCAAGCAAAAGTGCCGCAACATGACGTGGTATGGACTCGACTAATTTCTGACGTAGTGCTGGAGGAAACTGACACCTTGAATCCTGTAGAGCTGCCCATAAATCCGTAAGAGTACGAGGGGGTGGAGATCTCTTCTGAACACCACGATGCAAGGCATCCCAGATATGCTCAATAATGTTCATGTCTGGGAAATTTGGTGGCCCGTGGAAGTGTTTAAACTCAGATTAGTCTTCTTGGAGCCACTCTGTAACAATCCTTGTGTGGAGTATCGCATTGTCCTGCTGGAATTCCCCAAGTCTGTCGAATTCACGATGGACATGAACGGATGCAGGTGATCAGACAGGATGCTTACGTACGTGTCACCTGTCAAAGTCGTATCTAGACGTATGAGGGGTCCCATATCACTCCAACTGCACACGTCCCACACCATTACAGAGCCTCCATCAGCTTGAACAGTTCGCTGCTGACATGCAGGGTCCATGGATTCATGAGGCTATCCATACCCGTATACGTCCACCCGACCAGGCAACATGTTCCCAGTCATCAACAGTCCAATGTCAGTATTGACTAGCCCAGGCGGGGCGTAAAGCTTTGTGTACTACAGTTATTAAGGGTATACGAGTGGGCCTTCGGCTCCGAAAGCCCTTATAGATGATGTTCCGTTGAATGGTTCGCATGCTGACACTTGTTGATGGAGCAGCATTGAAATCTGTAACAATTTGCGAAGTGAAGTTAAAATCTACTGTGTTATCAGGCTACTGCAGTGTTCAAGCAGTAGTGGACACCAGAAGATCCTGAGGAAGATCCGAGCAGAGCGGTCGAAACGTCGATCATTTTAGAGGAAACATGACGCGGCCTAATAACCTAGAAGATTTTAACTTCAGTGACAACGGCCACGAAAGCCTGTAGACTTACATAATTTGCGGAAGGGTTGCACCTCTATCATGTTGAACGATTCTCTTCTGTCATTGTTGGTCCCATTCTTGCAGGATCTCTTTCCGGGAGCAGCGATGTCGGAGAGTTGATGTTTTACGGGATTCCTAATATTCACGGTACACTCGTGAAGTGATTGTTCGGGAAAATCCCCACTTCATTGCTACCTCGGAGATGCTGTGTCCCATTGCTCGTGCGCCGACTGTAACACCACGTTCAAACTCACTTAAATCTTGATAACCTGCCATTGCAGCAGCCGTAACCGATCTAACAAATGCACCAGACACTTGCTGTCTTATGCAGGGTGTTACAAAAATGTACGGCTAAACTGTCAGGAAATATTCCTCACACACAAATAAAGAAAAGATGTTATGTGGACATGTATCCGGAAACGCATAATTTCCATGTTAGAGCTCATTTTAGTTTCGTCAGTATGTACTGTACTTCCTCGATTCACCGCCAGTTGGCCCAATTGAAGGAAGGTAATGTTGACTTCGGTACTTGTTCTGACGTGAGACTCATTGCTGTACAGTACCAGCATCAAGCACATCAGTACGTAGCATCAACAGGTTAGTCTTCATCACGAACTTGGTTTTGCAGTCAGTGCAATGTTTACAAATGCGGAGTTGGCAGATGACCATTTGATGTATGGATTAGCACGGGGCAATGGTCGTGGCGCGGTACGTTTGTATCGAGACAGATTTCCAGAACGAAGGTGTCCCGACAGGAAGACGTTCGAAGCAATTGATCGGCGTCTTAGAGAGCACGGAACATTCCAGCCTATGACTCGCGACTGGGGAAGACCTAGAACGACGAGGACACCTGCAATGGACGAGGCAATTCTTCGTGCAGTTGACGATAACCCTAATGTCAGCGTCAGAGAAGCTCCTGCTGTACAAGGTAACGTTGACCACGTCAGTGTATGGAGAGTGCTACGGGAGAACCAGTTGTTTCCGTACCATGTACAGCGTGTGCAGGCACTATCAGCAGCTGATTGGCCTCCACGGGTACACTTCTGCGAATGGTTCATCCAACAATGTGTCAATCCTCATTTCAGTGCAAATGTTCTCTTTATGGATGAGGCTTCATTCCAATGTGATCAAATTGTAAATTTTCACAATCAACATATGTGGGCTGACGAGAATCCGCACGCAATTGTGCAATCACGTCATCAACACAGATTTTCTGTGAACGTTTGGGCAGGCATTGTTGGTGATGTCTTGATTGGGACCCGTGTTCTTCCACCTACGCTCAGTGGAGCACGTTATCATGATTTCATACGGGATACTCTACCTGTGCTGCTAGAACATGTGCCTTTACAAGTACGACACAACATGTGGTTCATGCACGATGGAGCTCCTGCACATTTCAGTCGAAGCGTTCGTACGCTTCTCAACAACAGATTCGGTGACCGATGGATTGGTAGAGGCGGACCAATTCCATGGCCTCCACGCTCTCCTGACCTCAACCCTCTTGACTTTCATTTATGGGGGCATTTGAAAGCTCTTGTCTACGCAACCCCGGTACTAAATATAGAGACTCTTCGTGCTCGTATTGTGGACGGCTGTGATGCAATACGCCATTCTCCAGGGCTGCATCAGCGTATCAGCGATTCCATGCGACGGAGGGTGGATGCAGGTATCCTCGCTAACGGAGGACATTTTGAACATTTCCTGTAACAAAGTGTTTGAAGTCACGGTGGTACGTTCTGTTGCTGTGTGTTTCCATTCCATGATTAAGGTGATTTGAAGAGAAGTAATAAAATGAGCTCTAACATGGAAAGTAAGCGTTTCCGGACACATGTCCACATAACATATTTTCTTTCTTTGTGTGTGAGGAATGTTTCCTGAAAGTTTGGCAGTACCTTTTTGTAACACCCTGTATAGGCGTTGCCGTTCGCAGCGCCATATTCTGCTCGTTCACATATCTCTGCATTTGAATATGCATGCCTATACCAGTTTCTTTGGCGCTTCAGTGTATTTGGTGTTTATGAGTGTAGTATACGCACGTCCTGCTAGCTGGGCAGCTGACCGTACGGCCTGCCTGGTGTGCAGGGAAATCGACTACTAGGCAAATACACTTCTATAGCCGCACATCTAAAACTATCGACTTTAAGTCGTTGACTCCCTTCCATGTAAGGTTGTGCTCCAAACTCACAGTCTCGCAAACCTTTTCCTCAAACTCATGGCCGGTGTTCGATACTAGTAGACTTCTTTTGCCAAGACATGCCCTCTTTGCGTGTGCTAGTCCAGCTTTTAGCCTTCCTTGTTCGTCCATCATATGTGTTTCACTTGAAAAGTAGAATAATTCCTTCACTTCGTCTGCTGCGTGGTGCCTAATTTTGACGTTAGGTTTACCGCTGATCTCGTTTCTGCTACTCATCATCACTTTCGTCTACTTTCGGCTTACTCAGGATCTCATAATAATTTTAATTTCATTTACCAATGTCATCAGTGAATCTTGTTACTGATATCCTCTCACCTTGAATTTTAATTCCACTTTTGAACCTTTCTTCATTAGCGTTATTGCTTCTTCGACGTATAGACTCAACAGTGGAGACGAAAAACTAAAACCCTGTCTAAAACATTTACTAATCGGAGCACTTCGTTCATGCACGCACGATATATAGCTCCTCTTTCACTAAGGCTTACACATATTACCCTGATGATTTCGAATAATTCGTCCCATGTCACATTGTGTGCGCATTATCTAAATCGACAAACCTTATGGAAGTGCCTTGTTTCCTCATAAGTCATGCTACCATTATGAAGCGCAACGTCAAAGTACTCTCTCTGGTAGCTTTACCTTTCCTAAAACCAAAGGGAGCAACGTATAACAAATCGTCAGTTTTCTACAAAAAGGAAGGAAAATAAAGTAATGGAAAATTTCTGTGGAACCTCAATAACGATTCCACTCCAGACTAAGTTCTTGGTAACCGTGTTGAATAAAAATACTAGCAACGGATTATGTTGCATATCAGCTATTTTAATGATTTCAACAACTGAAATTCTTGTGGAGAATTCCCCGCGTTTTGCAATAGTATTTGCAGTTCACTGTCGACGTAGTTTACTAGAGACACTGTGGTTATGTACAGTCATAACAGAAAACATTTTTTTCTGGAGCTTTACCTGTACTGACACTGTTTCGAAATTTGTTTGTATACCACATACGAATGATCATGGTTTAATTTTCCATTGCCCCACTGAAGATACGCTGTATTCCTCTTCAAACCATTCTATGAAAATATGGAAAGTTTAAATTTATTTTTGTTTTAAATTCTGCAACCGTAATTTAATTTTCTTTTGTAATATCCTGGCTGTGGGATGTGTGCCAATGAATGCAGTGATGAAATGAAGGAAACGTAAGTTTCAGCTAGCTGTTTGGTAGGAATGCGACGTACGGTGAAAATGTTGGAACATATGGGTGGAAAGAAATGTGAGATTAGAGATATGAGAATTTTTCGTGTACAATGGCGGCAGTAAAAGGAAAAGTTACATTTTCAGAGTAGAAAATATTTTTCATGTAACGTTTGCGGAATAAAATCTTGCGCGTTAACATATTTACCCGAGAGGTCGTAATGTTTGATACTTCTTTGATTACCGAACAGAATATCCCATAATCTTTCGTATTCTTTTCATTGTGACTGTGCAGTACCATTTGACGAAATTAAAAGTTTTTCTTTACTGCCTGAAACGAAGGGGGTACTGCTACGAAGTTAGTTAAAAATCCAATTATTTACTGTTTCAAGCCTCCATTCGGATTACAAAATATTGACTCGTGTGAATACAAAATTGAAAGTTGAAAATTAAAAACTGCACGGGAATGTCGTCATAACCGTGCAGCGTTATTTGCTACAGCTGGAATGTACAGGGTTAGCGACCCTTAATAAGGGAGGGCCAGGGTAGGGGGAACTGCGACTGCTTCACGAGCCGTCGCCTGCCAACTCATGGGGCCCTTGCCCTCGTACAGTCAGTTCATTACTTTAGCTCTAATGCGAGAGCTCACGTTTGTCTTTCTCTTAAAATTTACCAAAGTACTTGTTGCAGAGTGGAGACAATTATTATTTGTGTTATACGTCGCTCGCTCGGAAATGGACGATTCATTGATGAAAAAAAATTCGTAGAGGACAGATGGTTGTGATCGGGTTTCATTAATTTCTATTTACTTCTTACCGCTTACGCGTCACTCTAAAATTTCACTTCCTAGGTACGGACGACACATAAGAGTCAGGCAATTTCGGCATTCTGAGTTGCAACAAGAGTTTGATGTAACAATTCCATATATTATACAGTGCTTTTTGTCTGCAATAATTTGATCAAAACTTGCCCTAAAAAGATCATTCAAGAGCAGCATTTACTGTTTGAAAAATGTTACTTAACTCATAACGGTTTTTTCACGCAAGAGAAGATGAAGCTCATGAGATGGAACTTTCCCTTTTCCAGAGGATGTCATGTTAATACAGTTTTCTGCGGCCTCTTATTAAGAGTCACTCATTATGCGATAACAATCAAATAGACGTCAGGAGAATGTCAAATCTCCGTGTTCCACGTTAAACACGAACTAGAACCGATAGACCTTGTTGTTTTGAATCCGAAGGCTCCTTTCAAGTAACTCACCACGTTAGTGTATGCTTTTAATCTCTGCGTAACTTCTGCAGCCTACATCACTCGAACCTGTTTGCTGTAGTGAAACCTTGGTCGCCTTCTAAACTGTTTGATCCCCCACACTTCCTTTCATAACAAACTTAACAACTTGTTCCTTGATGCCTCAAAATTTGTGCTGTCAACCTGCCCCTTTTCTTGGTCAAATTGTAACACAAAGCTCTTATATCCCAGATTCGATTAGTTATCCGATTAGTTATCTACTAATCCAATCTTAGACATTTTTGCGAACACTAAATTTCAAAAACGTCTTTCCTCAGTTTCTCTATTTTGTTAATCATCCGCATCACTTTACCATATAAACTAGATTTTAAACTGAAAAACATTTCTAGGGGCAGAAGTGAATATTGTTGGTTATGGACTGCAGGTTAAAGCTGAAGAGGTTGCAAGAAGGTGGGAAACTGAGGCGAAAGCGGACAAATCAAAAGAGTCACAAGTAGTTCACGATTTCAGAAGGAGCATTAGACAGCGACTGAGTGGAAAAGGGGAAACGAATACAACAGAAGACGAACGTGTAACTTAAAAGTTGAAATATGAAGGGAGTAGAGGGTGAAATAGGTAAAAATACAAAACCAAGCAGCAATCCTTGGATAAGGTACGAGATACTGAATGTAACTGGCGTAAGAAGAAATGTATAAAAATACAGCAAATGGTGCAAACAAAAGGCGGTGTAGACAGCTAAAAATTAAACTAACATGAAGTGTAAAAGGCCGCCTACTGGAAAACTAAAGTGACCTTCGGAGGAAAGAGAAGCAGCTTTATGAAAATCAAGAGCCTAATGGCAGACCACTACTAAGCAAAGAAGCTGAAGCTGAAAGATGAAGCAGTATACAGGGTGCTGGGGGTATAAGTAGAGATAATGTGATCATTGGCACCTTAATATGCACCCACTTCACTGTGCTAGTTGTTTTCTCTCTGCGTCTAACAGTCTATCCACAAACAAGTCAAATAATTTATTACCTGATGTTTTCTGCACTGTTGTAACTGCACCACTAAGTGGACTACGCCTGTCAGTATAGAAAGACTGTTTTCAGTCCACGTGTCCAAACTCAGCACCTGCCCTAGTTCCCAAATGAAAATACCCATTAAAGGTTGCTCTTGCCACGTGTACTTGGAGGTACTAACGAACCTAAAAACATACTGCTCCTAAGAGCTATAATATTAGTCTGTAATTAATGTAAACACTGATGTAATGTTGTTCAGTACACTGTCTTCAGTCACCAATAAAAATATCTGCAATACACGTAACACTCTCTATGGAAGGCTACGTAAGGGGAAAGGACGTGAAGACAATACCGTAGAAAGAGAAATAGAAGAAGATGAAGATGGGAGATATGATACCTGTAAAAGAATTTGACAGAGCATTGAAAGAACAAAGTCGAAGAAGGAAGGAAGATTAGCGTTTAACATCCCGTTGACAGCGCGGTCATTAGAGACGGAGCACAAGCTCGGATTGTGGAAGGATGGTGAAGAAAATCGGCCTTATCCTTTTCAAAAAAATCGTCCGATTGCAGTGATTTAGGGAAATCATGGGGAATCTAAATAGGTGTGTCAGATGTATGACATGGGCCAAATATGCTTAGACTTTACTTCCACGTGTGTGAATATTTCCTTACCATAAGTTAATAAGTCGTGATTTGAAAATACCGACACGAATTATTGAATTAAGAATGGATAAGCTGGTAGAAGCCCTTTCTTGGGGTAGAGTAGTTTAGTTTGGTTTATACAGAAGTGTAGGAATAAACCAGGCAGTAGTCAATGTTCAAATGTGTGTGAATTCCTAAGATACCAAACTGCTTAGGTCATCGGGCCCTAGACTTACACACTACTTAAAGTGACTTATGCTAAGAACAACACACACACCCATGCCCGAGGGAGGACTCGAACCGCCGGCGGTAGTGACCCTTTACTTATCTAAGAAGAAACGCAGACGTATATATTATATTTAGAGAAAGCTTTTAAGAAAGCTAACTGCGGTTGATAATGGAATCAAGACTAAAAAAAAAAGCAAGACACTTTCACAGGATTTATCGATCTAGGGAAAGCGTTCGACCATGTAAAATAGTGTAGGATGCTCGAAATTCTGAGAAAAATAGGGGTACGTTATATGGAGAGGCGGGTAATATACAATATGTACAAGAAAGAGGGACTAATGAGAGTGAACGACCAAGAACGAAGTACTCGGATTATAAAGGGTGTAAGATTGGGATGTAATCTTCCGCATCTACTGTTCAATCTGTATATCGAAGAAGCAATGATGGAAATAAAAGAAAGCTTCAGGTGTGGAATTAAAGTTCAAAGTGAAGTGATATAATGATACAATTCGCTGATGACAGTGCTATTCTGAATGAAAGTGAAGAAGAACTACAAGATGTGCTGAACGGAATGAACAACCTAATGAGGACAGAATATGAACTGAGAGTGAATCGAAGAGAGACGAAAGTAATGATAAGTAGCAGAAATGAGAACAGCAAGAAACTTAACATCAGGATTGATGGGCACGAAGTAGATGAAGTTAAGGAATTCTGCTACCTAGGCAGCAAAATAGCCAATGACGGACGCAGCAGGAGGACATCAAAAGCAGACTAGTACTGACAAGAAGAGCATTCGTGGCCAAGAGAAGTCTACTAGTATCATAGGCCTTAATCTGAGGATGAAATTTCTGAGAATGTACGTCTGGTACTCTGCATTGTAGGGTAGTGTAACATGGACTAAGGGAAAACCGGAACCGAAGAGAATCGAAGCATTTGAGATGTGGTATTGCAGAAGAATGTTGAAAATTAGGGGGATGGATAAAGTAAGGAATCAGGAGGTTCTGCGCAGAATCGGAGAGGAAAAGAATATGTGGAAAACACTGAGAAATATAAGGGACAGGATGATAGGACATCTGCTAAGACATGAGGGAATGACTTCCATGGTACTAGAGAGAACTGTGAAATGCGAAAGCTCTGGAGCAAGATAGAGACTGGAATACATAAAGCAGATAATTGAGTACGTAGGTTGCAAGTGCTAATCTGAGATGAAGAAGTTAACACAGAAGAGGAATTCACTGCATCAAACCAGTCAGAAGAGTGATTTCCCTCCCCCCCCCCCCCCCCCCCCCTCACACACACAGAAGAAAAAAGAACTGTACAGTCGTTGAAATTCTAAAGTTAGCTGGGATAAAACGCAAGGAGCGGAAGGTTATTTATGTCCTGTATAGAAACCATTCTGCAATTGTGCGAGTCGAATCAAATTCAAGGCCTGCAGTAACTGAGTAGGGAGTGACAGCGTTGTGTCCTGTCCGCAATGTTATTCAATCTGTACACTGAGCAAGCTGTAAAGGAAACAAAATTTGGGAAGGGAACTAAAATTCAGGGAGAAGAAATAAAAGCCTTGATGACTGCCGATGATACTGTAAATATGTCAGGAAAAGCGAAGAACTTGGAGTATTGGTTGAATGGAGTTGTTATAATTAATGAGTTTGTACGTAAGTTGTTGTTAAGTTTTTAAGTTTAATTTATGATTTAGTTCACAAGTCTAAATAGGAGGTCCAGGTGAGGTAGCAGCTCCTGTGAATAAAGGTCAGTCGACGATAGGATGACTTCGCTATGTACAATGCGAGCCATAATAGTTAAGAGGGAAGCTCTCGTAGCAGAGGCGTGAAATGGTGTTGACCTTTTAGCAGACTCGTCCGCAGCATCCCACATTCCTATTTCAGCACTTGCTATCGTAACTGAAATCTGGATCATTGATAAAATGAGTATTCGATACAATTTGATTTGAATCTGACCAGCTGTCTTTTATTTGACTCCTTCCTGTTGAAAGGTCTCTGTTGGATTCCTTTCATGTTTAATTTCTTAAATCTCTTGTCATTTATGGAGTAAATTCCTCTCCTAAATTTACTGTGGCGTTTCTGACTATCTGGGAGGAGACTGAGTAGTGGAACGTGTTACTTTTACACATAAACAAGAACGATCTGTCACACTACTACACTTTAAAACACAGTTTATATGTAATTCATGTCACACAGTCTCATACAGAACCTACATCCGCTTTCTTTTATATACTGTATATGATAAGATACTGTCATCCCCCTTCCCTTCTGTGTGAGAGTATGAATGGGCAAATGTATTTGTAGTTGCATGCTTGAGGGTAGCAGACAAGGCTGTCTGCTAGAGAACAGTAGGACCAACGTCGGAACAGGTAGCTACGCTTTCTTAAAGCAGAGAGGTTTCTATCCTTAGTATGGTTCTGTCCGTCCGTTGTCATGTTGGTATAGGAAGCTGCCCCTCTGGCCGCTTCCGTTTGTCTTTGTGAGCCACCCTCAGGAAGCACGCTCGGCAGTAGGGCAGTTGCAGTGTGGCCGTGGCGAGCGTCTGAAGTGGTAAGATCTCCGGCTAAGCGCGTGTCTGTTAAGCCCGTAGGACAATGGATTTCTTAAGTTCAGCCTAACTGAAAATTTAATCACCCTTCTTTCGGGTTTAGGTCTAAAATATCCGATGTTATCTTAAATTGCAGTGCAGTATTATTCTCGTGTGAAGTTCAGATTAGTATCCGGTAGTTGCTTTGTTACTACTTTGTGAGTAAAATGGAACTACGTGTTGATCAGTAACTCTAACTAAGATCAATCTTAAATGCGAATGCTTGTGTGATTATAACGTCTCGTCTTGACTATATTTTCAATATAGCAACTTTTCTTTATGTTCAGCCCACGTGGGGTGTACTTTGCGAGACCACTACCACGTGCTTATATAACTGTTTGACCCATCAGGTTAATAGCAAGACGTTAGTAACGAGTTCAAGGTTTTGCTTTTGTCAATTGCTTTTCGATCTAATGTATTTTAATTATCAAAATTATTGTGGAGTTGTACGCTTTGTGTAAACCAAGTTGACCACGTGGAGCATGTGGTGTAATCATCAAAGTAGCCCTCAGCTATTCTTTTTGCGAAGACTTCACAAAGAGTTAATATGAATTTAGTATACCAGTGTGTGGTAATTACATGACGGACAGGATTGTGGTATGAACGTAATTTCTTTGGGTAAAAAACTGAATCTGTTGGTTGTGGTTAATTTCTTCTTGCTTATGTTTCAATGTTCTTCGTGAGTTATTTTATGAATGCAGTGTCGTATGCAGTCTCCCAATCTTGGCTCCATATTTTATGTGTTCCGTAAGATTACAATCTCACATTTTTCAATCGTAAATAAGGCACCAGCTCAGTCATAACTCACGTATAATATGCTGAAATTTCAATGAACAATCATAAAATAAATTTCCAAATATAAACTGATTTCTTTCTTTTTATTTAAATTCTCTTTTTATATATATATATTACCGGTTTTGTATGACTATTAAAAGATTATCATTAATGTTAGTCTGCTTGGTAAACCTAGACTAAATATCTGATGAAACAGTTGCCCAGTAATCCACGGTTAACGTCCCCAGACAGATCACAGCTTTTAACCCGCTTTTATTCTACTATTAGCACCCGATTTCAGCATAGCAAAATTAATGTAGCAATATTACACTGTTGCCTCTTGACAATTCCTTTTCCTTTCAATTAACATGAATGTAACTGATTTTTTTATATCTCGCTGACATCGTTCTCCATGACTTTTTCTTGATAGATAGATACAAACTCAACAACTCACGAAGCCATACATAGATATTTCACGCCTTCGCTACGAGAGCTTCCAGCTTCACTATTCTGGCTCGCACTGCACATAGCGAAGCCCCTCCGATCGTCCACTAAGCTTTCTTTACGGGAGGTGCTACCTCACCCGGAGCCTCTGTTTAGACTTGTGAACTAAATCATAAATTAAATTTAAAATTTTAACTTCAACTTAAATCTCATTAATAATCAGGAAAAAAATATGTAAGAGGTAATTCACCTTTCAGTTACTCGCGTGCCTGCAGAGGTTTTGATGTTCATACAGCTGCTTCTGTTTGGAGTATTCCCCTGAAGAGTTTTGAACAGCTCATGCTGATCTACTTGATACCAGACTATTCTTATTTCATTTGATGACAGCCCAAATACTCAGAATTAAGCACAAAATTAATACAGGTTGAACTTCGATACTTTTAGATGGCTGGTGAACTGAGATATAAATAAGTGTAGTGTTTCAAACAATTCTGTGGGTCACCCAGTTAGTCTTATTATTATTATTATTATTATTTTCATTGCTCGTTGTGGTAATCAGTCCGAAGACTAGTTTGATCAGTTTTCCACGCAATTCCATGCCTAAAATACATCCTGAGGCATCAAGGAAATGGCAATTTTGAAACGGAGGAAACGGAGGGAAGTGTGCGGTGAGGAGAGGGAGGGAGGGGGTGGGGGGGGTAAAAATTTGAAAATTAAGAGGGAGACGAAACCTTGATTACAGTAAGCAGATTGAACTAGATGTGGGACTTCAACCGCCAATCTGCACTTTGATGTAGGTCTTTTTCCGATTTCGCAAAGGTGATTTGGAGAGCTATAGTTTTAAAGAGATGGTGCTCTGTTATCAAAGACGCGTGTTGATGAGTTGTTAACATCTGACACACTTCCTCCTCCATCTCTTTAAGTAAGGAGAAACTGCTAAATGTATTCTATAAAATTCTTCAGGGTTTTTGCAGCGCTACCTTGTAAAAAAGAACTGATCCTCAGCTGCTCTCCTAGGTGGATTTGGGTAGGTCAAAAACTAGCAACAGCCAAGGATAATTTGAAAATTGCCCCAGGTGTCCATGACATCTGAACTTGTACGGCTACAATATCTTCTTTTGCACAAATTTAAAGTTAGCGTAACAAATTAAAATTCTGAATAGTTCTCAATAGCACTTTTCCTTCGAAATACTTCTTGCATATTCCGCTGCTAGAGTAAAAAAGGAAAATTTCAGTTTCGGTATTTGGCACGGCACCGTATCGCACAGTGGTATCTTTCCAATTAGAAGTATTTTACAGGAAGAGATTGGGGCAGCGACACTGAAAGCACAGGGGAAGGGAACTTTAAGAGGGAGATTAGCAGTTAATCGCTGGTTTTAATAGACGCGCATTTGACGCTCCCTGCCGCTGCAGAGAGGGCTGTAATCGGGAGATCCACCCCTCCCTGTACCTCTTCCCTCGGTTCCGCATGGAGCCCTACCGGTCGCCGTTAAAACTTGGTTCCTCCTGACGACATTCTCTGGGAACGTGACCGGCAGCTGCAAATTACGCCAACCGGCATAAGCCGTACGGTCGTTCTCCAGCAGCCAGCTCGTGAGACCCTTTGTACTGTCTAAGTGCCAACATTAAGTTGCACTACGATGAAATACGTTTAACATAAAAGCACTTGGTAAAAAAAATCGGTTAAACAAAATAATACTGCGGTTCCAGTTTCACTTAACACGAATTAAACGACGTTAACACGAAAAGACTCCGCTGTCTGATTCCTGCAAACTGGTTGTCTACCAGAATATCAGTTTTTTTTACACTGTACAAAGTATACAGTGAATGTTACAGCCCAAAACACTTCAGCTTTTGAGTCTGATGACAAGAGTGTTGAAATTAGTGGATTTTGGTTTTTAAGCACAGGTACTACGAATTTAATGATAGGGAAATCACTCGATACGAAGTTGTCGCTGCTTAATGCAGTTGATCAAAAGTGGTCGAAAATGGAAATTTCAGACGAGAATTAGAAACAGAGATGAAATTACGGTGATATCGAACCATGGGGAAAACGTATGAGTATGGCGAAACTACGTTGTTACTTTGGTTCGAGCTAACTAGATCTCAGAATGTTCGCATATCAGAACTTTTATAGTACGAATTGTACGCAAATTTTGGCTGGTTGGGACATTTAAAGAAAGAAAATGCCATCGAGTAAGATTACAGATTTATTGTCGTCTACGCTGCCTTAATTACTTAAACACTATGAAGTGAAATATTTCTTCAACATCGATATATTATTTTACCGTTGCTAATCGACGAAAAATTTTATAGTGTTCTGAGAGGGAGGTCTCTAATGAAAGAATCGATGTACTGGTAGGAGTCAGTTGTGTGAAAGCGTGGTGTCTGTTCTTTCGGACACCACACGGAACCCGCAGCTGCGATATATAATTTGTTAATTAGAGGTGGAGGTGGGGAGAACGGAATGGAAAGGGATGGGATTACTGAAGTCAGCTGCATCGGGACATTACGCGGAATCAGCGACGAAGAGCGAAAATGTGTATCTGACCGGTATTAAAGGCAAGCAGGAGATCCCGGATTCGAATCTTGGTCCAGAATACATTTTCGCTCGTCGCCGCTGATTCCGCGTAATGTCCCGATACAGCCGACATCGGTAATCCGTTTCTTTCCTTTCCTTTCGCTCCACCTCCACCTTCAGTTAACATATATGAAGGATTCAGTTGGGTGGATCTGAAGAACTAACCTTTTTGTCAATGAAAAAAATTTTAAACTGCGTTTTTTGAAAATGTAAGGACATTAGGAATCGAATATACGGCAAAAAGAGCGTCGTGTTGGCAGTTTTTTCTAATGCTTTGTTTACCACAAAATTTGTTTAAAATGGAATAATACTGTAGTCCCTTGAGTTTCATGTTAAACGTACTTCACTGTAGTGTTGCACCCATAAAGATTTTTTTAAAAGCTTCTGTTTTTTGCAGTAATAAAATTGCTTTAATTGTTAATTCATCATAATTACAGCCCATTATCTGGGAAGATAATGTAGGTCATACAGCTTACAATTTTGTGAGTAGTAATAAGCTACAGTGGCTCAAAAGAAAAACGTTTTTTGTAAGTTGCACATTAAGTTCTTTTAATTGTCTTTTCGCCTTAATTACAAAATGGTTCAAATGGCTCTGAGCACTATGGGACTTAACATCTGAGATCATCAGTTCCCTAGAACTTAGAACTCTTTAAACCTAACTAACCTAAGGACATCACACACATCCATGCCTGAGGCAGGATTCGAACCTGAGACCGTAGCAGTCGCGCGGCTCCAGACTGTAGCGCCTAGAACCGCTCGGCCACCCCGGCCGGAGCCTTAATTACAAGCATCGTCAGTGTGTGTCCTGAAATATCAATTTCAATGGGAGGTTCTCGGTCACGCTCCATACAGTCCGGACCTCTCTCCCTGTGATTACGCCATTTTTGGTCCCCTTAAAAAGGCTCTGAAGGGCAAAAGATTCATCTCGGAAGACGACGTAGAGCTATACTTGCGGAACTGGTTAACATCGCAGCCCCGGGAATTTTATGAGGCACCCATTCACCGCCTTTTGTCACAGTGGGACAACTGTCTCAACAGCCAGGGTAAATACTTCTAATATACAGATACTGGTTTCTGTAACTATGCCTCCGGTTTGTTTCTCTTTGAGCGCGCCTTATACTTAAAGGTCAGCGTCTAATTCATTATTCATAAGCAAAGTAGCTTTCCATGGTTGCAAACTGGATGAAAGGTTGCATTTTTTCTTTATGTCACAATTTTATTGTGTGTATAGTGTCATTTGTTTCTGTAAGTGGGGCCAACTTTCAAAGATTTTGCTTTCAACTGTTTTTTCTGTGCAAATGAAAAAAAGTGCAGCACGAAAAAAATGTTTTTTTTTGAACCAATGTAACTTATATATATATCCTGCGAAAATATCCAGCACACGGTACTTGTAATAATAAGTGTATGTATAAATTATTTATTCAGGCTACTTTTTAAAAATGATAATACTACAAAAAAGTTTAGTTCTATAGTTAGTTTCAATCACTGCGAAACTACAATAAAACCGCTTAAACAATTACCCAGCTGCTAATACTGCTGTTGGTATTACAGATTTTGTTCTGTTTTTGTTCATTTATTAGTGTGCGCATTAAGTGCAGATAATTGTTTCCGCCACGTGATCTGGTCTCATACTGCCCCAGTCAACAGCCACACTGAGCTGTTGAGGAACAGAACTCGTTCCACAGCGATGATATTGATTACTACTGATGAACAGTAAACGATGGTTCATATCGATAATATTATATTGAAGCTACAGACGGCACTTTTAAACAATAGTCGGAAGGCACTTGATTACTTTTCTCTCCAGATGTTTGCCGGGTCTTGGTGAATGCTGATGTCACATCATTTTAACGGTTAGTTCGTATTATTCTATGATTGAAATTCAGGAACAAACTGTCTTTTATATTCTCGTGTTTCGTTCTTATCCAGGCGCGAGACAGATTTTGGTGTGCATAAGCCACGTACTCATTTTATTATTTACGGGCGACTTCTACACTAGAATTGAATCACAAACGTTCTAAACCTCTAGTTTTTCTTTCGTAGAAGCTTGATACTTCGGTAGCTCAGTCTTCCGGTCTGTTACAACGGTATTAAAAACTGTTATCGTCTTGTGACAAGTAAAGAACAAGTACATAATCAGATTCATCATTTGTATTTTAATCTTAAGTGACTGAAGTGAATATTGAAATACTTGCTTCCTTGCAGGTAGGTATCACTGTTCTTCTATAGTTACATTTTTACTGTATATGACGTTTTTCGCGTTCCTCAGTATTTCCTTCTGAAGAATACTTAAAAGGGTTTTAATAAACCTTTCATTTTGCAATTGATTGGCTGTTGACCATTTCTACAAGAAGATGTAATATTTTATTTTAGTAATGGTCATACAATGCGCAGAGATTAAGTAACGTTTTGTGTTTCTATATTTTACTGTAATTTTTTAGTTTGACCTCTTTAAGCTGATGGAGTGTCGCCATAGACCTTACAGGTTTTGTTTTGGGGGGGGTGGGGGGGGGGGGTGGGGGGGGGAGGGTCAGAATTTATGAAAGATTTAATGCAGGCTACTGTTATTCCCGGTAGAGGGACTTGCTGACGGTGTAGTGTATCCCCGAAACCGGTCGCATTTGAATAAAGAGATTCAAACACACGGCTGAAGGTGTTACCGTTAATTCTCGTATAATGACCAGCCACTGCCCCACTCTCCATCCGAAACAGAAGTTTCCATGACTTATTCTCCCGCTGAACCTCTTCATCTAAGAGTAGCACTTACATTCATGTACCTCGATTAAATGTCTGGATACATTCCAGTCTCTGTTTTACCAACGCAGTTATTAACACATGTCCCATCATCCTATCGCTTCTTTGGTTAGTGCATCCCACATATTCTTTCCCTCACTATTCTGTGGAGGACCTCATCTTCATTATCAATATAAGTAACTCTCCGCACCCTCCGGTAGCACTACATTTCAAAAGCTTCAGTTATTTTATTTTCCAGTTTTCGCATCCATGTAGTACTGTGTTCAGAAGTATGGTCTCACTTTGGTGAATTAATGACTGTGTAAGGTATGTGAATTTATTAACACTATGCCGTCCGGCGACACCACAGTGGTGTCGTGCGCGAAATAGCGGTCAACGGCCGGCGACACCACAGTGGTGTCGTCAGCATGGTATTGCGCAGTGGCCGGCGACAGCACGTTAGTATCTTTTGCATTCTGTTGGTGTTTTGTTTAGGTAACAGTAAGTTACACCTGTGAACAAGTGTTTTGTTTTTATGAGCACTTGTGCCCTTTCATTATGGCGGATGAAAGAGACAATAGGATTATTTACGATGAATGCGCGGACGTCTTGTCTGACGTTCCGGACGACTTGGCCGACTGGGAAAAAGACATTGGATAAAAAAAATGAAAGTGTAGCAGAATCGTAGGAAGATAGTGAAATACGTCCAAGAAGAATTCGGCGAACGCTACGATTGCCAACTGATTCGGCTGAATCAGACGAAGAAGGCAGTGCACAGTGGTCAGACTTTGAATTACCGAGAACCAATAACAAATTTGAAGGATTCCTGGGTCTAAACATATTTTCCAAAGATACACAGAGCTTCAAGGATATCGTACAATTATATATTGGGAACGATCTATTTGAATATATTAGCAACGAAACCAAAAAGTACTGCAGTCAAAATTGCAATAGAAGAAACTGGATTTTAAAAAAATGCCAAATTTGTCGACGTTACGGGACCCGAACTTAGAAAATGGTTTGGGCTTGCTTGCTTGTAAGAAAAGCAAGGACCAATGATTATTGGTCAACGAATTCGTTGATAGACACACTGATAATTCGTAAAACGATGTCTCGCAACCGATTCAGACAAATATTATCATTTTTACATTTTTCCGACAGCAACAATAAACTGGATAGTGCCGACCGGCTTGCCAAAGTGCAATTCGTAATTGATTATTTCTCCAAAAAGTTTAAAGAAACGTTCAATCTAAGTCAAAACATCTCAATTGATGAAGGACTAATGCCGTGGCGTGGACGGTTAAATTTTAAATTTCACAAACCGTCGAAAATTGCGAAATACGGCATACTCATTCGGATGCTGCGTGCTTCGAGTACGGGACACATTTCCTCATTCCAGGTATATTCCGGTGCTGGACAGCCTTTAGCAAAAACAGTGACGGAACTGTTGACACCTTCTGATGGAAAGTGGCATCATCTCTGCATCGATAGTTATTATAACAGTGTAGAACTTGCAGAGAAGTTACTTTGAAAGAAAATTCGAGTGGGAACGATACGGCAAAATAGAGGATTTCCGGAAAATTAAAGCTCTCAAAAGTCAATGTGTTTGAAGCTTGTCATCAACGGAAAGGTGACAAGCGGCCGGCGACAAGCCAAGTAATACGACCTAGCGCTGCCGGCGCCAAGCAAATAAATTTGTACGAGGCGTGCGGACGGCAAAGTGTTAACGTAAAACTGGAACAAATAAGTTACCCCATGCAAACACAACCAGCAGTCATTAGTATTGAGTATATACCAAAGTGTTAAAAATAATTCATTACCGTTGATGCTTGACACTGTTTCAGTATAGCTAGACCCGTCATTCAGTCTATTGCCTATTAAACACGGAGATTGGACAAAAATGTGGAAACACCAAAAACACAGCGCGTTACTATGGCCTATACGGTGCAGGAAAACCGTTGGCATTCAAAATAGCTTCCAGTCATCTCGGAATGAATAAATACAGTTCCTGTATGATTTTGAGAGAATATTATAACATTCTTCTTGCAAAATGGTGGCAAGATCACGTAGCGATTATGGACATGGATAGCAATTAATAGCAATTATGCATTCTTCTCTCCAAAAGTGCACATTATTATTGAGATCTGGTGACTATTGCGGCCAAGGGCAGGTGCGACAGTTCATCCTCATGATCATAAAAATCATGCGAGCTGCGTGAACAGGGGCACTGTCGTCTTGCAACCTAGCATCACGGTTGGATAGAGCTCATCACCCAGAATGGTGACATTGTGACGTTTTGTAACAAGTATAGTTTAGGAGGTTATTCAAGTACTACAAAACAAATGCATATTATTAGTAATTTATTAAAACGTGAACATTGTAAACACTTAACTTTGAAAACAACTAGTGCCTCCACTGATGACAGGTTTTTGATACTGTTGCTGACAGTTACAACATTAACACTTCATTATAGAATGATTGTTTCACGCCACAGTACTTTCCGGCTGTGGAGGAATAAAGAATCTCTTGGGGTTGTGTCCATGCCGACTACGATTCGTTGCTGCCTTTGGCAGCGCCCGTCTTTAGTTGTGGTGATGTCTTTGAGGTACAGTGTTTCGTATTAGATCTCGTTCTGCAGACGACACCACACACATTATCCGCTACAGTAGCAGTGCATTGGAAAGTAGCCATGGGGCCCGTGTAATACCACGACATAGCTGCCCAAATTATCAGGGAACCTCTGTCATGTTCCACTCTTAGGACGTAAAACCGGCCAGAAGTTGGAAACACTGTGATACAAGACTCATCCGAGCAACTGACTTTCTCCCATTTCTTCATAGTACAGGTTTTATGGCTTCGGACCACGTCTTCCTGTTATGGGCGCTTCCATCACTGATATCTGGTTTTCAAATTCCAACCCGCCCTGCGGCTCCCTGCTTATGGAGCTCCCATTGTATTGCTTTGATGCGAACGGTTTCGTGAGTGTGATATTTAAAAAAATGTTCAAATGTGTGTGAATTCCTAAGGGACCAAACTGCTGAGGTCGTCGGTCCTTAGACTTACACACTACTTAAACTAACTTATGCTAAGAACAACACACACATTCATGCCCGAGGGAGGACTTGAACCTCCGGCGGGAGGGGCCGCGCAATTCGTGACATGGCGCCTCAAACCGCGCGGCCACTCCGCGTGGCTGCGATATTCAGTTCTACAGCTTTCGTCATCTTATTTTTCGTCATAATCCTTTTCAGCCGACGGTCTGTCACGATCACTCAACGCATATTATCGTCCGAGTTGTAACTTATTGGACGATGTTTTCCCGCTTTCCCTGCATGCGGGATAGACGCTCCATACGGTACCTCTCGAAACAGCAAACACTTGGGCTGCCTTAGCTATGGAAGTATATGAGCATGACGAGCACCAACAGTTTGCTGACGTTGGAAGTCACTTAGCGCGGAGTTAATGCACTTATAACTACAAAGAACACTGGTCTGGCCATAACTGGCTCGTACAACATATTGAGGACGGTGTATTGATTCCGTTCGAGCTAAAATAAAAAAGCGTGAAATGGACTCTTGTCTATCAGCTGCAATTATGTTCAAGTATGCATTTGTCTTGGTGTTTCCATCTGTAAGTTACCCCACGCAAACACAACCAAAAATCATTTGTATTTAACATATTTTGAAATGAGAAAAAGTTATCCATTACCTTTGAGGCTTGACACTGGTTCAGTATAGCAAAACCCGTTATTCACTATCTGGTGGCCGACGGCGGTGGCCACGAGGTTCTAGGCGGTGCAGTCCGGAACCGCGCGACTGCTACGGTCGCAGGTTCGAATCCTGCCTCGGGCATGGATGTGTGTGATGTCCTTAGGTTAGGTAGGTTTAAGTAGTTCTAAGTTCTAGGGGACTGATGACCTCAGATGTTAAGTCCCATAGTGCTCAGAGCCATTTGAGCCATTTGAACCACTATCTGGTACGCATGAAATAGGCGTGGTTTGGATGTAGTAGTATATATTCTAGCTCATTTCATCTCAGCTCCAGTCCTAGATTTCCCTAACTTTTTCAGTTTTCTTCTTGGCTGGTTGCGTAATTAAAATAACGTGTGTAATCGTGCGACCAGTTTGTTTTTCTTTTTGAAGGTGTAAATCGCTGGTCTAGTGTCTAGGATCGTGAGGACGGCAATTCAAAGCCTCGAGGCCACACTGGTTTGGGTTTTATGTGGTTCAAATGGCTCTGAGCACTATGGGACTTCACATCTGGGGTCATCAGTCCCCTAGAACTTAGAACTACTTAAACCTAACTAACCTAAGGACATCACACACATCCATGCCCGAGGCGGGATTGGAACCTCCGAGCGTAGCGGTTACGCAGTTCCAGACTGAAGCGCCTAGAACCGCACGGCCACAACGGCCGGCTTTTATGTGGTTCCGTAAACCTCTTAAGGCAACCAAATTCGGCCTATTTCGTTCCCTAGCCTCCTCCCAATCGCAGCTACGTCTCTGATGACCAAGTTTCTCTATTTTTCGATGCTGTTTCATGACGTTTCATAGCAGATTTTCATGCACTTGTAACAGTTTGTGCTTAATTTGCTCAAGGTATTAATCAGTTGTTTCTCAAGACAAACGTAGCGGCATATTTGATTGTGAAACTTCAGCTATTGATCGCGAGTGTCATGAACATAGTACCGTTATTAGCACAGTTTTATAGCAACATATGGGAACTAACCAAAGCCACTGACGACAGATGTTTATAACTTGAGTACAATATCTCTGCACTTCTTCTTCTCCTCCGTCCCTGAGGTCATCCTTGCCAAGTACACTACGATCAATCTGTTTATTTACTATGATCTAACGGGAATGACACCCTTCGGTGACGATAGTGTTCGTTTTCATTGAGATTGCTTTATTCAGGTTACAAGACGTGCTATTAGAATAGGGGATATTTGGCGTAACTTGCTAAGACAATGACTAAATGAACAAAACGAATATAGAGTGCAACTTATTGTGGTAATTTAAATGAATTATGGTAACTTATATCATGTCAGAAAGTAATTTGCGTATATTCTTCATATTAAGAAGAAGTCAAATAAAGAATGTGTAGAATGGAGAATAATATGAAATAGTCAGCTATGTGGAACTCAGGGTCAGAAATGTAACAAACGACATTCGGCAAACAACAAGTTGTAATGAAATGTTAGAGATGTGTCCGTTAAGTATAATACAACTCACAATATTTTTGTAGTTTGATAGGGCAACTTAGTTTCATTTATTAGGCTAATCACGAATATAATCTTGCCTCTCTGCGTCAGTATAATGAAGATGGACACACAGATTACAAGCCAAACATGCAGCATAGTTGTCTTCCGGTACAGCTGATGCTACGAAGTCCATATCAGACGGTACATCGCACTCGAAAGGTTCATCGTCGCCATCTTTAGATGCAAATTTAATTTTTTTGAAAAATTTCTGTTCCTCTTTTTGTTAGCATGTTTCTGGTTCTCACGTTTTAGGTTTCGTTCTTAGAACCTATGTACCCTCTGAGTTGTTGGTTAACTTTTGGTTCGACATGTAATCGACTTTTGCATAGAGAATAGGTTATTACAGACGATGTCCCAGATTTTCTATCTCTGTTGGACATCTTCTTTTAATGGTAGTGATATCTCAAAGGAGAGGTCCAAAATTTTTGATGAAGGAAGAGTGGGTGCATAAATACACTTGGAAGAAAGGTAGTAGTTGCATCAGGACTTTCAGATGTTCCTTATAACTAGAGAGGCCAACGTAAAAAAATATCCTGCCTGTAGATAAATAAAAAATCACCACTCTGGCAGTCGGTCGACACTCACTACACAATGACATGAGTGTCCTTAGATGTTGTGTACGATATTCCCAAGAGGAACTACGATATTTAATATTGCCAGACTATTCCAAAATACTTGAGTCTCTTGTACGTCTATCAGACTAGAGAAAATACGGAACAGAAATAGAGGAGATTGTAGAGGACATACGCAGTTCGCTAGAGTTTCGTTGAGTCAGTGTGTGTGAGAGAGAGAGCTGGCCAGAGCGGCCGAGCGGTTCTAGGCACTACAGTCTGGAGCCGCGCGACCGCTGTGGTCGCAGGTTCGAATCCTGCCTCGGGCATGGACATGTGTGTTGTCCTTAGGTTACTTAGGTTTAAGTAGTTCTAAGTTCTAGGGCACTGATGACCTCAGAAGTTAAGTCCCATAGTACTCAGAGCCATTTGAACCATTTGTGTGTGTGTGTGTGTGTGTGCGTGGGTGTGTGTGTGTGAGAGAGAGAGAGAGAAAGAGAGAGAGAGAGAGAGAGAGAGAGAGAGAGAGAGAGAGAGAGAGAGCAAACGATGTACAAATTTCAGTAGAAAACATTTCAATTACGTATATGCACTTCGGGAAACATTATTCACATAATTTCGAAAGTGAACGTTACAAAATGAATTGACAATTTGTTACTTCCTCCAACATAAATCTCGCTTAATGTTTACAATGACAAAATCTGAGAAATTGTGACTTATACAGAGTGATTTGAACAGCTCCCCCTCCAAGCTTGGAGGGGAATCATTCAGATACACTACGCACACTCCGACGTACATGTCGTGGTCTTTTTCTGGGTACAGATACAGGGTCTTTGTTTTAACTTGAGACAACCAGACCTCTCGAAAACAACGCATCGTACAGAAAAACATTCTGGATGAAAAGTTAATATTAGTAAAGGAAACATCTGTCCGCTACAGCTCGCTGTGTACTCACCAACCCTACAACGTGGGTGTGGTCAATTTTGCATCTTCAAGTGGGAGCCTCCCATATTTTTGTACATTCAGTTTCCACATCAAAAATACATACTGTTTATTCAGACCATTGTTTTCCATTCGGGTAGATGGCGCTGTAACCGACAAATACCAAGTTTTCCTTTTGCAACTGAGAACCGACGTATCTGATCAAACATTTCTTTAACAATGTTTATGTAAAATTTTGAAATTTTTCCGGCGAATCAACTGTTCAAAAAGATTTCGGGCTTTCAGCCGGTTGGCTAAACTACATCGCACAATATTTCCGCTGAACAACTGCCAGCCATCTTCAGGTGAGCCGAACGAGGACTGACGAAGACGTTCTCCGTTCCAGCTTAATTAGTGCGCTGGTAGTACAGCCGCGCATGCGTTGCAGTCACGGAGACGGAAGGACCACACCGCCCAGCGACAGCGCCCTCGCTATTGGAACTGCAAGACTCAGCTGCCGTCGGTATTGTCGCTGGTAGCAGCTATCGAAGTCTTCTGGCGACTTCGTTTCGAGCAAATTTCGGAGATGGCGGGATTCCATGCGTTATTGAATTGGTAACCACTGTAACGGTTCATTAGATTTCCCGCAATGCGTATTTCAACGGATTCTTTGATAATGGAGCCCCAAAAAGTTGTTGCTGCTGCATAAATCGAAGTTTTGTCGTACTCCACTGAATGTCCGTTAGAAATACAATGTTCCGCAACTTCAGACTGACTGGGTTGCAGTAGGCGAGTGCAACGTTGATGTTCTGTACAATGCTCTTCCACTGTACGCGTTGTCTGTTCTACATAGGCCACTCCACACTGACACGGTATTTTGCAAATTCCCGCCTTCCGCAGTAACAAATCATCCTTCACCGATCCCAGCAAATTCGAAATCCTAGAAGGCGGGAGGAAAACCATTTTCACATGAAAATTATTAAGAATCCTCTCTATCTTGAAGGAGATATTTCCAACGAAGGGAAGTAAAACAAGGGACGTGGCTGGCGCGCTCTCCTCTTTATCCACTTCCCGCTTCCTGGCTCTAGTTGAGAACTAGAGAAAGATGGCTGCCTTCCATTCCTGGATGTTTCGGTTAAAGGGAAGAGTGACGGCACGATGGGACATTATGTCTATCGTAAGCCCCCTCACGCTGGTTTGTATTTGCACTCTTTAAGTTGCCATCACCCATCCCAGACCATGGGTATACTTAAAACCCTTGTGCACAGGGCACATACGGTGTCGGATCCAGAGAATTTGCCTAAGGAACCTGCACATTTGAGGACGGTGTTCAGAGACAATGGGTACTCGACCCGGCAAATTAACAGGGCCTTCTAAATTAGAGCCAGGAACCGGGAAGAGGAGAACGCGCCAGCCAAGTCCCTAGCTTTTCTTCCCTTCGTTGGCAATATCTCCTTCAAGATAGCGAGGATTCTCAATAATTTTCATGTGAAAGTGGTTTTTCGGATTTGCTGGGATCTGTGAAGGATGATTTGTTACTACGGGTAGGATCACAAAATAAAAATGAAAAGTTATACTTTTCACACATAGAGAAGTTAAAATGAAATTAAAATTGTTGTCTACATTCAGTGCAGTACCATCGGCTACCGCTGCATCTCTTACGTTAAGAATTCCAGGATGGCAGTATTTGAATGACAGGTTGTCAGTATGCTGATAAATAAGGATGGTTAACTACACTGGACTCATAGGTTCCCTTATTAGTACATACCGAAATGCCTTCACCTGACTCAGAAAACTCGGTTGTAGCCATTCTTGCAACAAAAAAATCCGTATTGGTACTGAGAATCGAACCAGAGTCCACCACTTGTATGAGATATCCGCTGACGCTTCATAGGCCTGTGTATAAAAGTCACAACAGACAGCAGGCAGGAACTTTCCCAACAACTTTAATCCTGTAGCTCCCAGACTTCAAAAAGATAATATCTCAATCCATTCTGTAGTGCCATCATTCTCAACTCCATGGTACAATTTAGCCAGAGAATTAAATAACGTGATAAGCCATTCTTGCAACAAAAAAATCCGTATTGGTACTGAGAATCGAATCAGAGTCCACCACTTGTATGAGATATCCGCTGACGCTTCATAGGCCTGTGTAAACCTAATCATGGATTCTTAATTCAGTTGATATAGTCGAAAGTAGTTAAAAGACATACAAATCTCCCCTAACACCCAACTAGTCTCTTTTGATGTTAGCATCTTATACACTAATACACCTGTTCAGGAGTGCCTAAACATTCGCATAGACTTACTACAGTAGGCGAATCAGGAATTAACCTGGTTGTGACAAATGACACAAGTTTAGCTACACAAACTTGCGTAACACAGAATTATTTCCGTTTCAATGGCAGGATATACAAACAGCTATGTGATCCTCCATCAGTTCAGCTCTTACTGTAATCTTCACGTAGAATTTTGAAAAACAGTTCTGTGAAATAATCCACTCTCTTCAATGGTTGAATAATGATTTAGGTATGTTGATAGTGTGTTGTGCATATGGACAGGCACTACTGGACAACATCAAAAATTCCTCAAGCAGTTAAATTCTAAACACAACAGTATAAAATACGCTATGAAGTTTGGGGGTAACTACATAAATTATTTACATCTAACTATAGATCATATTCAGACTTTCAAGATTTACAGGAATCCTACAACAGATATTGTAATACACGCTAATTCTCAACACCTAGCGACCCGTAAACGTCCCGCCTTCCTTTCGATCTTACATACCCATCCTCATGACTGAAGACAACTTCGCAATGGATAAATGCAGTCAAACAACTATCCCATTACCTTGGTGGACTCCATGATATGTAAAAAGCAGAAACAACACGTGTAATCTCTTCTATACACTGTTCTCGACTCACCACCTCACGAACGCAACACACTGTGCAGGATTCCATATTTAGAAAAGGTCTCTCTGAACGATGTTAAAAATCTCAGATCCAGGAACTTAAAAACATCGTTTTATGTGTGAAACAGTGATGAGCACTTTTTTTAGTGTCAAAGACAGCACTTCGGCTTTGGAGAAACGTGGAATATATGAAATAACTTGCAATTGTGGAAAATTCTATATAGGTCTGTCCGGCAGGGCAGTATGCCCCCTTTGAAAGAAGGCCATAGTTACAAGGTGCAACATGAAATATTACATCACAGCCATAAAGGAAGTATGACGAACTATTTTGAAATAATGGAAATTAAGAAACATATGTCCACAACCGAAACTCAGTACTGAATGGCCACAGACAGTTCCCTTACTCTCCCCTTCCTGCTGCAGATACTACTCATAATCCCACCCACACCATGTTGTAAATTACCCCAGTTGCTCACATATCCAATTTTCATGTATTTCAGTTATTATAAATTCTTTTGTTATGTTAAAAATTTACTTTGTATAATCACGGCTGCTTCATTTACCTGCATAATCTCACCTATTAAATACAAAATTATTTTGTTCAGTCACACTCTTGGAAGAGGTCACCAAAGTTTATTGTTCAATTTATTTTCTTCTAAGAACAATTATTGTAATTTTTATACAGCTCAAGATTAATGTGTAACAACACTTATCTTAGTTAGATACTCTTACGTCGTATTTATACGGAAATAATTCCTCTCATTTTGTTCCTAAATCTAACACAAATATTTTTCATCTCTGGAAATGGAGATATTCAGTAGATGCACTAGTTGAAAATACTTGATCTAACAAAATTTCACTATATCACATATTTATCTTTGTACCTGATTATGGCATAATAGCCAGAAACCGGTTTGTCAAGTAAATAACAAATACTGTAAAATATTACACTTGTGTTGTGCGTGTTTTTATTCATTACATGAATATTCCTTTCCTTCATCGTTCATGAATTTTGTGTCTTACTTGGTGGCTAAGTGGATGTGAGGTGGACTTCAAATATTTGAAAGCTCAAATGTATTTGGTACTAGGATTTTTTCTCCCAAGAATCCCTTCTTTCGCCTACGATAGCGATTTGTATACATTGAAAATGCCAAGTTGCACCGTGTTTCCAGGTCCATGATAAACTACATGTCGCACTAGAAATGACTCGTGAGTCAGCCAAGAGGACAGAGGAAGGCCGGAGCGTATGACCTGCAGATGGATCACGCTTACAGAGGAAGTATGGTTCCTGTAACAACCTTCCGTTGTGAAGAGTTTTTAATTATCCAAATCTACAATTATTTTTGTATTTCCAGTATGAGATCATGCGATAACGCTGATAAATTCGAGTCTTTCTCGTGCTTAGATCTTTCTTGTGTACTCGTATTGCATCTGTGTCTTGTTCCTGATTATACAGAAAGATTAGGTCAACTGCTCCAGTTTGACTTCTTCCAGTCAACTATCCTTCTCAATTGTAACTGGAAATTGATTGAGTTCCCAAAATAATAAAAAAATTGTGTGTCTAGTTATTATTATTATTATTATCATTATCATTATTATTATTATGTTTCCCGCAAACTGTACAAAGCAACAAGGCATTTTAGCATTTATACCGTCGATGCTACACGCAGATGACATTTTATGCTGTTCAGACTGACACCAGCTGAATCGTTCATCAGTACTGAAATGTCTTCTTCGTTTTGAATTCCGCATCTAGAATTTTTAGAAACTTGTGTATAACATGAGAGTATCGAGCAATAACATTTAAATAAGGTTTTCTTAGCCAATACAATCTATCCAAACCAAAAGTGTCGTTAAGTATTGTTAGTAGCCAGGTAAACAATTTTAACTGCCTAGGTTGTGACTTGGCGTGTGACTATGGCAAGAATTGCAAGTATCAGTGGAGTAATTGTATTTTTTCCCAATTTCACACTTAACTTTCGGAAAGTACCGTACCATGAAGACTCTCGATAATGGATATCAATTCCGTAAATTACTACGTAACCGAACACTGCATTTTTTTTCAGCTGCTTGTGTACAGTCCTGCCCTAACCACAGCATGTGAGGGAACGCAGAAAACATAGGGCGTTCCACCTGCTCCGAATTCCTGTCTAGTGCCAACCTCTTCATCTCAGAGTACTATTTGTACGCAACATCGCCAATTATTTGTTGAATGTAGTTCATTTCTATCATTCTACACAGTTTTTATTCTCTCTAGCACCAACGTATATATTTCTTAGTGTATTAACAAATGTCCTATAATCCTTTTTGTTATTCTTTCCAATGTTCCCTGTATGTCTCTCTCCTTGCCGATTCTGCAGAAAAGTGCCTCACTTCTTATCTAATAGTACACCTAATTTTCACCATCCTTCTCTAATGACACAATTAAACTTTTGTTTGTTTTCTTTTCGAGAGATTCCAAAGTCCATTCATTATTCACTACCATACAATGATAAACCTCACGCCTACACAATCAGAAATCACTTCCTCAATTTAAGGCCGTCTCCGCTCGTCTGCTTTTTACACCGACGGAAAAAAAAATCGCAGCGCCAAACAGGAGTTGCGCTACGTAAACGAATGTTTAGCAGGAGTGTTTCTACATCTGAAACATGAGGTCAGTTCCAGTTTAATGCGATTTGCATATGAGTAGCGCCACTACGGGAATGCAAATAAGGTTTGCTTTAAATACATGCTGTAACACTAGTGAGCGTTAGTTACCTTTGAGACTGGACGTGGTGAGTTGATGTTAGTCAAAAATGCCTTGAAGACGACAAGGGCGTCATTATCGACACCTCACTGGTTTTGAACGAGGTGTGTAACAGGGCTACGAGAAAATACTTGACAGGAATGTACCCACTGTACATGATTGCTGGCAGCGGTGGTCATTAGAATGTGTGGTCGGAAGAAGACTGGACTCCGGACGTCCACGTGGCACCATCGATGGGGATGACCATCGTGTACGGCGTATGGCTCTGGCGCATTGTGCAGCATTTGCAGCAGCAGTTTGAGCAGCAGTTGCCACCACAGTGATACAAGGAACTGTTACGAATCGGTTTCTTCAATGACAGCGCCGAACCAGCCGACCTGTATCGTGCATTCCACTGACCCCAAACCACCGCCATTTGCGAGTTCAGTGGTGTCAATCGAGAGCTCATTGGAGGGAGGCTGGAGGTCTCTTGTGTTTTCTGAAGAGAGTTGGTTCTGCTTCGGTGCTAGCGGTGGCCGTGTGTAGGTTAGAAAGACGCCAGTTGGGGGCCTGCGCCGGCCGAGTGGCCGAGAGGTTCACGGCGCTACAGTCTGGAACCGCGCGACCACTGCCTCGGGCATGGATGTGTGTGATGTCCTTAGGCTAGTTAGGTTTAAGTAGTTCTAAGTTCTAGGAGACTGATGGCCTCAGACGATAAGTCCCATAGTGCTCAGAGCCATTTTAACCATTTTAGGGCCTGCACCCATCCTTTCTGTGTGGTAGACACACTAGACCAACACCTGGTGTTATGTGTGGCGTGCAATTCGTATGACAGCAGGAGCACTCTCATGGTTATCCCAAACACCCTGACTGAGATTTTGTACGTCAGTCTGATGATTTAATCCGTTGTGCTGCCAATCAACAACAGCATTCCAAAGGATGTTTTCCAAAGGGATAATTTTCGGTCACATACCGCTCTACAGAGCGTCGACATATTGCCTTCGCCTGCTCTGTTACAAGATCTGTATCCAATCGAGGACATATCGGTCATCATCGGACGACGACCCACAATGTCATTCACAAACAGGATTAACTGTTCGTATATTGACCGACCATGTGCACGGGCATGGAACTCCATTCCGCAAAATGACATCCGGTAACTGTACAAGACATTTCATGCACGTTTGCATACTTACATTCAACAATCTGGTGGTTACATCGTTTATTAATGTACCAGCATTTGACATTTGCGATGACTTATTTCGCGCTTACATTAACCAGCGATCTTGCTACGTGAATCATTTAATTCGTTAAGAAGATAAACGTATTACCGGAATTTCATTTCTCTGTTTTAATTGTTTTTTGCTGTTGCAATTTTTTAGTCAATATTTAAGTTCTTTGCATACTTTGTCACGTGTCAGTTTTACTTTATCAAAGTAAATTTCCTCCACTTCTTCTACATCTTTGTTTCCAGCTTTGAAGTTAAGTTTATCGCTAAGCTCACTTCAGCTGCTCCTCATTACTTTCGTTCTTCTTCGGTTCACCCCTGTTCCACAACGTATGCTAATTGTAATCCATTCCATATGTACGATATAGGTCACAATGTCATCAGTGAATCTTACCATTAACATCTTCTCACTGTGAATTTTAATCCCACTCCTGAACCGTTCTTTAGTTTCCCTCCGTGAAGTAGAACCTTTTAAATATAACCATTTCGTCTTCCATTCTTATTTTTCGCCCTCGGTTATTTTACAGATTGCGTATTGCACGTCTTTCCCTAAAGCTTATTTCTATCGTCCTGAAAAATTTGAAAAATCTTGAACAATTGTCGACCACTTTTATAAGTCTACAGACCCAATGAAAGTGTCTTGATTTGCCTTAAGCCTTGCTTCCATTATCGAGCGGAGTCAAAACCGCCTCTCTGGTGGCTTTACTTCTCCCAAAGCCAAACTAATCGGCGTCTAAGAGGTCCCTAAAGTTCTTTTCCATTCTTCTCTATTTATTCTTGTTAGCAACTTGAAAGTATGAGTTGTTAAGCTGACTCTGCGATAATTCTCACACCTGTCTGTCCTTAATATGTTCAGAATTGTATGGACGAATTTTTCGAGTCTTTCGGTATTTCTCCATACTCAAAGATTTAAAAAAATAGCTTCAGGAGTAATTTGGTTGCTATTCTCCCAAAGATTTATAAATTCCGGAACAATATTATCTGTCCTTTTCGCCTTATTTGATTCCGTGTTTTGTTAAACTCTGATTTTAACACTGGCTCCTCGATGTCTTCTGCATTGACTCCCATTTGTTATTCTATGACTGCATCAGACAGTTTCTCTTTATTGTAGAGCCCTTCAGTATACTAATGGAATGTAGTCGAATTAACTCAGGAGGAGCTGAGGGAATTGGATTAGGAAACGAGACACCTAAAATCAGAAGATGAGTTTTGATACTAGGGCAGCAAAACGACAGATAAGGGCCAAAGTAGAGAGGATATAAAATGTTGACTGGGAATGCCGAGAAAAAACGTTCCTGAAGAAGAAAAATTTGTTAACATCGAAGATAGATTTAAATTATAGGAAGTATTTTCTGAAGATATTTATCTGGAGCGTAGCCACGTTTAGAAGTGAAATATTGACGATAAACAGAGTAGATGAGAACAGAGGCATTTGAAATAGGGTGCTACAGAATAATGCTGAAGATTAGACGGATAGTTCACATTACTAATGAGGAGGTACTGAACAGAATTGGGAGACAAGAAATTTGTGGCAGAACTTGACTAAAGGAAGGATCGGTAAACTGGAGGGAAAATTGGGGGGTGGGGGGGGGGGTAAAATTGTAGAGGGAGACCTAAAGAGGAACACAGTAAGAGGACTCCGAAGGATATAAGTTGCAGTAGTTATTCAGAGATGAATAACTTTGCACAGGAACAGTTAGGAGAGCTGCACCAAACCAGTCTTCGGACTGTGGACGGACGAACCACAACAACATACTAAAGCGAGGCACTAAATACTGATATCAGCAGACTGTATTATTATTATTATAAAACACTGTGTATTGGATTGTAATTATTATAAAAATCGTATCCATCTGTGGCACGTTAGACCACAAGCAGGAGGGGCTAAAAAGTGAGTTACACATTATTGTTGGAGCTAAGTAACGTTTGTTAAATGTTGCACTACACTTCCACGTGACACAGATGCGTTACACTATTTTTCAGCTTAGTTACAATGTCTCTGTGAAGAACGGTCGGGACTTTCAATTCATATCCGCTGGTTGGTCAGGGAACCATTCGAGAGCCGCTGAGTGAATGTCCTCGAATATTCTCATCATCACTGATAAATCACTCCTCCCTCCCCATCCACCCCCCCAAACCCCCCGCCGATGTTCTCTGAATTTGCGGATTAGATGGAAATCTCTTGGTGAAAGATCTAGCCTCACCAATCAGCCTCAAACTGTTGGCTGTATTTCACTGCGGCTCGAAGTGACATTGCGTTTGGTCGACATACAGCAGAATTTAACGGTGAATCTGTGTTCAGTTTAGATGATCGGCCGGCAGAAATCGTAGTATCGCGTGTACTTCAGCTTCGTATCACGTTCCCAGCTGCCGTGCCACTTCAGTCGCATACTGTGATGCACCTGTTATCCGTACTGCAGTAGATCTGTTCCTGTCGAAAACTTGGTGCATCTACTCCATTCAGACAGTACAGTCTGTTGCTGCGCATTGGTGTTAGCGTTGTACGACATGAGTAAGTTACTTTCAGAACTCACTACGTAATTTGTGTGGTTGGTGAAGTTGGGGGCGGGGAGAGGGGGAGGGGACAGGGGGTGGTGGGGGGCGAAGGGGCAGGGGATGTGGAGGGGAGGAGGAAGACAGTAATAGCTGTAACGTGTACAGAGAATGGATCAAGAAACAAAAAACGAGCGTACCTCGGCAGTGCCAGGAAAGGATGGGAACGATAAGAAACAATAGTTGGGGGTATGAAGCAATATATGGTATTATACAGGAAATGAGGAAGAATTGTTAAGTTGATTCACTGCTAGGAAATGCTTTCAAAGTACTTATTTCACGCTAATGACATGAACTAGTTTCTTGCGCTCTACCTAGTTACTGCGGTTGGTTTCTGTTCAAGAAGGAAAATCATTGGCACTTTATTTTCGTCACAGCGAAGAATCTCCTTTCATGTAGGATACGTAATTACGCCGGCGCTGCTAGCTTTCAACTGAAGCGTGCGAGAGAACTATAAATTACTAACGAAGTAAATCAGCACAGTTTCATTAACGTGATGTAGTTCGACACATTTAATGGCGAGCGTTCGTCTCCAGTATAAATTTGGACAGAGAGCTACGACAGTATGCTCTGCAGCAGTACATTTGTCGGCGAAATAAAGCTAACGAGGACCAGGCACGGAATTTATTGGCCGCTATTTCATCAAAGCCTTAGGTGACGTAAGATCTATTTCCCTGCTGCTCTTGTCTCGCCACACGATATTAGAGTCAGTCAGCTCCACTAAAATGTGACATTTATCCACAGAGTTAAACCCATGTACGTAGACTGCAAAAATGTGATAACACAAGTCCTCCAAAAACGCTGTCTGTTCTGCTGCGACTCTGATTACATCTATCTCTTAGTTTATCAGCTTTTAATATGAACATATTCTTTCGTCGCTTCTTCGTAGACCACTTTGATATTTAAAGGCGAATAGCTAATAAGATGCATTTTCAAAAAATGGCTCTGAGCACTATGGGACGTAACATCTGAGGTCATCAGTCCCCTAGAACTTATCATCATCATCATCATCATCATCATCATCATCATCATTTAAGACTGATTATGCCTTTCAGCGTTCAGTCTGGAGCATAGCCCCCTTATAAAATTCCTCCATGATCCCCTATTCAGTGCTAACATTGGTGCCTCTTCTGATGTTAAACCTATTACTTCAAAATCATTCTTAACCGAATCCAGGTACCTTCTCCTTGGCCTGCCCCGACTCCTCCTACCCTCTACTGCTGAACCCATGAGTCTCTTGGGTAACCTTGCTTCTCCCATGCGTGTAACATGATCCCACCATCTAAGCCTGTTCGCCCTGACTGCTACATCTATAGAGTTCATTCCCAGTTTTTCTTTGATTTCCTCATTGTGGACACCCTCCTGCCATTGTTCCCATCTACTAGTACCTGCAATCATCCTAGCTACTTTCATATCCGTAACCTCAACCTTGTTGATAAGGTAACCTGAATCCACCCAGCTTTCGCTCCCATACAACAAAGTTGGTTGAAAGATTGAACGGTGCACAGATAACTTAGTCTTGGTACTGACTTCCTTCTTGCAGAAGAGAGTAGATCGTAGCTGAGCGCTAACTGCATTAGCTTTGCTACACCTCGCTTCCAGTTCTTTCAATATGTTGCCATCCTGTGAGAATATGCATCCTAAGTACTTGAAACCGTCCACCTGTTCTAACTTTGTTCCTCCTATTTGGCACTCAATCCATTTATATTTCTTTCCCACTGACATTACTTTCGTTTTGGAGATACTAATCTTCATAACATAGTCCTTACATTTCTGATCTAGCTCTGAAATATTACTTTGCAAACTTTCAATCGAATCTGCAATCACAACTAAGTCATCCGCATATGCAAGACTGCTTATTTTGTGTTCACATATCTCAATCTCACCCAGCCAGTCTATTGTTTTCAACATATGATCCATAAATAATATGTACAACAGTGGAGACAGGTCGCAGCCTTGTCTTACTCCTGAAACCACTCTGAACCATGAACTCAATTTACTGTCAACTCTAACTGCTGCCTGACTATCCACGTAAAGACCTTTAATTGCTTGCAAAAGTTTGCCTCCTATTCCATAATCTCGTAGAACAGACAATAACTTCCTCTTAGGAACCCGGTCATATGCCTTTTCTAGATCTATAAAGCATAGATACAATTCCCTGTTCCACTCATAACACTTCTCCATTATTTACCGTAAGCTAAAGATCTGGTCCTGACAACCTCTAAGAGGCCTAAACCCACACTTATTTTCATCCAATTGGTCCTCAACTAATACTCGCACTTTCGTTTCAACAATACCTGAGAAGATTTTACCCACAATGCTGATTAAAGAGATACCTCTGTAGTTGTTACAATCTTTTCTGTTTCCATGTTCAAAGATTGGTGTGATTACTGCTTTTGTCCAGTCTGATGGAACCTGTCCCGACTCCCAGGCCATTTCAATTATCCTGTGTAGCCATTTAAGACCTGACATTCCACTGTATTTGATGAGTTTCGACTTAATTTCATCCACCCCAGCTGCTTTATTGCACTGCAATCTATTGATCATTTTCTCCACTTCCTCAAATGTGATCCTACTTCCATCATCATTCCTACCCCATTCTACCTCGAAATCTGAAACATTACTGATCGTATTTTCACCTACATTGAGCAACTCTTCAAAATATTCCCTCCATCTGCCCAAGGCATCCACAGGATTCACCAGCAGATTTTCTGACCTGTCCAAAATACTTGTCATTTCCTTCTTACCTCCCTTTCGAAGACTGCTAATTACACTCCAGAATAGTTTTCCAGCAGCTTGACCCATAGTCTCCAACCTGTTTCCAAAGTCTTCCCAAGATTTCTTCTTGGATGCTGCAATTATCTGTTTGGCTTTGTTTCTTTCTTCAACATAACTTTCTCTGTCTACCTGAGTTCTAGTATGTAGCCATTTTTTATACGCCTTCTTTTTCCTTTTACAGGCTGCCTTGACTGTGTCATTCCACCAAGCTGTTTGCTTCATCCTACTTTTACACACTACTGTTCCAAGACATTCTTTAGCCACTTCTAGTACTGTGTCCCTGTACCTTGTCCATTCCTTTTCCAATGACTGTAACTGACTACATTCAACTAACTGCTACCTTTCTGAGATCGCTGTCATGTACTTGTGCCTGATTTCCTTATCCTGAAGTTTCTCCACTCTTATCCTCCTACATATGGACCTGACCTCCTGCACTTTCGGCCTCACAATCCCAATTTCACTGCAGATTAAACAATGGTCCGTGTCATCAAAGAATCCCCTGAATACACGTGTGTCCCTCACAGCCTTCCTGAATTCCTGATCTGTTATTATATCGTCAATGACAGATCTGGTTCCCCTGCCTTCCCAAGTATACCGGTGAATGTTCTTATGTTTAAAAAAGGAGTTTGTGATTACTAAGCCCATACTGGCACAGAAATCCATGAGTTGCTTCCCGTTCCTGTTGGCCTCCATATCCTCTCCAAATTTACCCATAACCTTTTCATACCCTTCTGTTCGATTTCCAATCCTGGCATTAAAATCACCCGTGAGCAGAACACTGTCCTTGTCCTTTACTCTAACAACTACATCACTGAGTGCCTCATAAAAACTATCCATCTTATCTTGATCTGTCCCTTCACAATGCGAATATACTGACACAATCCTAATTTTCTTGCTAGACACTGTCAAATCTATCCACATCAGTCGTTCGTTACATACCTTATTGCAACTACGCTGGGTTCCATTTCTTTCCAGATGTAAAGCCCTACACCCCATTGTGCTATTCCTGCTTTGACTCCTGACAGGTAGATCTTGTATTCTCCCACTTACTCTTCTTTCTCACCCCTATCCCGAATGTCACTAACAGCTAAAACGTCCAGCCCCATCTTACTTGCAGCCTCTGCCAGCTCTACCTTCTTCCCAGAGTAGCCCCCATTGATATTAATTTGTTTGCCAAGTCGTATCTTAGGAGTCCCTGGTTTGTCAGTTAGAGGTGGGACTCCGTCACCTCCAAAGGTCGGAGACATTTTGCTCTGATTGTTGCCAGCATCATATTAAGATAATAATAATAATGTCGTCTGACGACGGCCTCCCGTCGGGTAGACCGTTCGCCTGGTGCAAAACTTTCGATATGACGCCACGTCGGCGACTTGCGCGTCGATGGGGATGAAATGATGATGATTAGGACAACACAACACCCAGTGCCTGAGCGGAGAAAATCTCCGACCCAGCCGGGAATCGAACCCGGGCCCTTAGGTTTGACAGTTTCTCGCGCTGACCCCTTTTTTTTATTTATTTTTCTTTTTTTTATTTTTTTTTCTTTTTTTTATTTTTATTTTTTTTGTCACATAAACTGAAAATAAAAACTTAAACTTTTCACTTTTTTTTAGACGCTACCCCTTTTTTTTTTAGAATGCGCGACTATTACCGCTTTTTGTTTTTTTTTTGCTTTTTTTTAGACGCTACCCCCTTTTTGGACCACTTTTTTCCCTTAAAAAGCCCCTTAGGAAAATGGAACTAAAAAATAAATATTTAAAAAATAAAAAATAAAAAAAACTAAATGCCACCGCCACTTGTCATCCTATAACAAAAAAAATCTGATCCACTTCAGGCGTTGGCTCCTGAGTAAACCCACCCCAGAGAGCTGCCTATAGACCAGGGGAAGTATGGGAATCAAGGTTAGGGCTATTCGTTGCCACTTTTTCTTTTTTTTATATATGATTACATTTAGGGAGCGTGTACAAATGAGAATTCCAGTAACTAAGTGTTACAAGTAAGTGTTACAACAACAAAGGTGGCATAAAAGAGTAATCAAAAAAATAAAAATATAAACCACCGATGGAATTCTAACTAAAAGGTTCTTCAATAATGTAACTGGTTCCACTTGGAGCCTTGCCATCGTTATCTGAAATCTCCAATAGCGCCTTTGAAGGGCATCTGCAACGGAGGCATTCTGCTTCGCTAGTGCCGCAAGGAAAACAGTATCCTTGCAGCAGCTTGTCTCTTCCTTTGGCCATGGCTGACAAGACAGAACGTTGAGCCGTTAGTGTGATGCGGCACAGCACATTAACCACAGCCTGGCACTCACCAGCTGAGTGGGGGGTTAACGAAAACGCTGCTTAAATAATTTGCGAAGAGCGTACGGTATTTCGGTGTGCGTTCGAGGGCATTGTGAGCATTTTGTAGGAACCACCAGTAATCAAGCTGCTCTTTCTCTCCGTCGCTAAAGATGTAGGCGACGGTAAGTCCTTTGAACCATGTAAGCGCATGATATTTTGCAGCCGGAAAGTAAGTTTCATCGGGACAGAGTAGGGTCTGCGGGTCAATCATATCAGGTGTGACCCGGAGGTAACAAGCCAGTATCTTCTGTGTTAGTCGCCAAACTCCGGACGATGATGCGCAAGTAAAACGATGTTCATCGGTATCCAAAAGGTGACAATCTGGGCAATAAGGGGAGTCTGCCAGTCCAATAGTGTGAAGTCGCTGGCGTGTGGCATATTTTTTGTTGGCGATCTGATACCACTTCGAACGCACCGTGGATGACAGAAAGTGGTGGTGTATCGTTTTCCACACTCTTGGCCAGTGAACCGTAGGGTACTTGTTTTCCACCACGTTATGGTGAACAGCCCGCAGAAGGTTGGTATAAAAATCTTTCGCCTTCGGTGGACGTGTGGCGGAGAGGTTCAAGCTGACATAGCTGTAATCAAGAATGAAGGTCGACACATGGGAGAGCTGTGGTGCGACGTGCGCAACCGACACCGGCGGGACGTTGGAGGCTGGCATCAGAACCTGTAGTAAACGACCCGTGAGAGAGGCATATTGACTTTTCCATCGTTTCCTCATGTTGCTCATGTAAAGGGCAGCTGCTCTCGCCCTGACGTTGACCAGTCCCAGACCTCCTTTGTGCACTGGGAGGGTAAGAGTGTCGTATCGTACTTTAAAGATATGACCTGCGGAAACGTAGTAACTGAAAGCCGCCTGAAGCCGGCGACCTATCTGCAGCGGTAGTGGGAGGACCTGTGCCACGTGGTTGAGTTTGGAGGCTACGTGGAGGTTCAAGTATTCAACACGTTGTAGCTGATTCAAGTCCCGGAGCAGGTTCTGTCGCACCATTGCGCGTATGATCTGTAATAACCGTCGGTAGTTTGCTGCAGCTGTTTTACGTACATCTTTCTTGAACGTGATGCCCAAATATCGCAGATCAGAAACTGGTGGGAGGGGAGCGAGGGCTTCCGGTCCGAGACCACGCCCAATGTCCAACGCCGCCGACTTGTTGATGTTCAGAAGACTGCCTGCGGCCTGTTCGTATCGCTCAATCCAGGTTAGTACACTTTGAACTTCGTCATTGGAACGAACCAGCAGTAGCAGGTCGTCAGCGTATGTCCTATAGCGAAAGGTGACGTCCCGCAGCGTGATACCAGATAGGCGGTGGTTAAGGCCCCCTAGGAGTGGCTCGAGTGACCCCTCAGCTACCGAGGGCGGACATGCACAAGGTATGACTGCGTGAAACAATTAGATACTTTAAAACTAGAGATATTATCAACGAACAAAATCCGAGGTGCCAAACCAGTGTGATCACCTGTTTGGAAGTGCGTTTATCCACCTTTGGAATGAAATACAGCAGCGATTCTGTGTGGCATGGACTCGAAGAGTCCTTGGTTTGTTTCCGGAAGTATGTGGAACCAGATGTCTCCACAGTTCCTGTAAATTAGGGTATGGTGATTTTTGGGTGCAGGGCTGCCACCCTTTAGCGCTCCACATATGTTCCACATGGTTCGGATGAGGCGAATTTGGTGGCTCAGATGTGAACGTCAATTCTCTGTCATCCTCCTCAAATCAGTGTGAGCACGATTCTGTCCTTGTGACACGTACAGTTATCCTGCTGGAAAATACCAATTGGAAAAGATATCAAGCATGAAGGGCTGCAGGTTGTCCGCAATAATGTGCACGTAGTCCTCAGCTATTATGGTGGCGTCACTTATTACTAAAAGCCAACGGATTGCAGGGTGAGTGTCCCCCACGGCATAACACTGCCCGTCCGTGACCCGGTGCATGTTTCTAACAGCCGTTCACCTGGGCTGCGGTGTATCTGGACATGACCACTGACCTGATGTAACAAGAAACATGACCACGCGACATGTTTTCATTAATCCACGACCCAGTCTCGATGTTTCCGTGACCACAGCAATCGTTATTCACGAGATCCTTGGCAGAACATCGGGAACACATAGGGTACGTTTGCTCCAGAGCCCCGTGTTCAACAATACGCCTTCTGCACGATTCTACTTTGTCGTCAGACCTGCCACAGTTGCCGCCTATCCTACTTTACTGATTAGGCAAGCCACGGTCCTCCGCGTGCAAGCCCATCGTCTTGTCGCCTAGTCGGGGTTTCACCGTCCTACAACCAGTTTTTATAGCATGAAACCTTTACTAATGAATCTGTAAATAGCTGAGGTGCTTACATTTGGTGACTAGTTTCAAATCTTATTGGTTGATTTTCAAGCCTGGCCTACTGAGGCTGCAATGAAAGTGCCTGATGTTAATAATGAAGTGACAACACATGCTTTATAGAATGTTTGCTGAATAAATGCCACAATCCACACGTGTCTCTTAGCAAGTCAAAAATCAAACCCAGTTCTGATTTTCACCCCACACGTGCCTCTTAGCAAGTCAAAATCAAACTCAGTTTTGATTTTGACTTGCTAGGAGGCACGTATGGATTCTGACATTCAGCCTGCTAACACTTCATAAAGCATGTTTTGCCACGTTGATGTTCATTGTTAAGACCAGGCACTTTCAATGCAGCTTCAGAAAGCCAGGCTTGAGAATGAACCTATAAGATTTGAAACTAGTCGCCAAATGTAAGTACTCCAGCTATTTACAGTTTCGTCGATAAACGCTGTATGAAATTTAATAAAGTTAATTGTTCCATGTCAAGAAAATGTTGGAACTGGATAAAAAAACTTCTATAGACTCACATGCCTGTTGCACGCGAACAGGCGACCAATTTCGCCCTTTCAGTGGCGGTCTTTCTCAGGGCCATAACACGAAGCTGTTTCTCAAAATTGCTTGTCAGTGAATATCCCCTATTTCCGGGCAGTAACGTCTCTTGAGTGATTTCCCATTCGTCTGCACTCCGCTTGTATACTTATCTCACAGCGTCACGAGTCCGCAACGGCAAAAGATGGCATTCACTCTGGCGGTGAGTGAACCATCAATACAAGTATGGAATTTCAAATCAAATACTCATCACTCATGTTTTGTGTTAAGCATGTTACAGTAGATTGTGGCGTAGTTTGGTACAGTAATATAGGAAAAGAGAAATACATGCGCATTATATGTTCGTAGACTTCCACGTCTAGAGTCAATTTGAGTGAAATGATCGAACAGAATCACAGCTAAAGGTGCGAAGATTGTCTCTGGTCAGACAGACCATGACAGAGAGAATAACAACCACATAGATAAACAAGAAAGTTCGCAAAATAAACAAGACATTGGTTGAAAAAAATGCTATCGCCATCGAGGCAGATAAAGGGAATAGTTTGCTCGTTATCAGTCGAGACGATTTCCTATGCCAATGTTATCGTAAAGTTAAATATCGTTCCAGCTAACAAATTTAACGCCTTAATTAGAAAAGCAGTAAAGAAATGTGACTATTTTTTCTGAAAAACATGTATAACAAATCTTGGTTATGAACACGCACACCTTACTTGGTCAGCCCAAAGTCCATAAAACTGGTATTCCAGTTCGTACCATTGTTAATTATGTAGACATCCCTGCCTATAAAGTCAGCAAAAGATTTGATACACTGCTTAAACAATATTACGTTTTCAAAGAAAACTACATCGTTAAAAATTCCCTCGAACTAACAGACAAAATTAAAGACTACTGCTTTCCTGCTAATGGTCAGTTTGCATCTCTTGACATAGTTAATTTATCTACTAACATTCCCATTCAAGACGCTGTTTAAATCACTGAAGAGTATCTTCTCCAACATAGTAATACTAGTGCAGAAGAAATTAACAACATCAATAGCTTATTTCGTCTGATACCTTCCTATAACAATGCCAAGTTTAACGATGAATTTTTTTCACAATCGGAGGGCATTGCCATGAGTAGTTGTATAGAGACCACACTTGCTTAAATTTTTGATAACCATTTCGAAGGACAATTCATTAAGAAATTCCCCGCCACAGTTAATAAAATTGAGTGTTACGGTAGATATGTGGGTGAAACGGTAGTGTTATTTAGAGGATCACCTAATGACATCGACATTAAGTTAGTACAGTTCAGTAGTATGCATACTAACATTAATTCCGCCAGGGAGTCAGGAAAACAACACGCAATTAACTCTTTGGAACTGATAATACAGAACTATAATGGTGTTCATAGATTAGGCATCTATCGTAAGTACTCTTGCACTGATAATGCCATCAACAATAATTCCTGCCACCCACGAACCCACAAGAAAGCATTTTTTCCATTCTATGACTCACGAACTAATCAGTCTTCACATACAAAAAAATGAAACTGGCAAAGAAATAGCGATCCTTACACATACAGCAATAAGCAACGGTTTCATTGCACAAATGATTGATAAAATGTTTGCTGCAAATTGATAACAATACTACTGATGATATCTGACTGCAGGAAGAGGAAGCAGCTAAAACTAAATATTTGTCCCTAATATACAGCGGATCAGTTTCTGAAAGAATAGCTGAATGATTTCGTAACACCAATGTAAGAATAAGCTTGCATGCTGACAACACATTACGTCTGACACATGTCATACTATGCAATAAAATAAACTTTACATACAATCTGGAGTTTATAAAATCATCTGGGATGAATGTGATAACTTTTATATAGATCAAACTGGTATAAGTTTTAACATTCGTTTTAGAGAATACAGTAACAGCAGTGTTAATTGTAAATCATCCTTTGCGAACCATATTCGGAGGACGAGGCACGAATTAAGTAACATAGGAAACTCGAATTTTTCCATAGAATCGGAAAAGGAAGACAGCTCGATTATTTAGAAGACATCGAAATTTAGAGGGCCTTTAGAGACCAGTCAGAATATATTTTGAATGAACAGACTGACGTTAAAAATACGGAATTCCTCTACTGCTTCAGAAAAACCTTAAAATGTATTGTGTTTCAGAGTAATCATGGCAAATATTGTAGACCATGCAACGCTTATTAGAAATTAGCAACTGTTTCTTTCTTAAATTTGTGTATTCGCAGCCCTTTTTTACGTACGTGGGCCGCTACTTTCATCTATATCTCAGATTTTAGAGTCTCCTCGGTACTTGTATTTTGTGGGTAACGTTTTATTGCGACTTGGTAGTCACATCATTTTTCTATCTACTTTTAATCTGTATTTTCAGTATCATCTGTAGATGATACGGAAATTAATTGTTAATGTCATTTCACCAATTCTCGAATGTGTGTGGTATATGGAAATGCAGATAAATTCACACCATCACATGAAACTGCTCTTACACAGCCACGTCACAGCTTTTATATTATTAAGTGGGTTACAATATCCCACGTAAGTTTCTCTGAAATTTTCACTTCCAACGTTTGCTTACTTCGTAGTTACATGTGTTATATATGACGACTGATTACTTTTGAGAATGCTTGAAAATGACCACGTGTCGAAACTGCAAACACAATAGATAAAGTTATAGCCCCTAACGCGGAATTATTTCATTTGTAAACTGTTTGCAGTGGTTTTCTTCAGAGTGATTTTTTTTTTTTTAATTTTAAAGCCTCGGGTTCTTGCACACTGCCGTCTCTTGTGAACGTTAGTCTGTAGTCACCCGCTGATGGCCTAATAAACCTGATATAGTTCCGAATAAAATAAAAAAAGGATTAGCGGTCCATGACGCACTGTAAGTGCGAAAATTTTAGATTAGGCTTGACTATAGAGGTTGTGAACATCAATTGAAAACACAAATTTCTGTAACTAGTCACAATTTATTATTATTAATACTATTTGTTTCCAGGAGCTATAACTGCTCTCTAGATGTAAGTTAATGCGACATGTATCTAGGTATAGTACACGGGACTTTTTGATTACCTGCCGCCCATTCTTTCAGTGGTCGCAAGCTTCTTTTCCATCCGTATTTACATCTCAACACTTTTTTGTGACGTAAAAACGACAAGACGTCATGCCGTATTAATTTCCATAAATTGGTCAGACGATGGAGATGTATGACTCCCAAAGGAGAAAATAAAATGCGACCCGTTCAGTCGTTTGTAGTTTAAACAGGAAAACGTATATTGGTTGCTTTTCAGCCATAACCATCAGACTTCCTATCTTGAATTTTCAACGCGATAACTCCGCCGTACGTGTTATTATTTCTGGGCCACCTTGATTAACAGAGACTTAAAAATATTTCCAGTCGTTGCATAGCACGTGGCGCAGAGGACAATTGGAGGCAGATTTTCGAAATGGGCAGAATCGCGGAACATGTTAAGGCTAAAGTGGAAATTGATCATTTTCTCATAGTTATTACAAGATCCTTGGCACAAGATGATAATCCATTGTTCTGGCTACTATTCAGTACTTAGCGTAAGCGGTAATAAGTTCGTTTAAATATTATTTCCCCTTTCCTTGGCATTTTCTGTTTCATAAACTTTCTCAGATCTAATAGGAACTGATAACACAAAAAGTGCAACAACATACACACATCAAAAAAGTTTTGCATCACCACGGTTCAAGGAACTCCTGAAGATAGATGTTGACTGTGGATATTGTATCACAGACATAGTCCCTTTGACTGTTTAGAGATGTCACTAAACCCTCCCAAATATGTAAACAACAACGCATGAACAGTGCCTATTAGACGGAGGGGGTGCGGCAGCAGATGTTCCAGTCATTCCACCAGGAAGGAGGCACACCGCTAGTGTTGTCTGGAGTTCAACCATGCCAGATGGTCAATACCGCGGTTCAATTGCGTGCGCGTTGTTATTTTGTGCCACGAAGGGCTCTCAAGAAGGGAAGTGTCTAAGCGTCTCAGAGTGAACCAAAGCTATGTTGTTCGGACATGGAGGAGATACAGAGAGACAGGAACTGTCGATGACATGCCTTGCTCAGGCCGCCCAAGGGCTACTACTGCAGTGGATGACCGCTACCTACGGATTATGGCTCGGAGGAACCCTGACAGCAACGCCACCATGTTGAATAATACTTTTCGTGCAGCCACAGGGTCGTATTACTACTCAAACTGTTCGCAATAGGCTGCATGATGCGCAACTTTACTCCCGACGTCCATGGCTAGGTCCATCTTTGCAAGCACGACACCATGCAGCGCGGTACAAATGGGTCCAACAACATGCTGAATGGACCGCTCACCCCCCGACTGGCGTTACGTTCTCTTCACCGAGGAGTGTCGCATATGTCTTCAACCAGACAATCGTCGGAGACGTGTTTGGAGGCAACCCGGTCAGGCTGAACGCCTTAGACACACTGTCCAGCGAGTGCTGGACGTTCCCTGCTGTTTTGGGGTGGCATTATGTGGGGCCGACGTACGCCGCTGGTGGTCATGGAAGACGCCGTAACGGCTGTATGATACGTCGATGCCATCTTCCGACCGATAATGCAACCATATCGGCAGCATGTTAGCGCCCCCATCGTGCACATCTCGCGAATGTGTTCCTTCAGGATAACGGCATCGCTCGACTAGAGTGGTCAGCATGTTCTGCGGACATGAACCCTATCGAACATACCTGGGATAGACTGAAAAGGGCTGTTTATGGACGATGTGACCCACCAACCACTCTAAGGGATCCACGCCGAATCTCGGTTGAGGAGTGGAAGAACTGGACCTTGATGAACTTGTGGATAGTATGCCACGACGAATACAGGCATGTCCGCAGCTCGTGGTCGTGCGGTAGCGTTCTCGCTTCCCGCACTCGGGTTCCCGGGTTCGATTCCCGGCGGAGTCAGGGATTTTCTCTGCCTCGTGATGACTGGGTGTTGTGTGATGTCCTTAGGTTAGTTAGGTTTAAGTAGTTCTAAGTTCTAGGGGACTGATGACCATAGATGTTAAGTCCCATAGTGCTCAGAGCCATTTTAACCATTTGAACCAATACAGGCATGCATCAATGCAAGAGGACGTGCTACTGGGTATTAGAGGTACCGGTGTGCACAGCAATCTGGAGCATCATCTCTGAAGGTGTCGCAGTTCGGTGGTACAACATGAAATGTGCGGTTTTCATGAGCAATAAAAAGGGCGGAAATGATTTTGTGTTGATCTCTATTCCAATTTTCTGTACAGGTATCAGAACTCTCTGAACCGAGGTGATACAAAACTTTTTTTTAATGTGTGTATTTCGCAAAAGTAAAATGAAGAGCTGGAAGTGGTGAACACAGTTGATTTCACTCATGTAGCTGTGGATCTGCGATCTCAAATGGAATCAATTGCTGTGGTGTCGAGAATACCGGCGGAGCCGGAAGCTTCATCTTATGGCCACCTGGGCTATACATTTCTCGACTTGTGAATTAAAGCGCTGCGTAGTACATTTACCGTGACCAGGCCTTCTTAGCCGGAACTGCAAATAGAATGTCAAGGTCGTTTTGGGGTGCAAATGGGAGAATCAAAGACCATACGGTAGATACGAAACTTTTCACTAAAAAAACTAAAATAGTGAACATTGATACATACTAAACGCTGCAGGGAAAGGTAAGATAGAGTTCGCAGAAAAATGACTGTTTATTTTAGAGCTGCAGACATACTTTGTCGGCGACCTTGTGAAAGAGAGCTCGCTTTGTTCATTCGTGAGACAGAGAGGATATTAAATGCCTGTTTCCAGATTCATATTGAGTTCTTTGACATTCGGGAGGCTTTCTACGGAATTATTTAGTCTAGATAAGCAACATACCAATTTACGGGAAACCACCCCACGTTTGTGATTCAGAACGTCATAGCGCAGCGCGGATTTCTGCCATCCGGAGAGAGCTCTGAATTTGGCTCTCGAAATTAAGCAAAAAATAAGAGATACCTTTGACAGTGGGCAGCAATATCTGGTTAGTGTTTATCAGAAGCAGCTATGGACGGTAGAATTTATTTTCTCTGCATAATCCTTTAGGCGTCTTCTGTGCTTCCTGTTATGCGAAACGCCGGTCGTGGTGGCCAAGTGGTTCTAGGCGCTTCAGTCCGGAACCGCGCTGCTGCTACGGTCGCAGGTTCCAATCCTGCCTCGGGCGTGGGTGTGTGTGATGTTCTTAGGTTAGTTAGGTTTAAGTTGTTCTAAGTTCTAGGGGACTGATGACATCCGATGTTAAGTCCCATAGTGTTCAGAGGCATTTGATCCATTTTTTTTGTTATGCGGAACAAATCGTTTTCGAAGATTATTTATGTGGCTTATTAGTGTGAGTTGTCCGTAACAGCAAGAAAAACATCAGGTATTTAACACAGTTTCAACAAAGAAAATATATTCAGTCGTCCAAATGGCTCTGAGCACTATGCGACTTAACTTCTGAGGTCATCAGTCACCTAGAACTTAGAATTAATTAAACCTAACTAACCTAAGGACATCACACACATCCCTGCCCGAGGCAGGATTCGAACCTGCGACCGTAGCAGCAACGGCCGGCTCCACACTATAGCGCCTAGAAACGCACGGCCACTCCGGCCGGCTTTCAGTCGTACAGTGAGAAGTAAATACTTTGTATCATCTGAACTTACAGAAAAAGTAAGTAATTTAGACGGATGAGTTTTGTTTCACGCTGTTTCTAACTTTCTGCCGAGTTAAGTTCCCAGGAGAGAAACCTGACGGTGGTTCGATGGGTGATTAGGACAGCCATATCGTGGTATTCCGTGAGCCCCATGGTGGCTCTGCAAGTTCGCGTTACTACCATTTTGGCCAATCAGCTCCATCCCACAGTACAATGTTTGCTCCTCAATGCTGATGCTGTTTTCCAAGACGATATGGCCACTGTTCACACAGCTCGAATCGTCCATGACTGATTTTGTGAGCGCGAGGATGAATTGTCTCATCTCAATATTACTTAGCTTTAGTGTTCTGCTTTGGAGACAAGGATGCATGTCCAGTATTCACCTTTATAATCGTTACCTGAACTGGTCACTATTTTCCAGGAAGAATGGTGTAAGTTTCCCCTGAAAAGCATGCAGCAGATATATGCCTCCGTTCGACGGCTGGAAGCTGTCTTGAGTGTCAACTTTTTTCTTAGATCGTGTTATTTTATTGTGTGCTGTGTTTCTGGTGTTTCCAAGATTTTTACACTCTGGTACTCTTAAGCCTCAGAGCGATTTCTCCTCTACTTTTGTGAGGGTTGCTGTCCCAAATAGCAACCCGACTGCTCCAACAATCGGACAGCAGACGTATCTTTGTTGGGAGAGCTATTGTACCAAATGGTAGTGCAGCCATTCCAAAGTATGGCAGCAGTATCACGTGGATGTGGTCGCGTTACAAACCGGACATCCCAGCGTAGCCCGTGCGTCATACTGGAACTCTACGGTCCCAAACGGAGAGCAGCTTAAGCAAGAGGTGAGATCGCTGCTAATGGTAGAGACGTGTAGCAGCCGTTCTGACTTGGACAATAGCTCCGCCAACTTTCACTCACTATATGAACGCTTGCATTTATGAAACTGTATGATCTAAGTAACTAAACTATAATTAGGAACAAAAATTACTGTCACAGAAAAGCGATCTACTTCGTTTCAGCGTGTTTTTAATTTAGCAAAAATCGGAAATTAATTTTGAAACCATATTCTAGACGAGCAATAAAAGCAATTTTTCAGTCTATTAAATGCTTATTAGCTAACACCCCGCGGCAATATTACTATATAAAAAGAATTACTGAAATTATTTTTCGTCAGATAGTGTTCGTCCTTGGCCCCAGAGGCTCGATGTTTCTGTGCACTTGTAGCATAAGAACATTAATAACATTTGTCTCTTTTTAAATACTTGTACTGTCGTATTGCCAAATGAACTTTTATTGCGGAAAGTCTCACTGCAGATGCATTTAAAACAGGCAAGGATAGCTTCATGCTTAGAAGCGAAACAAAAACCGTACTAGAAACAGTTAGGCAGCAGAAATGGTAAGCAAGTTGGTAAGCAAGTCCTGTACCATATGTGAAAACTAGGTGCGTTAGAGCCTTTAGTGATGAACATGTTGAGCCGACAGTGAAAATTTAAGAGTACCATAAAATCACAGAGTTTTTGGTTTTTTTAAAAAAAAATTAGAATAAATGTGAATCTTGTTCCACGTCATATCGTGCAAATTATTCATGGAACACAGAACTAACTAACTAGATAATGTCTAGTGAAAGGGTACGAAAAAACTGAACATTTGTAGACAGGGAGGGCGTTATGACTGAAAACGACATCAGCTTAAATTAGTCTTTTCAGGTAATATATATAACGAAACGCCAAAGAAACTGATATAGCCAAGCGTATTAAAATACTGAGATATTGTAAGACGTCGTGGTCTCCTGACCTTCATTGCTTACATATTCCGCTCTCAAAATCATATTCCGCTCATCAAGACGCTTCATTCGAACCCAAACTCGGTAAGATAAAGTCAGTGTTGTATGAATTCATGTGAAAGATATGCAAATAAATTGCGCACTGAGGTTGAAATACTCGAGGCTGGCGTACACACACACATTCAAGACACGACGGTCACAAAAGCTTTTAGTTCGGGAGAGGCAAACCGCACACCAGGAGGCCGATCCCTTCAGAGGACGAGTCAAGCTATCTACACCTGCCGGCGACCGCCCGTAGAGCAGACAGTGTTTGCCCGAGTGAAAGGGAGAACAACCCCGTGTTTGGTTTAAAAGCAAATTCCGCTACATTGTGTGGGAGCTCTCAGCCTACGCATTCTTTACAAACATGGCACGCAGTTCCAGAGGTATTCACAGGGAGACAGCAAACGCCAAACGCCAATGCTACAGATTTCCGGACTGGTCGTCTTAAGCGAAACGTCAGTGTCCCGTTTTAGATGAGCAATGCTGATTGGCAGACGATATTCATGACGCCTTGAGCTGAAGGAGTAATGGAAGAGACCGAAAGATATACCCCTTCACGTCTGACGTGGAGAGGGGCTGTTCCGTTGTCGCTCTTCGAGCGAGAACACATAACGAAAGCGTGTGCGCTCGTACGTGTACTCAAAGAGCGAGGAACAAGTCTCTCCTCAGTACTTGACTGGGAGAGCACCTCTGTTGAGAGTGAATTGGAGTGCGACTCTACATTGAGTCCTTGCGATTAAGTGTTGTTCACTGTGTTGGCTGCCACATTTATTGTGCGGTATGAACGGACAGAGTTATAGTTAAACGCCTGCGAGCGAATTTTTGAATGGCATAGCGGTGGACTGGTTATCTGACCGGTGTACCACGCCAATAGTTAGACTAGGGGCGAATATGAGTACTAGACTTCATCAAGGCATGGGGAGAGTTTGATTGGTGAAGGTCAATCCAGATAGAACGAGAGCTATCTTATTTGTCAGCAGCGAGCGGCGCAGACAGCAGTCATCTCAGCTTACGGTATTGTACACTATAGTTCTTGAGAGCCACATATTTCCTCCACAACAGCACACTTCACTGCATTTCACACGCAACTACCTCGACTGTACCTAGCAAAATTCTAATGGGTAATCATTCACAATATGTCAACAGGGAAAATATGACGCTGCGGTCGGCAACGCCTGTATACGACAACAAGTTTCTGGAGCATTTGCTACATCGGTTACTGCTGCTACAATGGCAGGTTATCAAGATTTAAGTGAATTTGAACGTGGTGTTATAGTCGGCGCATGGGCAATGGGACACACCATCTTCGAGGTAGCAATGAAGTGGGGATTTTCCCGTACGACCATTACACGAGTGTACCGTGAATATCAGGAATCCGGTAAAACGTCAAATCACCAACATCGCCGCTACCGGAAAAAAAAGATCCTGCAAGAATGGGTTTATGGCGACTGGATAGAATCGTTCGACGTGACAGAAGTGTAACACTTTCGCAAATTGCTGCAGATTCCATTGCTGGGCCTTCAACAAGTGTCAGCGTGCGAACCATTCAGTGAAACATCGTCGATAAGGGCTGCATGACACAAAGCTTTACGCCTCGCCTGGCATTGGACTTTTGATGACTGGAAACATGTTGCCTAGTCGGACGAGTCTCGTTTCAAATTGTAGCGAGCGGATGGACGAGTACGGATACGGAGACAACCTCATGAAACCATGGACCCTCCATGTAAGCAAGGGACTGTTCAAGCTGGTGGAGGTTCTATAATGGTGTTGGGCGCGTGCAGTTGGAGTGATAGAGGATCCCTGACACGCCTAGCTAAGACACATACGCAGGCATCCTGTCTGATCACCTGCATCCAGTCATATCCATTTTGCATTCCGACGGACTTCAATTCCAGCACGACACACCCCACATGTCCAGAATTGCTGTAGAGTGGCTTCAGGAACACTCTTCTGAGTTTAAAAACTTCCGATGGCCGCCAAACTCCCCAGACATGAACATTATTGGGCAAATATGGAATGCCTTGCAACGTGCTATTCAGAAGAGATCTCCACCCCCTCGTACTCTTACCGATTTATGGACAGCCCTGCAGGATTCATGGTGTCAGTTTCCTCCAGCAATACATCAGACATTAGTGGAGTCCATGCCACGTTGTGTTGCTGCTGTTCTGCGTGATCGCAGGGGCCCAACACGATATTAGGCAGGGGTACTAGTGTCCTTGGTTCTTCAGTGTACTTGGAGTGCAAATGTAATTAAAAAATACTGAGTTCTAGGAGATGGAGAAATGCAGTTTCAAGACTAAAACAGACTGCTAAAACTTAAATGAATAGAGAGACCACAAAAATGTAGTTTGCATAAATGAGAGGAACGCTGAGAGACGTTTATCAGTCAAGCACAGGAGGAGAGGCGCTCAGTCGTCATCACATCATTTTCATCGGGATCAGTAGTGATGCACCATTAGACTAAATCGACCAAGACAGTAAAAGATCCGATCATTTGATAAAACGCTTCTATCATTTTCAAGTAATGTAATGGAAACTAGAAGTCACTATGGAATTAGCAACGGCACTACTTCCAAAAACGACGCCAGTGCCACACGTGACGGCTCAAATTTATTGAGGTTTAGGGGCTCAAGCAGAAGAAAATAATCTAGTGAATAGGATTTCCTTTTCCTTCTTTCACTTGTTTAAACTTAGGCTTCTTTTTCTATGATGTCATCGTCTATGGGACGTGAATACGTTCTTTGCATATCTTTCCTTTCCTTTACCTATACCATAACCACTATGTCGATCTGACTGTAGGAGGATAGTGCTTAATTTAATTGGTAATGGAGAATGCCAGAGAAAATAAAATAAAGACGTATGTAAAACAAAAACTTTGAGTAGGACACATGAAGTAATGAACTGGGAAACAAGCTAATGTGAAAGGACAGGAAAGGAGAAAAATCAGAAACTAGACAATATTTTCGTGATGGTCTGATGCTAAAGTTTTGCAGAGTAGTTTCTGGAAATAACTTCATATCGAGAATGATTACATATTCAACACATTTGTGATAGATGCGCACTTCCATTACCGCCAGATGCGGCAGCTGTCTCATTTCTCCTCTCTAGGGGCCAAAGTTTACTGCAGTGAAACTACCTGACTGGGAGTTTTACTGCTTCTCGCTGGCCTGCCCTTTAGAGGGAACGCACCCACGTCGCTGAATTACTGCCGGGATTCGACTCCTGTGACGTAGTGCCGGGCACTCCGTACTTATCGCTTCATTATTCCCGCCAGATTTACCGGACCGTTGCGCGTCCTAACAGCTTACTCTGTGGGTTCTGCTATCAACCGTCTGTACGCATTAAGGCGATCACTATACGAGCATGGAGCAGGCTATCGAAAATACGAAAAGGAAGTACTGAGGACATACTAGATAGAGGAATTGGTTTTCGAGTTATTATCCCAGCAGGCAAATACTGTGTAAGTCAAATAACGTCAACTTTTCACATATGCGAGGACATCTAAAGCAATGGTCTCACTGAATGAGCTTCCGGTATTAACCGATCTTTATTTATACCTATTCCTGAAAACTTCAAGGTACTGGAAAAAGATTTATAGCAGGCTTAGCTCTTTCAGAATATTCTGTAAACTTATATTTATTCTCTTCATCTAAATTAACTGCTCAATGTCAGTGGCACTGTAAACAGGTAACCCAGCGTCCATGATAACTACGGCTGGTGTACAATTATTCCAACCACTCCCATTATTTTTACCTGTCACACTTCACAAACCCCACTTAAATCGCTGAGGGTGTTAATGATGTTTCACCGAGTTAGTACTTTCTGCCCGATAGTAAGTGGTGTATGTACCACTTTCAAAATACGTAGCGCAATTCACAATTCAGCAAATTTTTATATGTCGCACCTGCTGTAAAGGTGCGCAACAGTATTTTCTAGCAAGCAGTGAATCAATTCTGTACCAGATATGCTGGAACACACACACACACACACACACACACACACACAAACGCGCGCGCGCAAAATTTGTATTTATAAGCCTTAACAGAGCCGTGAATTTCCAAAACGACGTAAGTCCACATTTTAATGTTTGTGACTTACGAGTACAGCAAAGTTCACTTGCCCAAAATGATTTCAATTCGCATCTTCTGCAGGTTATTTCAAAAAGATAAAATTCATGTTTACCAGCAAAATAGCCTCAGTCTAAAACTCAAGTGGTTTTACTTGCCAGGTGTCCAGTTTTCCCCTCCGTTATTTCAGTTCTTACTGTGTTTCATCTAGTGTTAAAGAACAGGGCTGTTTTGTGACGGGTTTGTGTGCCAGAGTAAGAGCAACACTGTTCTCAAGTTGCTAATGGCTGTAAGTGCTTAGAGGCATTTTTTATATATTAGACTTCTTTTATCTGTCAGAGGGCACACTTTTCTGCCATCAGAGAGGGAGTTTGCAGCAGTGGAAAGAAGACCGAGGGTTGGGGACAGTCTGTACACAATGAAGAACGCGTGGACCACAGTTAGCTCTACAGGGTGGGAAAAAACTATCTTTACCCTCTATATCAAGCAACGTAAGCCACTAAACTTAAATAAATAATACAAACGACAGTTCTTGAGTTTTCTTGAGCTACGAACCGTTACTTATCCAAAGGTCATACTGTGCTTCGTCACTCTCATGGTAAAGGATATTACGTCCAGTGCTGTACGGCATTTTTCGGAGCACTGCTGATGCAACTCGAGTGAAAGCTTGTCTCACATAATCTTTCAGGTCGTCAATGGTAACGTAACGGTTTTGTGAATCGCTACGCTTGATGAACATGCTTGCCTGACCAACACGAAGCGCAGACCCAACCACGTCTGATATTCGCTATGGAAGTACACAAAAGGTATCGTTCCACAAAAAGCGATAGCACTGATGGCCTGGAAAACTGCCGTTGGACAAGGTTTCACTCAAGTTGCATCAGTAAAGCCCATAAAAATGTCGCGCAGAACCTGGCAGCGGATTATCTTTTGCCATAAGAATGGCGGAAGCAGACTAATCGTTTGGATTGGTAACGGTTCCTATCTCAGGAAAACACTTCCAAAGAACTGTTGTTCGCATTAATTATTTGGGTTCAGAGATTTGTGTTATTTCCCTTGTAATTTACAGTCTGTAATCGGAATATGTTTTTGAATACACAAAATGCATATTATAAGTCTATTGTCGTATAAGAAGCACAACTGAACATAATTAGAAAAACTTCTTCCGTCCTGATTTTCCATAACAAAATCTGAACGTGAAGAGGCTACAAGGCAATATCTTTTTTAGTGGCAGTTTTAAGTAATTCACTTTCACGTATGATATCGTACAATAATTTAGTGTAGTATTTGCTTGAGTAAGACAATAAACAATTTTTGCTGTAAAAATCTACCCTTACGGACCTATACCGTTTTGCAAATTCATGATTCAACAGTAAATTGCAGAACATAACAGAGCTAATATGAAAGTAGCCCAAAAAATCAATCAAAACAGAGCGAAGTAATTGAAACCCTAAAAACAATAAAGGTAGTGGATAATACTCTGATACAGCGGAGCGTCTGAGATGGTCTCTCAAAAAAATAAAAAAAATAAATAAAAATAAATCCGCGAAGAAATCCGGAAAAGAGATAAAATCCCAGGAGAGTGGAAGTAGCCTTGATACGTACAGTACATAGGACAGGAAATAAACAAGACGCTAAGAACTACAGAGTAATTTCTTTGCTACCAGTCGCATATAAAATATTTTCAAGATTCCCATATATAGAGTGGAAACAACCCTGGACAGCTACTTAGGTGAATATCAGGGTGGCTTTATTGGGGGAGATAATGTTCTGAACAAATTTTTATTCTGAAGTGAATTTTTCGCCACAGATTACTGACTCAAAAGATATTGCAGCAATGTTTTCTGATTTCAAGAACATCTTTGGTGCTGTCACAGAAACTACAAATAACACTTTCGGAGACTTTGGGGTAAAGTCTAAATTAGCAAGCCTGTTTCCTACATCTTTTACTGCGACGTATCTGAAGTGAAATGTCTGAGTCACAGGTATATGGGAAGGCCTATGGGATGGCCTATTGCCAATTATTAAAAAAACTATGTTCTCGAAAAAGTAATGACAATTTGGATTGAAAAACTGAATAAATGTAAGCTGTTACTGATACGGTTGGGAAGAGAAAACAATAATACTGGAGTACACTGTCTATCATTTGCAGACATCTTTGTTATACTTTCTCAAAATTTGACATTTGCTGTGATACAAATTTAGAAGGAACAGCCAGTCGGACCGGTTTAAGGATTTCTGCAGAAAAAATGTCAGCCAGCAGTAAAAGGTTAAAAAACTTAAGGGTCTTTGAGAGATTATCCAAGAAAATTATTGCAAAAAATCTGCTACACGAAAAGCGCACATAAAATGGGGATGGTATACAGTATAACTGAAGACTTTTACAATAAAAATTCCTATCTAAAAATGGAAAAATAAGGCAATACAACGCAATTGTGAAGCCAAACTGCCCATAAGCAAGCGAATGTCTAGCATTAAACTATAATTAGATAAATTAGAATGAATCACTATGAGAATTGACTAGTAGCAAGTGTACCCAGAGCTACTTTCCGCGCAATCTCAAAACTATTTCCCTAGTCTCCATGAAACTAAAATAAGTTCCCACCGCCCCCGTCTCCCTAACTGACACTCGGACTAAGCTACAGCTTGAGACGAATCACCGTTAACGTACTTTGCGTAGCTAAGATTAACTGTAAACAACGAATCTACAGTGCATTGAAGATTCTAGCAGAGAAATATCTGATAAAAATTAATTCCAAAATATGAAACTCTGTGTCGTTAACATGACGCTATGTAAATTTGATTCGTTTGTTTAGTGACGGCTAGGCTTAAGTGACATACAGGTGTATTTCAGCGCTCTTACTGTTTAGCAATCAATTTTAGAAGTTAGTTTTGTGTAATTAATAAGATTACGAAAACATAAACAGTGAACTGCTTGTATTAGCACTCTATTATAATTTGCTGGATACGTCTGCAGTGTTAAACAACATCCATGTCCTGAAGACGTATGTAGAAAAGGTGCATCCCAGGTAAACAGATTTTGTTCGGGGAAACGGTATCAAGTCAGCACCCAAGGTAGTAGAAGACGTAAATAGCACGGAGAAAATAAATACGCTTGGGAATGGGACAGAATTCGGCATCTCCGAGAAATAAACATCGCAGGTCAGCAAATAGGAAACGGCATATTAACTAAGCGAACATCTCTAGAAGAAGAAATCGGAAATGAATATTCATTAACGACAATATACGACATTATTGTACAGTAATATGGGGAAGGCCTGACCCTAAAAAAGTAAAAAAAATTGGAAATTTGTGGTAAGGTCTTACGGGACCAAACTGCTGTCATCGGTCCCTAAGCTTACACACTGCTTAACCTAACTTAAACTAACTTACGCTAAAGACGACACACACACCCATGCCCGAGGAAAGACTCAAACCTCCGACGGGGGAAGCCGCGCGGACCGTGACAAGACGCCCTAGACCGCTCGGCAACCCCGGGCGTCTGCCTGATCTGAAAATCGAAAATATGAGAAAGGCATATCATGATGAAATTGTAGATACAGTCAAAGAAAATTTTGACAGCAGAAGGCGACACAACCATGATCTCTACAGATACGTGGAAAACATCACCGACGCCATCCGTAACAGGACTACTACCCACGGCCACATTGCTCTTCCGCATCCGACAAGACTTTAGTAGCCGAGTCTTCTGCTAGTTTTTCAGAACGTGCTCTAAGAGCTCGTTGCTTTCCAAGAAAAACCAAACTAAAAATATCAGAACGGGATGAGGGAGAATTAGCGTAAAAACCGCTTGTGGGAGTGGTGGATTGCAGTTGAAGTCCAGGCACAAGGAAACGGAAAAGCACAGTTGAATTAAGATAGTCCGTAGATGGCCAAAACGACAACAACATGAAGACATAAAGAGACTCTTGAATCATGCTAAGTCATCCACCAGTGATATTCTACAAACAAAATTAAGTTCGAAATGAAATGAAGATTTTGGGAAGATTCCCCTGACTATTTAGCAAACACCGGATATATGTGTACGTAGCAGAGCATCTCGTGATAGGAGGTACCTACATGGTATATAATCCGATTAAAGAGACTTCTAATGAAACAGCGACTACTGAATAGATTTAAAACAGAGCAAAAGGCTGTTGGCAGGAAGATGGTAAATGAAATGCCTTTGGCAATCAGAAGTGCAATACATGAAGCTTTTGACGATTACCGTGGCACAATCATACCGAAAGAACGCTTTCAGTGTGATCGATGTTAGTTTCCAGACTCTCGTGGATGACGCAAGAATCAAAACTGAGGGATGAAAAGCACAGCAGAAATGCTGAACTCCTTTACTGAATGTTGCTTTACCAGGAAAGATACAGAATACAGTTCAATTATCACACGACTGAAAAAATGAGTGGTGCAGATATTATTAATCAACGCTACTGCTATCGCCCTGCTGTGGCAGACGGGTATACATTTTCATCAGCAACGTGGTCCACCTATCATTCAGGAGGAGGGTTTGTAACTCACTGGTATCTGGATTCCAGTGCTGAGAAAGGTGGGAGCAACATTAACATCAGATGACAGCAGCCGACAACGGCCAATTGCACTCGTTGGAAAACGTGTGGCTTCACGCTTTTGTGTACACGACACACGGAAACAAAATTTTGCTGCACTCATTAATGCTCCCAAGGTGATATCTTCCCTGTGATGTTCGAGTACAGCAGTATCAGGGAGCTACCTTAAACACTCGCGTCGACTGAATATCTAGGCATAACGTTGCCGAGAGACGTGAAATCAAACGTGCATGGAAGGGCGACGATAGGGAAGGCGAATGGTTGACTGGTTTATTTGGAGAATTTTAAGGAATTGTGGTTAAACCGTAAAGTAGACAGCGTATAGAACACTAGTGGGACCCTTTCTTGAGTACTGTCCGAGTTTGTGGGATCACCAACAGGTCGGTTCAAAGGAAGACATCAAAGCAATTCGAAGACATGCTGCCAGATTTGCTACCGACAGGTTCGATCAGCACGTAAATATTATTACGGAGATACTTCATGAACTCAAATGGGAATACAGGCTCATATCGTTAACGTCGATATGCTGCAGAATTTTGGAATATATACACTACTGACCATTAAAATTGCTACACCACGAAGATGACGTGCTACAGACGCGAAATTTAACCGACACGAAGAAGATGCTGTGACATGCAAATGATTAGCTTTTCAGAGCATTCACACAAGGTTGGCGCCGGTGGCGACATCTACAACGTGCTGACATAAGGAAAGTTTTCAACAGATTTCTCATACACAAACAGCAGTTGACCAGCGTTGCCTGGTGAAACGTTGTTGTGATGCCTCGTGTAAGGAGGACAAATGTGTACCATCACGTTTTCGACTTTGATAAAGGTCGCATTGTTACTTTCGCGATTGCGGTTTATCGTATCGCGACATTGCTGCTCGCGTTGTTCGAGATCCAATGACTGTTAGCAGAATATGGAACGCCGTGCTGGATCCCAAAGGCCTCGTATCACTATCAGTCGAGATGACAGGCATCTTATCCGCATGGCTGTAACGGATCGTGCAGCCACGTCTCGATCCCTGAGTCAACACATGGGGACGTTTGCAATATAACAACCATCTGCACGGACAGTTCGACGACGTTTGCAGGCAGCATGGACTATCAGTTCGGAGACCATGGCTGCGGTTACACTTGACGCTGCATCACAGACAGGAGCGCCTGTGATGGTGTACTCGACGAAGAACCAAGGTGCACGAATGGCAAAACGTCATTTTTTCGGATGAATCCACGTTCTGTTTACAGCATCATGATGGTCGCATCCGTGTTTGGCGACATCGCGGTGAACGCACATTGGAAGCGCGTATTCGTCATTACCATACTGGCGTATCACCCCGCGTGATGGTATGGGGGGCCATTGGTTACACGTCTCGGTCACCTCTTGTTGGCATTGGCGGCACTTCGAACAGTGGACGTTACATTTCAGATGTGTTACGACCCGTGACTCTACCCTTCATTCGATCCCTGCGAAACCCTACATTTGAACGGGATAATGCACGACCGCATGTTGTAGGTCTTGTACGTGCCTTTCTGGATACAGAAAATGTTCGACTTATGCCCTGGCCAGCACATTGTCCAGATCTGTCACTAATTGAAAACGTCTGGTCAATGGTGGCTGAGCAACTGGCTCGTCACAATACGCCAGTCACTACTCTTGATGAACTGTGGTATCGTGTTGAAGCTGCAAGGGCAGCTGTACCTGTAAACGCCATCCAAGTTTGACTCAATGCCCAGGCATATGAAGCCCGTTATTACGGCTAGAGGTGGCTGTTCTGGGTACTGATTTCTCAGGATCTACGCACACAAATTGCTTGAAAATGTAATCACATGTCAGTTCCAGTATAATATAATTTTCCAATGAATACTCGTTTGTCATCTGCATTTCTTCTTGGTGTAGCAATTTTAATGACCAGTAGTGTACTTTGTGTTCGAACATTATGAATTACCTCGAAGAAAACGGTCTATTGACACACAGTCAACGTGGGTTTAGAAAACATCGTTCCTGTGAAACACTACTATCTCTTTGTTCACATGAAGTGTTGATTGCTATTGACAGGGGATTTTAGATCGATTCCTTATTTCTGGATTTCCGGAAGGCTTTTGACACTGTACCACACAAGCCACTCGTAGTGAAATTGCGTGCTTACGGAATATCGCCGCAGTTATGTGACTGGATTTGCGATTTCCTGTCAGATAGGTTACAGTTAGTAGTAACTGACGGAAAGTCATTGAGTAAAACAGAAGTGATTTCTGGCGTTCTCCAAGGTAGTGTTATAGGCCCTTTGCTGTTCCTTACCTATATAAACGATTTGGGAGACAATTTGAGCAGCCGTCTTCGGTTGTTTGCAGATGACGCTGTTGTTTATAAACTAATAAAGACATCAGAAGATCAAAACAAACTGCAAAACGATTTAGAAAACATACCTGAATGGTGTGAAAAGTGGCAGTTGACCCTAAATAACGAAAAGTGTGAGGTCATCAACATGAGTGCTAAAAGGAATTCGTTAAATTTCGGTTACACGATAAATCAGTCTAATCTAAACGCCGTAAATTCAACTAAATACCTAAATATTACAATTACGAACAACTTAAATTGTAAAGAACACATAGAAAATGTTGTGGGGAAGGCTAACCAAAGACTGCATTTTATCGGCAGGACACTTAGAAAATATAACCTACTAAGGATACTGCCCACACTACGCTTGTCCGTCGTCTTTTAGAATACTCCTGCGCGGTGTGGGATCCTTACCAGATAGGACATCGAAAAAGTTCAAAGAAAGGCAGCACGTTTTGTATTGTCGCGAAATATGGGACAGAGTGTCACTGAAATGATACAGGATTTGGGCTGGAAATCATTAAAAGAAAGGCGTTTTCGTTGCGACAGAATCTTCTTACGAAATTCCAATCACCAACTTTCTCCTCCGAATGCGACAATATTTTCTTGACACCGACCTACATAGGGAGGAACGATCACCACGATAAAATAAGGGAAATCAGAGCTCGTACGGAAAGATATAGGTGTTCATTATTTCCGCGCGCTGAAGAGATTGGAACAATAGAGAGTTGTGAAGGTGGTTCGATGAACACTCTGCCAGGCACTTAAATGTGATTTGCAGAGTATCCATGTAGATGTAAATGTAGACGACGTTGTTTTTGCGAGACACTATAGACAAAATTTAGAGAATCGGAATTTGAGGCTGAATGCTGAACGATTCTGCTGCCGCCAATGTTCATTTCATGTAAGGACTACTAAAAAAGAAATTTGGGATTGTACAGAGGCACAAAGACGGTCGTTGTCCCCTCGGTGCAGTTACGAGTTGAATAAGAAAATGATTAGTAATGGTATAAGGCGGCCTCCGCTACGCACCGTTCGATAGCTTGCGGAGTATGTATGTAGGTGTAGATGCAAAGAAATACAAGGGTGTTAGGTCCCTTGACCTAGGTAGCCAAGAGCAGTACACAGTTCGTCACGTCCAGTAATGTTGATTTAAAGAGAGTGAATCTCCATACCTCTACCGAGCGAGATGGGCAGTTGTTACTCGTTGCACACTGGACTCACGTTCGGGAGGGTGGCGGTTCAAATCCCTATCCGGCCATCCAGGTATAGGTTTTCCGTGATTTCCTATGTCGCTCCAGGCAAATGTCAGGATAGTTCCTTTGAAAAGGGCACAGCTTCCCCATCCTTCCGTTATCCGAGCCTGTGCACCGTCTCTAATGACCTCGTTGTCGATATGACGTTAAACATTAATCTTCTTTCTCTCCTTATATCATTCTGAAAGGCATAATCCGTAGAATTCATATGAAGCTGTGGCACCAGAAACTGCACAAGTTGTGTACAGGTAACTGTTTGTTGAAACGCTTAGCTCAGTGCATAACTATTGATCGCACAATTGCTGTGCTGACATGGCACATACAGTACCACACCAATTTTCGGCGAGTCTCGTTGACGTTCAGTTACACATGAAGGCTTTTCTGTACCCCGTATTCGACTGTTGTGCCACTTAAGGTTGCCAGTAGCGTTCATGGTTGCCTCATTGCTAAAGAATGAGACTTGCAGCAAATTTTTCTTCCTCTATGAATTTCTACAGTGCCATAGCATAACTCGTACGTTTAACGTAGTCCTCCTGTTTGTATTACCATATAATCTAAGTTACGTAAGGTTTCCTTTCCAGCTGGGTTTTGAAAAGACGCCAAGACGTTGTTAGTGTCATTTGTAGCTACCTATTGGTTTGTACGCCGATTTTTGTGGACAATGTTCAAACGAAAGGCGAATCCCTTCAACATTTTGTGTTGATTCATGTGGCTGGCTAGTACACTGCACAAACACCCCGTTTCTTCTAACAGTCAACAGTTAACGGCTTCTGAAAATATTGATGGTCTTCGGATGTACTTCATTGTATCGCTGAAGAAATCTTAACTGCACTGCGAAAATGGAAAGAAAACTGCTAAATTCTGACACACGGAATGCCGTGTATATGGGATCCACCATTTTTCACTTATGATATGGAACTTTTTATTTATGCATCGCCGTGCATGCCCTTGATTCCGATTCACTACACATGCGTAGCGATCGAAATTTTGAGATGTCTTTTCCATTTCCTGGAATTATGACGTATTGCTAAGCATCAAATAGTTATACTCGCCCGTAAAGATGAAAGATTTTGAAATACCCCGCACAGTGACTTAAAGGACACTGCTCATGTAGTGAGAGTGGGAGAAAGCGAGAAGGTAGTGTGTGTGTGTGTGTGTGTGCGCGTCAGGGAAAGAGAGAAGGAGCGTGAGGGGGGGGGGGGGGCGGAGAGTACGAGGGGAGGGACGTAATAGAACGAGATTAACACACTTGGAGCATCCTTTGTCCACTAATAAGACATGGTAGTATGATAGCAGCACATAAAACGCAACAAGGGAACTAGCACTGACATTCTTTTCTAGGAATGTGACCCAACGCAACTCTTTGAGCGTGTTGTGTGGACGAGGGATAAAAGTGTGATGCAACATTCCGGAGCGTTCATTTAACAGCTGCTCGCTAGCCCCTCATCTCTTCGTTATCTCGCAGCCTTGCAACTCCCGTGACGACAGACACGCAGTAAACCCACTTTCCCCTTATTACCAAGAGCCTGACCGTCGCCGTATGGGTGCGTCTTTTTTTTATTGCCTGGCTTATATAGCTCGCTGGACCCGTCCACATTTTCACTTACTCTGGCGACGCATGGCGTCAGTTTTACTGCCCTCAGTTTATTGCGTCTGAGGCGAAAAGTCTCGAGGAACACTTCTGCGGAAAATCGAAGCCATCTTCATTACGGAAAGTGACTGACCTTTCCTGTACTTTGCGCACTACAGTTTTTGGGCCTGTCGCTTCTCTCACTCGATGACATATTTTGCAAACATGTAATTGCTACCTGGCGCTATTTTTCTTGTGGTGGAAATGGGAGTGACATTAAGTATAATCCCTAGACTGTCATGTGACTAACGAATTTACTTACGACGTGCCTGCCGCAAGCCATTGCATAAATACACTCCTGGAAATGGAAAAAAGAACACATTGACACCGGTGTGTCAGACCCACCATACTTGCTCCGGACACTGCGAGAGGGCTGTACAAGCAATGATCACACGCACGGCACAGCGGACACACCAGGAACCGCGGTGTTGGCCGTCGAATGGCGCTAGCTGCGCAGCATTTGTGCACCGCCGCCGTCAGTGTCAGCCAGTTTGCCGTGGCATACGGAGCTCCATCGCAGTCTTTAACACTGGTAGCATGCCGCGACAGCGTGGACGTGAACCGTATGTGCAGTTGACGGACTTTGAGCGAGGGCGTATAGTGGGCATGCGGGAGGCCGGGTGGACGTACCGCCGAATTGCTCAACACGTGGGGCGTGAGGTCTCCACAGCACATCGATGTTGCCGGAAGGTGCACGTTGCCGGAAGGTGCACGTGCCCGTCGACCTGGGACCGGACCGCAGCGACGCACGGATGCACGCCAAGACCGTAGGATCCTACGCAGTGCCGTAAAGGACCGCACCGCCACTTCCCAGCAAGTTAGGGACACTGCTGCTCCTGGGGTATCGGCGAGGACCATTCGCAACCGTCTCCATGAAGCTGGGCTACGGTCCCGCACACCGTTAGGCCGTCTTCCGCTCACGCCCCAACATCGTGCAGCCCGCCTCCAGTGGTGTCGCGACAGGCGTGAATGGAGGGACGAATGAAGACGTGTCGTCTTCAGCGATGAGAGTCGCTTCTGCCTTGGTGCCAATGATGGTCGTATGCGTGTTTGGCGCCGTGCAGGTGAGCGCCACAATCAGAACTGCATACGACCGAGGCACACAGGGCCAACACCCGGCATCATGGTGTGGGGAGCGATCTCCAACACTGGCCGTACACCACTGGTGATCGTCGAGGGGACACTGAATAGTGCACGGTACATCCAAACCGTCATCGAACCCATCGTTCTACCATTCCTAGACCGGCAAGGGAACTTGCTGTTCCAACAGGGCAATGCACGTCCGCATGTATCCCGTGCCACCCAACGTGCTCTAGAAGGTGTAAGTCAACTACCATGGCCAGCAAGATCTCCGGATCTGTCCCCCATTGAGCATGTTTGGGACTGCATGAAGCGCTGTCTCACGCGGTCTGCACGTCCAGCACGAACGCTGGTCCAACTGAGGCGCCAGGTGGAAATGGCATGGCAAGCCGTTCCACAGGACTACATCCAGCATCTCTACGATCGTCTCCATGGGAGAATAGCAGCCTGCATTGCTGCGAAAGGTGGATATACACTGTACTAGTGCCGACATTGTGCATGCTCTGTTGCCTGTGTCTATGTGCCTGTGGTTCTGTCAGTGTGATCATGTGATGTATCTGACCCCAGGAATGTGTCAATAAAGTTTCCCCTTCCTGGGACAATGAATTCACGGTGTTCTTATTTCAATTTCCAGGAGTGTATGTACTTCCCTAATTTCGTCCCGTTAGGATCAGTCAACGTGGTGAACAGTATAACCACAGACACACAATCAGTTGAGAGCTACCATGTTGTCGCACGTCACTGCTTCCTTTCCCACTGTGTATAACGTTTTCAGAACGGTCGTAACATTTTCGACTTTGTAGCTGTTACAACAAGTTCAACAACCTATGCATTACCGGAAGTGTAGCACATTTTAAAAATGTTTATTTACTGCAGTAATCAAAGTTGATTACACATAAATTATTGGTTTTGGACAACGTCGCCCATGGAGAGATTATGATGAGCAGCTGTGGTATACTTTCGGTGAGACATGGGAGAAACAATGACAACTTGAATAAACGATAAAACAGTCTTACATACGCTTACGAAAATAATATCTTATTGGTAGGAAATGTTAAAAAAACAGAGGTTAAATCACATAGTTAGCTGCTACTTTCTTTTTACTTGCGTCTGTTTTACATTATTTCTTTTTCCAAATATTCTAAAATTTTTGACAATTTTTTCTTTTGTTTAATAGCTTCCTTCACCTTTACCGTTTTGGTTCTAAATAAGCCATTTCTTCTTTTATTTTCCCCTAGTAACATTGAACCGCGTGATTCCTTCTGTAGACCCATGACGGTTTAGTACGTAAATGAGACGCATTTTTCTCGTAATCTGATTTAGTTATTTTTGTTATTTGATTGGTTTTCTTATCCTTATGATGAACGAGATATTTGTCTTTGATCTCACATTACATTATGTGGATACCTGTATGGTTGCTGTACCTTACTCGGCTATAGAATATTATTTGGAAACTTTATTTTCTAAATCATAGTGTACTCTGATAGTCAACATGTCTTATGCATATGGACTTACATACGAAAATAGTTCTCAATATCTGAAATTGTTCCGATGAAAAGAAAAGACTTACATATCCTGTTCCCCATTTTCCAATAACTGTTGGTATCTGGTGATTGAATTTCACTTATTGTTTTGAAAGTGGTCACTGTTTTAGGCACAGTGCATCCCTAAGAGCAAATTACTTTTCTGTGGTGAAATTCTGTCTTTCCACATTTATGTCGATGTCTTTTTTGATAGTTACCTCTAGACAGTTTACCTTCACGTTTTTTGTTACTTTATCTGATTCCAGTCGCAGAACTTTCTTTACCTAGTTATCTGTAGTATAATTGTTGTTGTTGCTATTATTCCATACGCTACTAGTAATACCGGACCTATGTATAAAATGTGCACGACTGTGATATGTGATGCATACAGTGTTTAGTCATTTATTCGACGTTCTTGATAACTTATTCCTTCCTTTTCCGATTATTCCAATTGCGTTCGTTAGTAAAACAATCCTAAACCTGCTGTCGCAACTTACTTTCACGACAAAGTGTCCACTACAGGTATTCGAAAGTTATTTTTGGTGTCAGTAATTCACTAATAACATTAGATTCGTTTTTACCAAAAAAATGTTCAAATGTGTGTGAAGTCTTATGGCACTTAACTGCTAAGGTCATCAGTCCCTAAGCTTACACACTACTTAACCTAAATCACCCTAAGGACAAACACACATACCCATGCCCGAGGGAGGACTCGAACCTCCGCCGGGACCAGCCGCACAGTCCGTGACTGCAGCGCCTGAGGCCGCTCGGATAATCCCGCGCGGCGTCGTTTTTACCTTTGTATTTAATGCCTCGTGTTTTGTAGATGAAATTCCATGGTCAGTCAGTTATGGTGTAATTTTCCGAGTCGTTTTAAACCTAGCGTTTCAATTCTCCCGTAAGGCAACTTGATTTAATACGCGAGAGAGAACGTACGAGCTCCTGTGAAGGCATTCATGACTTTATTGCTCCCTTGATCATCCTCTGGGTTAGTGTACCCTGTGGTTGGGGGGGGGGGGCTATATTTGATAGGCAGCAGTGGTGGTGATGGTGGTGGCGGCGGGAGGGGGGGGGGGGGAGGCTGTGTTAGATATGCATCTGAAGTGACAAGCGAAAATCTGTCCGTAGCGTGAGAAGAATCTGGATATTCTGCTGTCTGATAACAGTCGCCTTAAAGACGGGTATTTGTGTATGTCTCCCTGCCTGAGCCAAATTCTCAATGTTACTCGATGCTCCCTCCTACTTACAAAACAGATACAAACCTTGTCCCGTCACAGCAATACCATCACTGAGTAGTATGCCTTAGGTTCGTGGTCATCAAGAGCCAATACTGACATTGTGTGGCGACACATCGGGCCGCACATCTTCCGATCTTATTATTTACCAGCCTTTTCCCCACGGCTTCCTCCCCTCCGCCACTATCCGAGCCTCCTCCCCTTTCTCTCTGTCCATCTCTTCCTCTCTCTGTGTCCATTCATCCTCCTCCTTCTCAGTGTTAATCACCTCCTTCCGTCCTCTGTCCTTTCATCTCCTGCCACCCCCCCCCCCCCCCTATCTTTCCATTTCCTCCCCTCCACCTCTCCCTGCTCAACTGTGCACATCAATACATATAGTTCCTGAAAGACATACCACTACTACTCCGTCCGACATGAAAGACAGACCACTACTACTCCGACATAACACGCTTGTTGTGTAGGGCAGCCTACATGGCAGGGGCTGAAAAAAATATCATGACTTTTCCCTATCTCTGCTCCTACTGGAGATAGAAGGCTATAGACCCCACAGTGCTGAAGCTTGTAAAATTTGCTGTTTCTGTGCCAAATTTTTGTTGAAATCGCTCTGGAGGTTTTGGAGAAGAAAGAGAGAGGGAGAGATTGGTAACGTACATAAATTAGTATAAGTCCAGAATAGACTGGCTATAGTAAAAGTGTGACAAGTCGGCTGCTGGTATCCAAGTACCGACAGCTAAAATTTGGCACCATGTGGAACACTTCGTGATGACTGTACTGTTTCAGACTGCAGCCACCCTCAGCGACCTCAGCGTTTTGGCACATTAATTGCCTGATGAAGTGTTGTTGTGTTGTCTGTGTGAGTGGATGATAAATTGGTTAATATATTTAAATGCATTATGCACTATGAGATATATTGATAAATTCTTACTAAATATTTTGAATGTAATTTTTTTCTAATGATTGTGGTGTATTACAAAAGCCTTAAATGAATTTTATATTCATTGACATAGATATGTACCGCATTCGAAGATGATCATCTCTATAACGTTCATTCACGAATCCTTGCTATTTCCACTTCAAATTTATATCATAGCAGCTGATCGGTAGGAGTTGTGCAGGCCCTGCTTTGTCAGTACTGGAAGACAAACAATGAAACATTGCCCCCATCACGTTCTGTAACGTCGCATTGGCTGTACTACGTATCCATCGGCCCCTGGCTTAAGCGGCCGACTTTACTGTAGCCAAATTTAAGAACGTCAATTAATAATAACCCCAACTTAAAATTTTACTGTCTCTGTAACTATTCTTTTTTGTTAACGAGCAGGGTCCAGTTTGACGGCCACTGTCTTACATGACATACCAAATTAAGATAGATTTTTACAATGTAGTAAATTCAAAATCATAGAGGGAATGACAAATAATAGGCCCCATGCTCGGCGCCAACATGGAACAAATTGAAATTGATATGAAAATTGCAAATGATAGGCCACACGTAAGATGCCAAAACGTAAGGAGTAGAAAATCTGACAAGCAAGGTCACAGTGAAAACGATTATTAAAGGAGTAAAAGAAGGAAACATGTACGTTTATCATCATATCAGTGATACAAATATAATTCTCTTGGCAGATTTGACTAGGCATAGAGAATTCAGTAATTGGGCAAGCAGGAGGGAGAGTGGACTATCTCACCAATTGAGGGAGTCACTTTTTACATGAAGGAGTGTGCGGTAGGTGAGAGATGCGTCGAACGTCTCGTTGACGTGTAGTGACAGCTTTCATCTTCCAAGTTCAGTGGCTTCGAGGTGACGTCACGGGCAGCTCGACAGCTCGTTCCATCTGCCGAGCTTACTGACGGCCACTTGTCTTAGTCCCGCAGGTAGCAATTATCGCCGTTCCTTTGTCTGTGTTGCCGGAGACAGTTGTCTCGCAGGAGCAATGTTATCGTAAGGTTAACTCCTGAGGACAATAAGGACGATGCGTATCCAGTCAGGTGCTTCGCCAGTATGATTGCCTTTATTGCAATGTTACTGGGCAGGAAGATATTTTTTTTTGAATAGCAACCATTACTTTTAATGTACCGTAGTTTAAATGGTTCAAATGGCTCTGAGCACTATGCGACTTAACTTCTGAGGTCATCAGTCGCCTAGAACTTAGAACTAATTAAACCTAACTAACCTAAGGACATGACACACATCCATGCCCGAGGCAGGATTCGAACCTGCGACCGTAGCGGTCGCACGGTTCCAGACTGTAGCGCCTAGAACCGCACGGCCACTCTGACCGGCTTTAATGTACCGTGCCCCAGACTGTAGAAACGGAACACTTATAGATTTGCTCTGTTGTCCGTCTGTCTGTCTGCCCGACTGTTAAGAACCCTTTTTCTCAGGAACGGGTAGGCACATAAAGTTCAAATTTATATCACATATTGAAGTCTACGGTCCCTCAACGGTGTAAACATTTTAAGCTTCTAAGTCACTTCAACCACGAGATGTTGCCATATACGTCACATATTTTGATACTCGACAGTTCACTCATCAAAACCTATAGGGTGGTCTCGCTGGTCTAGAATCACGAAATTTGGCAAGAAGCTAGGTTTCACAGTACAAGAAAAGGAAAAAATCCGACAATTGTTAAAGACACGAAAAAATATTTTTTAGATCCTGTATGTTCGCCTTTTACAACCCATTTTTCTGTGGAACAGGCTAGCGTATCAAGTTCAAATTTACGTCACGTACTAAGGTGTATGGTCCCTTGGCGGTGGAAAAAAATTATGTTTCTAAGTCTATGCAATCACAAGACTTGGTCATTTACGTCACATATTTTGATACTCACAAACTCACTCATTAAAGCGTAAATTGTACTTCCTGTTGATCTAGAATCATGAAACTTGGTGAGAAGCAAGGTTTCATAGAAAAAGTATAGTAAAAGCTATCAAACATGTTACATGTTAATTGTATCACATAAAAGTATCTATTCACCAATTGAACTTATATTGCATTCATCAGCCATCAGAAGCATAACAGAGGAACATTACTGCATGCAAACAGAAAACGTAAGTTGTAATCATATTTTAGTAAGTAAATAAAAATGAGTTATTAAACTTTCTATATCTACATATGCAAACTGAAGCCCCCTGCTCTCTTCGTTTTGTATGTCCGGGTTAGTCTCAGGAATTCCCAGGACCAGTATCTTTCCAGTACCGACATGATAACACGCAACAATCGTTGAGCTTCTCGGTTCCCAGGATGGATGTAGTACGAGGGTCATTCCAAAAGAAAACCACACTTTTTTTTAATCCATCTTTTATTCTACATGTTTGAAAGTTTTACAGTGTGTAGATACATCCTTTAGGAATAATGTGTTCATTGCTCCATATAATTTCCATCCCTCGCAACTGCCTTACGCCATCTTGGAACCAGCGCCTGTATACCCGCACGGTAAAATTCTGAACCAACCTGTTGGAGCCACTGTTTGGCAGCGTGCACAAGGGAGTCATCATCTTCAAACCTTGTTCCACGAAGAAAGTCTTTCAGTTTCCCAAAGAGATGATAGTCACATGGAGCCAGGTGAGGACTGTAAGGCGGGTGTTTCAATGTTGTCCATCCGAGTTTTCTGATCGCTTCCATGGTTTTTTGACTGACATGTGGCCGTGCATTGTCGTGCAACAGCAAAACATCCTGCTTTTGCCGATGTGGTCGAACACGACTCAGTCGAGCTTGAAGTTTCTTCAGTGTCGTCACATATGCATCAGAATTTATGGTTGTTCCACTTGGCATGATGTCCACAAGCAAGACTCCTTCGGAATCGAAAAACACCGTAGCCATAACTTTTCCAGCAGAAGGTGTGGTTTTGAATTTTTTTTTCTTGGGTGAATTTGCATGATGTCACTCCATTGATTGCCTCTTCATCTCTGGTGAAAAATAATGGAGCCATGTTTCATCACCTGTCACAATTCTTCCAAGAAATTCATCTCCACCATTCTCGTACTGTTCCAAAAGTTCGCTACATACCGTTTTTCTTGCTTCTTTGTGAGCCACTGTCAACATCCTGGGAACCCACCTAACACAAACCTTTTTCAGCGGCAACACTTACAGTATTCTGCAAACACTTCCTTCTCCTATCCCAACGTAGCGTGACAATTCGTTCACTGTGATGCGTCTGTCAGCAGTCACCAATTCGTTAACTCTGTGCACATTGTCTGGAGTGTGTGCAGTACGAGGCCTGCCGCTGCGAGGACAATCCTCAATATTGCCGTGCTCGCTTTCTTCACGTAACCTGCTTGCCCACCGACTAACTGTACTGCAGTCGACAGCAGCATCTCCATACACCTTTTTCAATCTCTTGTGGATGTTTCCCACTGTCTCGTTTTCACAACACAGGAATTCTATGACAGCACGTTGCTTTTGTGACGGCGCCAATCACGGGAACAGGTTGAATTAAGTTTGAAAACAAGTGGGAAGGATGTAAATCTTTCACATATGCAGAATGAAAACTGTATTTTTACAAAAATAGAGTGCATTTCTTTTGGAGTTACCGTCGTATATATAATTAATTTTGTACGGAACCCTCAGTGCGCCAGCCCACTCGCAATTGCCAAGATGTTTGATTTGGTAATCCATTTCCTCTTCTGAAGACCTCTTCAAAAACGTTTCACAACGCACCGTTTACATAAGCATGACGCCATCAAATACGTAATAACTTCGACAGTGACTCTCATATGCTAGTACACAGCGTAGGTAACCAGGGTAATGTGACGTGTCCACTTGCCGGAGTTCACATTTGTAGGATTTCCAGTTTATTTTTGGTATTCAATGAAAGTGATGCGAACTCTCTTTTAATTCTATGTGGAACGCTCTATATTTGTACAATGGATATTTTTCACGTCACGGAGGTTCTGATTACAAGCAATGTGGTAATCGATTATCAATAACATTGCCGTTGCCAGCAGCATTCAATGAGAACACAGACATAAATTACTAGACTGGCAATACCCTACACAGTTGGTGTCACTGAAACTAGCACTTTAGAATCGCAATATGGCGGTGAGCGCAAAGGACGTGTAAACAGCAGTTTATTTGCTAATTTTTTTTTTATGGGACTTAACTGCTGTGGTCATCAGTCCTCTAGAACTTAGAACTACTTAAACCTAACTAACCTAAGGACATCACACACATCCATCCCCAAGGCAGGATTCGAACCTGCGACCGTAGCGGTCGCGCGGTTCCAGCTTCTGTAAAGTTTGGAAGGTAGGAGACGGGGTACTGGCAGAAGTAAAGCTGTGAGTACCGGGCGTGAGTCGTGCTTCGGTAGCACAGTTGGTAGAGCACTTGCCCGCGAAAGGCAAAGGTCCCGAGTTCGAGTCTCGGTCGGGCACACAGTTTTATTCTGCCAGGAAGTTTGAACATATAACGTGCTTAGAATAGCACGGTGTTATGCTTTCCTTTCTTTAGCTGGTTGCTGATGCGCTGTATTTTTATGTTCACAATTTTCGAGCAGTGCGGAGTTTCCGTTTCCTCATGTAAGTAACAAAAATTTGTTGTTGCCAGTTTTATATCACAGGCAAGTTAACGGGATCATTCACAGTTGGGCACGGCATTTCAAAATTATCATAGTGGTCAGTTTAGGTGAAGTTGATTACAGATTTCATTTCTTATGCTTACAGTCTTATTCTTACAGAACAGTGTTACATTCCCGTGTGTATCATTTAATGTTTGGAATTTTATTTAGTCAGGGTGCGTACGTACATTTATATGGCATTTTAAGAAAAAAACGTTTTGGACATTCATACTTTCAACATCTGATTGGTAGTTTTATGTAGAATTTTTTTCTGTTAGTTCTGTGTTTGGGACTATAAGTCACACGCTGTGACTCACTTACTGTAGAACTGTTCACTGCACAGCGCAATATTATGTTTTCTGATGATTTCTGGTAAAAGGTAACTGCAACACAGTTACACAGTTTGAGACATTTGACGACTCTTATCAGATAGCTTTAACGCACGTCACATCTCTTGCATTGTTCAAGTTCACATCCAACATAGACATACACGATATTTAAGAATAGAAAACAAGTACAAGTTGCACAGTAAACAAATGGAAACAGGAGAAAAATGCTCACCGAAAATTTAGTCGACATTCTCCAGTTGAAGATTTAAAACAGAGGTACCGCTGGTCATATAAGTGTAACGAACCAAAGTTACAGGGAAGGGAATCATTTTGGGTAATGTCTCCTGGTAGCTAAACAACTTTTGGTGAATACATTTTCTTTAACTTCTCCCGGACAAAAAGTTATTTAATGTGGCCAAGATAAGTGGAATACAATTTATAGTTAATACCATTTATGGTTAATAAATACTCCTTTTTTGTGGCTGTCTACATTGGAGTTCAATTTTCGCATTCTGTAAGTGTGAATTTTAGCGATTTGTTTTCTAAGAAGCTTGTATCCTAAAACGTTTCTAACCCACAGGTGACAGGTGAGAACTGTCTACCTCCTGTGCACTTTTCGGGTAGAGGTCGAATCGGAAACAGATTGCAAAGAAAAAGAAATGAAATCTCAATGGAAAGCTCCAATATTGAACCAGGATGGATCAGCGAATGCAGTAATAAAGAAAGAAAACGTACTACAGGTGTGCTCTACACAGCAGTGGTTTTCAGACACGTCGATAAAATTTACGTACTCTCAGTGTAGCCTGTGGCTATTAAAACAGAGATTCAGATTCGATGATCTGTCAAATACATTCTCAGTTCACTCATGAGGCAGTTGGAAGCCAATGAAACTAAAGGAGAAGCCACTGCCGGCCCCTATCGTAAAGAAAGCGAAAGCTCCCTTAGATACCGCTTAGAAGCGGAGAGCGAACTTTCTGTGTCACGTAAAGCCACGGATCTCAGGTGTAACCCAACTTAGCCCATTAGCATCGGAACCATTTCCCAGCTCACTTACTTTAAGATTCTTTCTTACACACGCGATATCTTACCGAGCAGCTGCAGGCGAACAACTGAAACTGTACCGTCTTCTCAGGATGCAGCAGCGGTTGGAGAAACGCTCAAACTCAGACACCTGATTCCAGAAGAAACGATGAGGGAGAAATGTAAAGGTACTGGGAGATACGTTGATAGGATACTGTAGATAATTTCTCAGGCATTTCTCTAGTATTTGAGGGTCATGAACGCGTGAGCGCGTTTGTACTGTTTGAAATTATATGCGTGCAATGTCATCAGAGATGCTGTGTCACTTGGAGACTTGCTTGGACCATCTTTGCAAAATGTGTGCAAGGTAATGCGCACCGTTAACGTGAGGTGAGGAGACACAGCAGTCGGCAGAGGTGTGTCATGAGTAGCAGTACAGCACAGGCCGAGTAACATGGTTGCAGATTTGTTCTGAGGAAGTGGAACATGTCGATTTACTGATTAATTATTGGAGATGAGGAAAGAGAATGAAGCATTCTGAGAAGAATATTTTATTATGATTATTTTAATGACTAATAGAAGAGAATTTAATTCAAGGTAACTGATTTTAGATTTTTCACTTCACTGCTGCAGTTTGTAGTTGCGCATTCTTGGTTCAGACATCCAGAAACTTGGGTATAGCAAAAGATAAATAGCCTTCCGTAATTTTCAATTGGAATTTGGAGGAAAAAATAACTGTTTAATATTTGATGTCTTTTTAGGATTTGGATTTTTAAAGTCCTCATTCGATATTAAAAACTACTTACGTTTGTCCACTCAAGAACTGTAAATTTTGTGTGTATTAATATTTGTGAAACAAAGAAAGACATAATTTTTCAATAAAGAGCTTTTATAATCAGAAAAATAATTAATTTGATATTATAATTTGTCCTAAATGATTGTCCGCTTTCTGAGTATATGCCAAAATATGAGTTATCACATTTACTTATTCAGACCTGTTATGAAACAAGTATGGTTTGCTTTCTTAAAAAAAAATAAATAAAATAAAGAGAGTACGCTGCACGCAGCACATCTCAGTAGTTAGTTGTATCTCAGCAAATGCGAAGCGCTTTCAAGGCAAGAGCAGTGTCACGGTGTTTAGACTGCGCAATAGGAAAGCCAAAATTAAATACACTACTAGCCATTAAAATTGCTACACCAAGAAGAAATGCAAATGATAAACGGGTATTCATTGAACAAATATATTATACTACAACTGACATGTGATAACATTTTCACGCAATTTGAGTTCATAGATCCTGAGAAATAAGTATCCAGAACAACCACCTGGATATTGAGTCAAACAGAGCTTGGATGGCGTGTACAGGTACAGCTGCCCATGCAGCTTCAACACGATACCACAGTTCATCAAGAGTAGTGACTGGCGTATTGTGACGAGTCAGTTGCTCGGCCACCAGTGACCAGACGTTTTCAGTTGGTGAGAGATCTGGAGAATGAGCTGGCCAGGGCAGCAGTCGAACATTTTCTGTATCCAGAAAGGCCCGTACAGGACCAGCAACATGCGGTCGTGCATTATTCTGCTGAAATGTAGGGTTTCGCAGGGATCGAATGATGCGTAGACCCACGGGTCGTGACACATCTTAAATGTAACGTCCACTGTTCGAAGTGGCGTCAATGCGAACAAGAGGTGACTGGGACGTGTCACCAATGGCACCCCATACCATCACGCCGGGTGATGCGCCAGTATGGCGATGATGATACACGCTTCCAATGTGCGTTCACCGCAATGTCGCCAAACACGGATGCGACCATCATGATGCTGTAAACAGAACCTGGATTCATCCGAAATAATGACGTTTTGCCATTCGTGCACCCAGGTTCGTCGTTGAGTACACCATCGCAGGCGCTCCTGTATGTGATGCAGCGTCAAGGGTAACCGCAGCCATGGTCTCCGAGCTGATAGTCCATGCTACTGCAAACGTCGTCGAACTGTTCTTGCAGATGGTTGTTGTCTTGCAAACGTCCCCATGTGTTGACTCAGGGATCGAGACGTGGCTGCACGATCCGTTACAATCATGCGGATAAGATGCCTGTCTTCTCGACTGCTGGTGATACGAGGCCGTTGAGATCCAACACGGCGTTCTGTATTACCCTCCTGAACCCACCGATTCCATATTCTGCTAACAGTCATTGGATCTCGACCAACGCGAGCAGCAATGTCGCGATACGATAAACCGCAATCGCGATATGCTACAATCCGACCTTTATCAAAGTCGGAAACATGATGGTACGCATTTCTCCTCCTTACATGAGGCATCACAACAGCGTTTCACCAGGCAACGCCGGTCACCTGCTGTTTGTGTATGAGAAATCGGTTGGAAACTTTCCTCATGTCAGCACGTTGTAGGTGTCGCCACCGGCGCCAACCTTGCGTGAATGCTCTTAAAAGCTAACCATTTGCATATCACAGCATCTTCTTCTTGTCGGTTAACTTTCGCGTCTGTAGCACGTCATCTTCGTGGTGTAGCAATTTTTATGGCCAGTAGTGTATAAAAGAAAGAGAACATACCAGGGCTAATTTATCAGTTTCAAACTTTAATGGTTCCAGTGTTGAATTCAGATAGTGTTCTAGCCAATATGAATGTTTAAACAGACAGGAAACGAGATAGGCACCTTCAAGTTACATGCTCGCAATCAGATTTTACAACACATTTTCGCAGTCGAATTCTTTTGTTTAAAGTTTACGATTTTCTGTGTTGAAAGTATGCGCAAGCCTACGGATATCTTACACTGCCAGCAAACAGAACTTTTAATGAATAACAACAATAATATTTTTTTATGAACATAACTTTCAGTACGAAGGTAGGAAAAACTGACGCGATGTACACAAAGATTAAACGCTGTAGCGCCTATGTTTTCAGAAGTAGGATGAAATGTTCCTTCAGACATGCATGCATATCGATGAAAACATTGGATCGCCCTTTTGAGTAACGCAGGCACTGCAATATCCACCGACACCGGACAAGCGACTTTAAGTTTCAATGTCTCCGGCCGGCCGCTGTGGCCGAGCGGTTCTAGGCGCTTCAGTCCGGAACCGCGCTGCTGCTAGGGTCGCAGGTTCGAATTCTGCCTCGGGCATGGATGTGTGTGATGTCCTTAGCTTAGTTAGGTTTAAGGGGGGTAGGACGTGAAACGGGCCGACTTGGAGCAGGACAGTAACTCGGAAGTCAGGGTTTGAGTCCTGGACATTTTAATTTACGCTGTCTATAGTTTTGCAAATAAATTCATAAAACTTTGTTAACATGACCAGGAAGGATTCAGGATTCACACTCATAGCAGAGGAAGTTCAAAAACATAACAAAACAAAATTTTTTTTACATGTGAAATTTCATCATTTTTTCACTTGGTATTAGCTGCATTTGTTGCTGTAGGTACACTTTTCTTCGTACGTAAGAGAGATTCCTCGATGAATTTTGCACAGCATACAAACCATACTTATAGGTGTATGAAACTCTAGAATTTCCTAAATCTGTTAAAAACTGTGGTAAAAATTGAGGAAATTAACTATAAAATTCGAGATTTCTCTAAACACGAAGTTTAAAACGTAACAGCCCATTCATTTTTTCATAGATTATATAAATTCTAATTTCATACACCTGTAAGTATGGTTTGTAAGCTGTGAAAATTCATCGAAGAATCTCTCTTACTTATGAAGAAAAGTGTACCTATAGCAACAAATACAGCCAACAGTAAGTGAAAAAAATCATGAAATTTCACATTTAAAAAATATTATTTTTTTGTGTTTTTGAACTTCCACTGCTATGAGTGTGAATCCTGAATCCTTCCTGGTCATGCTGACAAAGTTTTATGAATTTATTTGTAAAAGTGTAGACAGTGCAAATTAAAATGTCCTGTGGTGCCTCTCCTTTTCGAAGTCGGCCCGTTTGACGCCCTAAACCCCGTAAGTAGTTCGAAGTCTAGGGGACTGATGACCTCAGATGTTAAGTCCCATAGTGCTTACGGCCATTTGAACCATTTTAATCTCTCCCTGGTACAGGAATATACTCAATGAAATGTGCGAGTGTAGGTTGTAGATACATGGCTGACACGTATGGAAGTTTGAGTCTGGCCGAGAAGTGTGCTCGGATAGCCTAAGGCGGCCGCTCGCAGTAACTCGGAAGTCAGGGTTTGAGTCCTGGTCGGGCACAAATTTTCAATGTCGTCATTTCATTATACAGCTGATGGTTATCCATATTCGCAGCACCGAATACATTTCATGTATAACATTAAACGTGTCTGCCTTGGTAGCTGCGGGGTCAGCGAGGCAGATTGCTAAGCGAAGTGGCCTGTGTTCGGCTACCGGCCGGGTCGGAGATTTTCTCTGCACGGGGACTGGATGTTGTGTCGTCCTTTACGTTCGTATCGTCTGTACTGACATGGCTGAGTGAGAACGAACCGAATGCAAAAAAAGAAATTAAACGTAATTATGGAGAAGTAAAATGCAAAGGTGTTAACTTATACGTTGGCGGTAGGAACCCTCAATTAGATCCAGAATGATGGGTGTACGAAGTAGAAGCCTTTGTCCAGAAATGTGAAAGAAATCGATCCATTGACGCTGTCAGAATGCGATAGAACACTGAGCAATCTGAGATCAAAGCAGTCATGAGAAATTTATAGTGCGAGGGAACCTCAAAAAGTAATTTACACGTCTACGCTAAGACCTTTGCTCAACATGCTGGCACATTATCAGAAAAGATCACACGTTCTGCGTTCCCCGCAGGCAGAGCCTACTGTGGTATGGTAAATAATAGCACCACAGTGTCCGAACGAATTGCCGCGGAAACCGGAAACGTATTCCAAAGATGAAGTACGTGGAACAGTATGATTCGTATGGACAAAACGTCCAAATTGCACACATATTCATCACGTAATTCTGGCGATATGTGGATTAAATGCAACATCGCCTCCAGCCGTATTGAAATAGTGTCAGCAATTTGACTATGGTCGCACAGACGTAGGTTGTTGTGATAGGGAAGGATAGCTGACGGTGTCGAGCACAGTCGACAATGCCCAGGTAATCGAGGAACTGCTTCTTCCGGCGAAGAGGACCTTCACACAACTCACATGGTTCCGCGACCAAAGACCGAATTTCTATCGTCGAGGAAATGGCCGACTGATAGAACGTTACACCGTTGTTTACAAAGGCTTTGTGACTGTACTGAAAAAGCTGATGCCTAATTGTCACTCCTTTGTACAAGTAAGTGTAAACAAAAATATCACAGTTGTAGGAACAATTACTAGTAAAGTAAGACACGTACAAAGTTTTACATGTATTTAGGACGTTAGATGAGAGGCGGTGGTGTATATCACAGAGGAACAATAACATTTACGCCTAGGCAGAAGCATATAGAACAAATGATGCTCAAATTTAAAGGAATAGTTGCCTATATAGTGGGTACCTACTAGAACAGCTCTCACAGGATCCTCCATGATATACAGCCGCTGTAAGGGAAATGCTGCGTAAGGGGCATAAGATACCAGGTGTAGAAGTATAATTACACGACTGTTGTTTGAAACTGATAAACAATATTTTATTCAAAATAATTTCCATTGCTATTTAGACATTTCTCCCACCTATCAGGCAAGCTATGTATGCCACACCAAAAAAAGAACAGTTCTTTTTTTTTAAGCGAACCAGTTATCGACCCATTTTCGTACATTTTCATACAATTGAAGTGCTGTTCAGGGAGAGGGTGTCCCAGTGATGCAAATAGATGATAATCTGACGTAGCCAAGCCTGGAGAATAAGCCGCATGCCCTAGTATTTTCCAACCGAACGTCTCGATTCTTTTCCTGACCCTTTTTGCTGTGTGTGATGGGTTTTACTATGTAGCAATATGCCTTTGGGTTGCTTTTTCCATATTATGGCCGTTTTTCACGTAATGCTCGATTTAAATCGATCATTTGCTGTTGGTAGTGGTCAGTGTTAACGGTTTCGTCAGGTTTCAGCAGCTAATAATAGATGACACCATTCTGATCCCACCAAACACAGTGCACCGTCTTCTTTCTAAAGCGATTTAGTCTTGCAGTGGATGTTGATGGTTGTCCTGAATTCGTCCATGATTTACAGCGCTTACGATTCTCAAAAATATCCTTTTTTCATTACCTGTCATTAATCGATGCAGAAACGATTTTCTGGTATCTGGCGACCAGAATTTCACAAGTGGACTTTCTATTTGCTTGCTATCTTCCATTCAGTTCATGCGGAACCCATTTTCCCACTTTCTGCACGTTTTCCGTAGCTTTCAACCGAAGGGAAAACGGCTGTCTGCGTCAGATTGAATTGTTCTGCGAGTTAATGTTGAGTTTGAGTACCATCTTCATCAAATAAGGCCTGACTTCGTTGTCTTCGAACTTTTAGGTGGCTTTACGCTCTCGTCGTTTATGTTGTCAAAATCACCACTTTTGAATTTTTTGAACCACTCGAAACACTGTGTTTTCCCAAGAGCAAGTTCGTCGAAAGCTTCGACAAGCATTCGATGCGATTCTGCAGCAGTTTTCTTCAAATGATAAGAGAAAACCATTGCTGTCCGTAATTCGTAGTTCGTATGCACAGAACTCGACATATTTACGGATTTCAAACAGATACCGATGAATGGAACTTGAGTTACTGTGTGTTGACATTCGGCGTCATCCGTTACAGGAAGCTGCAGACGCCGCCTGACGGGCCCTACACTGACGAATAGCAACATCTATAGGGAAATTCTGGTTTCAGAGTTCTACACCTGGTAAACCATAGGGCCCTCGTTAGGCAAGGCTAGCGATCTGGTGGGCCAGGACAGAAGGCTCACATCCTGTGACACGAAGAAGTCATGTGTTCATGCAGCAACAGGTGGTTGTGCATCGTGTTGCTGAAAAATTGCGTCTGGGTTATTGTGCAGAAATGGTATGGTTTCAGGTCACAGGATGTCATTCACGTAGGTGACAGACCAACTGTGATTTGTGGTTGACCCAGCAGCACCTCCACATCATAAGCCCTTGAGCTGGCGCTGTATACCTTGTGCGATTGCAGTCACTGCGATGCTACTTCGCCTGTATGCGTCGAACCAAAATGCGGAGACCGTTTTCAAACAAATGGAATTCGCCCGAAAACACTGACGCCATTCCTGTTCCCAGCGACGCGTTCCGTACACCATTGCCGTCTCGCGTGTTCCTGCACATTCGTCAACAGTAAACGGAGAAGTGGACGACGCGCACTAACTCATCCCCTAATAAATAAACGGCGACGGTTTGTGACCACCGATAGTGTACGATGTGATACATTGTTTCGCTGTTGCGTAGAAGCCGAGGAGGACGCAAACCTGCCTGCAATTCCATTTGGATGAGGTGTCGATCTTCTCGGGGGTGGTCTGGTTTGTGCACCCTGCCCTATCTCGTTGTGTTCTACGGTCTTCCGTGAACCATTCTGCTCACACTCGTTTCACTGCCAAAACACTTCGTTCCACACGAGCAGCAGTTTCTCGGATGGTTGCATCACATTCTCTCATGCCAATAACGCGCCCTCTTTCAAACTCACTCATCTGATGGTACGGTTCGCGCATACCTCTGCGAGGCATCCTGCACGTCTGCTCAAGTCACACTGATCCGTTACTTTCGGTTTATAGCGGCAACGAGAGCCACAGGCACATTTTACCGGTAGGTGGCGTTGCGCCGGGATGTCGATGTTGTTCTTAACCCGTGGACCGACATGGTTCAAATGCTGATCATTTCTCCAGGACACATCAATGCACATGTCCTGTGAATTAGAACGTCCTCTCGGTAGTTGTTCAATGACTTCCGTTTTTTCTGAACACGAGTATATGTAGAGTCTATTTTGCTCACGTTTTCTGAAATCAGTGTGACATCGGGATCATATTTTAAAAAATTAATAAGTGTGCTTCATATCGTATTTGCAAGATAAAAAAATAGGTTTTAGTTCTGAAACACTGTTATGAACTGAGTTTTTATAATATTTGAATACAGCCGGAGGAAGAAGCTTACGTCATCACAATTTGGCAAGTTGGGAGTTGAAAAGTGGTAGCAAGAAAGGAGGAGGATTGTGATATAAAGTCCTGCCGTTAATGAGAGTCGTAGAGACGGAGCAAATACTCGCATTGGATGAAAGAAATCTTTAAGAGTAAGAAGGTGCTAATATGCAATAGTTCTCTTTGTGGTAGACAACATGCTGACTGTCATTAACATGTTTATTGACATGTTTATAGCCTGTCTTTCACTTATACTCTTACAATAATTGTAATATTTCTGCAGAACTGCTATAGAGGAACGAAGGATGGTGTGATGTCGATAGTCGACCGATGGAGAGCAGGCACTCTGACAAAAGTGCAGGCAGAGTGAGCGTTATAAGTACACTTAGCTCACGGGTGTGCCACGCGCGAAAGAAGAATATACACCTAGTGGTTTTTGTTCAACAACCTGCAGGTTAATATGGTGCTGCGTGCAGTAGAAGTGGGAGAGTCGGGCCGGCCGTTGTGGCCGCCCGGTTCTAGGCGCTTCAGTCCGGGACCGCGCGACCGCTACGGTCGCAGGTTCGAATCCTACCTCGAGCATCGATGTATCTGATGTCCTTAGGTTACTTAGGTTTAAGTAGTTCTAAGTTCCAGGGGACTGATGACATCAGATGTTAAGTCCCATAGTGCTCAGAGCCATTTGAACCATTTTTGGGAGAATGGCAACAGTTCCACGTCGCCTTTTCCGAGTGGGGGGCGGGGTAGGGGGGGGGTGGGGGGGGGGGGGGAGAGGAGACTCCAAAATTACTGTTTTTTTCTTATACGGATGAGTTGGTCAGTTTCGACACTTCCCATACTACGAAAACTGATTTAAATTCCAGGTAAGACGGCAAGTGCCCCCTCTTGACCTCCCTTACGGACTGCTATGGGCGTGAGGAATTTTTATTTGAGAGAACTGCTATAGAGTAGCTCCAGGAACACTCTTCTCAGTTTAAACATTACCGCTGGCCACCAAACTCTTCAGAGTTGAAACACTTCCGCGGCCACCAAACTTCTACAGATGAACATTATTGAGCATACCAGGGTTGCCTTGCAACGTGCTGTTCCGGGGAGATCTTCATCCATCATACTCTTACGGATTTGTGGTCAGCCTTCTAGGATTCACGGTGTCAGTTTCCTCCAGCACTACTTCAGACGTTAGTCGAGTCCATGCCACGTCGTGTTGCGGCACTTCTGCTTGCCCGCGGGGTCGCTACACGATACTGGGCGGATATACCAGTTTCTTTGGCTCTTCATTGTAAATCAGTCATGTTGTAAGTGAAATTTACGTATTTAATGAAATATTCGCACATGTTGCACCGCTCACGATTAGTACTTACTGCTCTGGCTAATCAAAACACGTTACTTTTCATTTGTGCAAGGTAGTTTGAATGTGACATCGAGGCGGAGAAGGAAATTTGTGTTTACTTCCTGAAACATCTACCTCTACATCGGTCCTCTTTTCTCCCGTTCCCTGTTACACACACGATCGGCGCGTTGGAAAAATGATTTCTGGTAAAGCTATATCTACATCTACGTGGTTACTCTGCAATTCACATTTAAGCTCCTGGCTGAGGGTTCATCGAACCATTTTCATGCTACTTCTCTATCATTCCACTCTCGAATGGCAAGTGGGAAAAAGGAACACGTAAATCGTTCCGTTCGAGCTCTGATTTTTCTTATGTTGTTAATGTGATCATTTCTCCCTACGTAGCTGCGTGTCAACAAAGTATTTTCGCATTCGGAAGAGAAAGTTGGTGAATGAAATTTCGTAAATAGATCTCGCCGCGAATAAAACCGCCTTTGTCTCAGTGACTGCCACCCAAACTCGCGTATCATATCAGTGACACTCTCACCCTTATTGCGCGATAACACGAAATGGACTGCCCTTCTTTGCTCTTTTTCGATGTCCTCCGTCAATCCTACGTGGTGAGGATCCCACACCATGTACGATATCTGATTTCTGCATCTCCATCTATAGATATGAATAAAATAAGTGAAATCAGAACTCGAACAGAAATCTTTAAGTGTTCGTTTTTCCCGCGCTGTTCGAGAGTGGAACAATAGAGAAGCAAAATACAGCGCACACTCCGCTGCAGAATGAAAATCTCATTCTGGAAACATCCCCCCAGGCTGTGGCTAAGCCATGTCTCCGCGATATCCTTTCTTCCAGGAGTGCCAGTTCTGCAAGGTTCGCAGAAGAGCTTCTGTGAAGTTTGGAAGGTAGGATACGAGGTACTGGCAGAAGTGAAGCTGTGATGAGGGGTCGTGAGTCGTGCTTTCACAGCTCAGTTGGAAGAGCACTTGCCTGACAAAGGCAAAGGTCCCGAGTTCGAGTCTCGGTCCGACACACAGTTTTAATCTGCCAGGAAGTTTCATATCAGCGCACACTCCGCTGCAGAGTGAAAATCTCATTCTAGTAGAGAAATAGCTTGAAGGTGGTTCGATGAATCCTCTGCCAGGCATTTAGTTGTGAACTGCAGCATAATAATGTAGATGTATACGTAGACTTCTAATTTCTCAACAGTTTTCTTATCGTAATGAATGATGAAGCAAAATGATCGCATTACACTGATGGCCAGAAGTTAAAATGGTTCAAATGGCTCTGAGCCCTATGGGACTTAACATATGAGGTCATCAGTCCCCTAGAACTTAGAACTACTTAAACCTACCTAACTTAAGGACAGCACACACATCCATGCCCGAGGCAGGATTCTAACCCGCGACCGTAGCAGTCGCGCGGTCCCGGACTGAAGCGCCTAGAACCACTCGGCCACCCCGGCAAGCACGGCCAGGAGAGCTCACCCGGAGAAGCTCGGCGGCGAATTGGAAGTCTGTTCAGTTGACGCTACACTGGGCGTCTTGCGTGTCAATGATGATGAAATGATGAGAACAACACAGCACTCAGTCCGCGAGCGAAGATAATCCCTGACCCGGCCGGGAATCGGACCAGACCTCCATACATGACAGTCAAACGTGATGACCAGCTAAAGAGGCGGACATCTCGTCGTGATCATGCCGCGAGACGAATGTGGGAAGAAGTAATATGTTGCCTGACTCTTCACGGAGGGTAAACCTCCTTAAATTCAACAGTAAACCTTTCCGTGATATACAACGCCTCTCTTGTAGTGTCTGCCACTGGAGTTTGTTTAGCGTCTCCACAAAGTTCTCCGACGGAGTAAACGATCCCGTGACGAAAGGCATCGCTATTCCTTGGATTTTGTCTCGCTGTTCTATTAATATTACTGGGTAAGGATCCCAGACTGATGAACAGTACTCAAAAATTGGTCGAAGAAGCGTTTTGGAAGCCACTTCTTTCGTGGATGACTTAAATTTCCTTAAAATAACAGCAATCTGGCGTCTGGTTTTTCTATTAATTGTTTATTGCGGTCGTTTCACATTAGGTCGCACGGTATGGTTACTTCTAGGTTTTTGCCTTAGTTACTGTTTCAAGTGATGTGTCGCGTTTAGTACAATCGAACAACACGGATGTTTTCGCACTTTTATCCGCAATACGTTTCATTTATTTACATTGAGGGTCAAGTGACAGCCCATACACCAACTGATGACCCTCTGCTACAGACTTCTGGTGATGCTATTTTGCTACAGACAGCAGTATCGTCCGCGAATAGCTAAACGGAACATCGAGCGTTGTGCACTAAATCAGGCATGGCTTATCTTTGGTGACCCACGGGCCCGCTTCATGTGCATAGCTAAGCTCGCGGGCCGCTGACAAACTTTGTTGGTGAATAACGCTGCGAATAATTGTTAAACTGTATTTCTCAACACTTAATTTTCCAGCTTTTTCTATTTAATAGACTAATAAAACCTTGTCATGAACCGACCATCGCATTCGTTCCATCAGTACAAACATCAGCGAGCTGAATGCACTGCAGATTGAACGTTTCGATCTTTCTTTCCCTTTTTCCGAAATATCTTCACCAGTAGCGGTTCCTTGTAATAGCTCTATTGCTAATAATTCTTTAGCTATATTGCTCTGCGCATCTGCATCACGAACAAAAGTTCCTAACTGAGCTATGTTTGACAAATTAGTGCTCTCTTCCAAACTGATCGCAATTGCTTCCAGTGTCAGAGCACGACCACACAAACTTCTTTAATGCCATCAGCCATCGTACCATTTCGACGAACAACTGTTCGTCTTGATGTACTTATTTGCTCGACCCTTTTTTTTTTTTTTCATCGGGACATCTGCAATATCTAAGAGGCACCATTTAGGAATTCGACTTAAGTAAAAGGTTTTATCGATTTGTCAAATTTTCTACTTATTATGAAACTGGCTATAACAGAATTGTCGCACTGTGTCATCGATTCGGCAAACATTTCCTGTTGCTTATCCAAACTGGAACTGGAACTGGAACTTAATATTTCAATTTCATCTTTCTGTTGTTAGTTTGCAAGCTGGTGTTGAATTATGTGTTACATAGATAAGTAATGTTTCACACTATATTCCTGGACAATAGATAGTGATTTACTACACGTTATGCAAACAGGATTATCTTTGTACGTGATAGAACATTAATCCTCCTACCATTTCTCTTGGAATTGCCGACGTTCAGCATCTAGGTAGTTTTCTATCTTTAATGTCAGACATTTTGCAAATGAACTCAGTGAAACCACTTGCACGGGATTAAGAAACAACAACAACAACAGAAATTTATGTGTGCACAGACAACAGACAACCAATTTGTTTACCAAGTTACGGCCGCCTACCCCTGTTTTTCAAGTAGGCACAGTTCGCGAGTAACGCCATTGTCGTCTGCTATCAACGTTTATAGTCTGTCAATGTGCAGCATAGATGTAACAGTAAACAACATGTTGTCAGTACTGATCCAGAGGCGAAAATTATCCTCCCCGCACTTCTTCAAGGCAGTGAGCTGTACCACCGCTCTTCGCACGCAAATGAAGACATGACCCATATCTTCGCGCTAAGACTGGGAAGTTATTTCTCTTTAATGTTAAAATCCAGCTGCGGTTAAATGATGCCGTACGTGCGAAGAGTAAGGAAAGCTTTCACTGGTCTGTGTCGTGAGCTAGAAACCCAAGGGAAGTCGAGCGTTCGAGAAACTACCCAAAAATACGTACCCGGTGCGAGCGCCACCCCCCCCCCCCCCTTCCACGCCACTCGAATCGAATTTCTTCCTCGGGAAATACTGAAACGTAGCGTCAGTGCGATAGATCACTAATTTTAATTAGTAGTCACCTTCTAATACTCTGCTGCGGCGCTCCAGCAACTACATTTGTCGGCTTTTTTCGTTAAGAACGTCGTGTGGAGATGCCTCTGCAAGGAAATCCTGCGTAGAATCATAAATCTGGGCAAATACTCGGTAAGCTCTTATTTAGCTCACTAAACGACAGTGCAGAACTGTGTCGAATGCTTTCCGGAAACCAAGGACTACAGCGTCAGTCTTAGCGCTCTGGATCTCATGGACGAAGATAACGAGGTGAGTTTGGTAAGTATACAGTATTTTCGTTCTCCAGAACTTCACAATGAGTGAACAAAAAACATGACTGCATAATAATTACTGTTGTAGGGAAATCACGGAAAACCTAGATTTGGATAACCGGATAGTGATTTTAAACCGCTCTCCTCCGGTACGTGGGTCCTCTTGTGACGGGGCAATTTGACCTACGTTTAGTGTCTGTCTCTATATTGCATTCTTTTTTTGTCGGTTCTCTATTTTTTGTTTTACATTCCATTTTTGTGTTGTGGTGAATCTGTGTGATGTATATCTGTGTCTTTTACATGTATATGTAATTTCGCTGCAATTCTAGATCTCGGTGAGGTAGGAGAATTAATATCAGTGCTTAATGTTAATAACGCAGGAGAGCGGTGGGGGGATTTAGGCAGAGGACTAAGACGAATCATGTTAAGGAAAAAGCTCGCCAGTTTTATTGAGAAGAGCACTGTTTATCGGTAAGAGAAAATGGAAGAGTTTTGTTCAATGAGATTTGTTGAAGATATAAGACGATTAGACATTTGTATTCCCGATATATTTATTCTGTGGCTTGTAATAACCAGTAATTTAGAGAAGATGGAAAATTCGTAGGAGGAGAAGATCGCAAGACGAGGAAGTAGCAGAAGGAAGAAGATCAGGAAAAGAGAAATGATTGGGGAAGATTCATAGCAGAAGACGACACAATATACTTTGAATATACTAGACCCTCACAACGTGTCAGAGACAACCAGCGGTAAACTGGAATAATTTAGGTACGCCAAAAATCATCCCTCAGTATAAACAGATATATGAGTATAATTTATATTCGAAAAGAGACTCTAAGTTGTATTATGCTGCCAGAATGTATACAGTGAACTATTATCGTTGGTGTAGTAAACTATATTGCATGATTAGATGCAGGAATTATTGACATTGTATCTATAGCTCAAATACTGTTTGACATTGAGAAGTACGAATAAACTGGCGACCTGTATAATAAAGAGTATGTCAGTCAGCTGTCCAAGGTTAATACTGTGTAGTATTTTCTATGATCAGCAGTAGGCAACGTGTTTTCACGTTTTACGGTGGAGCAGTGTGCTCTGACAGTGTGATTCTTCGAAGCAGACTTAGCAGTGATGTTAGCTTCTGGAGTCCAATGATTTATGGAATTTAATATCGCTGTATTTGCTCTAGATCAGCGATCAACGAGACAACGAAGCGTCGGCACCAAAGATATCGCAGCGGTCATCACAGGTAGAGAGCCGCTAGAAACACATCTAAGAAATCACTGGCATTTGTCAGCACGAAATTCCCGAATGCAAATATTTAAAGTGTGTCACATGGGTTCATGGCAACTTCCGATATACCTCTTTTTACAATTGTTTCGCAGTAGCTCAGCAGATTAAAATTACGTAAGTGCTATAAATGACCAGTTTGATGCAATGACTTTAGATAATTTTTCACATTACGAAGAGTTTTTACATCGTGATTTACATGGAAGACACTAGTTTTGCGTGTGAAGAACGGTTTTCTTTCAAAACTTCTTAGACGGCTTAATCATTTTATTGATACTTTGCAACACTGCCTACCCACATTCCCAGGGACATTTATTACCACATCAACAGTTAGTCTCATATATTATTGAACAATTTATGTACTTCTGTGGATATCTTATATGTATTCGTTTTATGTGTGATGTCTATGTTTTGTGTCGGCGACCGTCATCAAACGAGTCATCGAAGTGCAGAGTGCAGAGAAATGACAGATGTTTATTAGCTTTTAGGTCCCCGTAGGACAGGACGCATAGTTGGGCTGTAGTAGTATCTTTTCATATAACAGTCTTAACTGAACGGAGGCAGGAAGATGAACCAGTTAAATGGAAGCAGTTGCGAGCGTTACGTGTGCCAACAGCTGCTTGAGAGTACGTGAAATTAAATTACGTGTCTTGAAATTGTTCAGAGTTCAAAGGTTGTCTTTAGCGATTCACGTAGCTCACTGTTCATGGTAATGGACTCTGTAACATGGCGATGTAAACCTCGAGAATCCCGTTGAGCTTTTTGAAAGCAGCATGCTACGTCAGCACGGAACTCGCTTGTGTTCCACACTCATTTTATGCTACAGGACTACTCGTGCGAATTTGGGAGCTATAATAATCACTCGGGGATTTGCTTCTGCCCACACGGGATTACTGCATTAATTTATTATCCCACCCTATATGAATCCCACTGCAGTAGTAAATAAAAAGCAAACTGTTAAGTGTAGACACCTGCCGGTCAATATAGTGCGTCCCTAATACCCTAATACTGCAGCAGAATCAAAGTGAGCGTAATATGTGCAGAACCAAATACGGCAATAGGAACAGAGCAATGAACGTCGATAATGAATGTTGGTCATCTCAAAACAATCAACGGGAGTAAAATGGTATATATCTCAATATGTACGTGTGTCTGGAGACACATCTATTGGACTTTATTCCTAATTTTGACCAGTACTGCTCCTCTGTAAGGACGTAACATATTTATTTTTAAATACACTCTACATTTACACTGTCTGACAAAAGAAATGTGAAGTATACAGATGATGAGGAGAAACGAAATGAAAATTCATGTGTTGAGACGGTACGTGTAGTTTTTTCAGTGTCAAATGTACAAAGAACTTGACAATATGCACGCACTTACTAGTATAAGATTGCAGCCAACTGACCTGGATACATGCGCTGATTTGGTTGTGAAAAACGTCATAAAGCCGTTGTATCCACTCCTGAAGCAAACTGGCCCACAGCTGTTGAGGGACCGTTGGCCGTTGTAGTCTGGTCCCTTAAACCCCCCCCCCCCCTTCAACCCCATCCCCGCCCCCCGCACCACCCACAAACCAACCAACCACCAGTTGAAACTTCATAGCTGATTAAAACTGTGTGCCGGACCGAGACTCGAACTCGGGACCAGAGTACGAGTCTCGGTCCGGCACACAGTTTTAATCTGCCAGAAAGTTTCACATCAGCGCACACTCCGCTGTAGAGTGAAAATTTCATTCTAGAAACAACCCCCAGGCTGTGGCTAAGCCATGTCTCCGCAATATCCTTTCTTCCAGGAGTGCTAGTTCTGAAAGGTGCGCAGGACAGCTTCTGTGAAGTTTGGAAGGTGGGAGACGAGGTACTGGCCGAAGTAAAGCTGTGAGGACCGGGCGTGAGTCGTGCTTGGGTGGCTCAGTTGGTAGAGCACTTGCCAGCGAAAGGCAAAGGTCCCAAGTTCGAGTCTCGGTCCGACACACAGTATTAATCTGCCAGGAAGTTTCATATAAGCGCACACTCCGATATAGAGTGAAAATTCCATTCTACAGCTAACAGCTGTTGGAACTGGTCCTAGATGTCCTGGATATTGTCACTGGAACAGAGTTGACGTCCGAGCTGGTCGTGGCATGGGGAGATCATGCTGCCCATGGGAGTACTTAAACATCATGGAGACATTTCATGGAGAAACGTACTGTATGTGGACGAGCATCGTCCTTTTCAAAAATGGCAACAGGACATTGTCATGTGAGCGGTGACACTTGACAGCGCAGGATGTTCTTTTACATACCATACTTCCATAAGAGGAGGAGGAGATTAGTGTTTAACGTCCCGTCGACAACGAGGTCATTAGATACGGAGCGCAAGCTCGGGTTAGGGAAGGATGGGGAAGGAAATCGGCCGTGCCCTTTCAAAGGAACCATCCCGGCATTTGCCTGAAGCGATTTAGGGAAATCACGGAAAACCTAAATCAGGATGGCCGGAGACGGGATTGAACCGTCGTCCTCCCGAATGCGAGTCCAGTGTGCTAACCACTGCGCCACCTCGCTCGGTACTTCTATAAGCGTTTCCCTAACCATTAACAGCCAAAATCTGGTTATACCCACTGTGCGTCTCCAAAACATTTGAAGAAATGCACCTCTCCCCAACAAACTACCGTATTCAGCGACGATTGTCATGCAGGATAGTGCGGAACCAAGATTAGTCGCTGAACACGACAGTATTCATCAGCAGTACATACTTCCCGGTCACAGAACTTGCATCGACAGCCGCGCATGTTGTGGTGTTCACAGCAGCCTAAGCGTAGGGTGGTAATTCCTCAATCTGGCTACTGCTAGTCTCCTACCAGCACTGTGGAATGCCACAGTATGTTGTAGGGAGTCCATTCCTTGTTCTCAGATAGCATGCGCACATACTGCTAACAAAAGATGCTGCTTTCGAATAAGCCAACGGGATTCTCGAGATTTACGTCGCCATCCTATGGAGTTCATCTGCATTTCTTCTTGGTGTAGCAATTTTAATTGTATATATATATATATATATATATATATATATATGTATATATATATATATATATATATGTGCAGATGATAAACGGGTATTCATTGGACAAATATATTATACTGGAACTGACATGTGATTACATTTTCAGGCAATATGGATGCAGAGATCCTGAGAAATCAATACCCAGAACAACCACCTCTGGAAGTAATAACGGCCTTGATACACCTGGGCACTGAGTCAAACAGAGCTTGGATGGCGTGTACAGGTACAGCTGCCCATGCAACTTCAACACGATACCACAGTTCATCAAGAGTAGTGACTAGCGTATTGTGCCCAGCCAGTTGCTCGGCCACCATTGGCCAGACGTTTTCAGTTGGTGAGAGATCTGGAGAATGTGCTGGCCAGGGCAGCAGTCGAACATTTTCTGTATCCAGAAAGGCCCGTACAGGACCTGCAACATGCGGTCGTGCATTATCCTGTTGAAATGTAGGGTTTCGCAGGGATCGAATAAAGGATAGAGCCACGGGTTGTAACACATCTGAAATGTAACGACCACTGTTCAAAGAGCCGTCAATGCGAGCAAGCTTGACCGAGACGTGTATCCAGTGGCACCCCATACCATCACGCCGGGTGATTCGCCAGTATGGTGATGACGAATACACGCTTCCAAAGTGCGTTCACCTCGATGTCACCAAACTTGGAACTATCATGATGCTATAAACAGAACCTGGATTCATCAGAAAAAATGACGTTTTGCCATTCGTGCACCTTGGTTCGTCGTTGAGTACACCATCGCAGGCGCGCCTGTCTGTGATGCAGCGTCAAGTGTAACCGCAGCCATGGTCTCCGAGCTGATAGTCCATGCTGCTGCAAACGTCATCGAACTGTTCGTGCAGATGGTTGCTGTCTTGCAAATGTCACCATCTGTTGACTCAGGGATCGAGACGTGGCTGCACGATCCGTTACAGCCATGCGGATAAGATGCCTGTCATCTCGACTGTTAGTGATACGAGGCCGTTGGGATCCAGCATGGCGTTCCGTATTACCCTCCTGAACCCACCGACTCCATATTCTGCTAACAGTCATTGGATCTCGACCAACGCGAGCAGCAATGTCGCGATACGATAGACTGCAATCGCGAAAGGCTATAATCCGACCTTTGTCAAAGTCGGAAACGTGATGGTACGCATTTCTCCAACTTACACGAGTCGTCACAACAACGTTTTACCAGGCAACGCCGGTCAACTGGTGTTTGTGTATGAGAAATCGGTTGAAAACCTTGCTCATGTCAGTACGTTGTAGGTGTCGCCACCGGCGCCTACCTTGTGTGAATGCTCTGAAAAGCTAATCATTTGCATATCACAGCATCTTCTTCCTGTCGGTTAAATTTCGCGTCTGCAGCACGTCATCGTCGTGGTGTGGCAGTTTTAATGGCCAGTAGTGTATAAATGCTATAATTGTTTTAACTCAAAGGAAAGGAAAGTGCGTAAACTAATTTTGATACTTTTTTTTGTCTAGTGATGAGTGAAATTTGAAATCTTCGGTACACATTACTGGAGAAAACACATGAAACTGCATTAACACTTCACCGAAATCTATAACTTTAACACGTCACAAATGGTTAATGCGGATTTCACTTAGCAGTGATCGCAACTCTCTGGTTAGCGCCGATAGTTATGGAGACTATCTTAAACATTCCTGGGTACTGTGCCTCAGCGATGACACGAGTATTTTCCTTTCGAAAGCAAGCCAAATAATTTCAATCAATGACGGACAGAATTCAAGCTTGCCTTTGTCTCTGTCTGTTTCCTACAGTTAATAAAATATTCCGGGCAAATATTTCGTGCTCGAATGGATGTCTAATTTATATGAAAACCACCTTGAGCAGTTAAACAGAGAACCGAGTCGTGGCGATAACATATTAGACCTTCTGGTGACAAACAGACCCGAACTATTTGAAACAGTTAACGCAGAACAGTGATTCAGCGATCATAAAGCGGTTACTGCATCGATGATTTCAGCCGTAAATAGAAATATTAAAAAAGGTAGGAAGATTTTTCTGTTTAGCAAAAGTGACAAAAAGCAGATTACAGAGTACCTTACGGCTCAACACAAAAGTTTTGTCTCAAGTACAGATAGTGTTGAGGATCAGTGGACAAAGTTCAAAACCATCGTACAATATGCGTTAGATGAGTATGTGCCAAGCAAGATCGTAAGTGATGGAAAAGAGCCACCGTGGTACAACAACCGAGTTAGAAAACTGCTGCGGAAGTAAAGGGAACTTCACAGCAAACACAAACATAGCCAAAGCCTTGCAGACAAACAAAAACTACGCGAAGCGAAATGTAGTGTGAGGAGGGCTATGCGAGAGGCGTTCAATGAATTCGAAAGTAAAGTTCTATGTACTGACTTGGCAGAAAATCCTAAGAAATTTTGGTTTTATGTCGAAGCGGTAGGTGGATCAAAACAAAATGTCCAGAGACTCTGTGACCAAAATGGTACTGAAACAGAGGATGACAGACTAAAGGCCGAAATACTAAATGTCTTTTTCCAAAGCTGTTTCACAGAGGAAGACTGCACTGTAGTTCCTTCTCTAGATTGTCGCACAGATGACAAAATGGTAGATATTGAAATAGACGACAGAGGGATAGAGAAACAATTAAAATCGCTCAAAAGAGGAAAGGCCGCTGGACCTGATGGGATACCAGTTCGATTTTACACAGAGTATGCGAAGGAACTTGCCCCCCTTCTTGCAGCGGTGTACCGTAGGTCTCTAGAAGAGCGTAGCGTTCCCAAGGATTGGAAAAGGGCACAGGTCATCCCCATTTTCAAGAATGGACGTCGAACAGATGTGCAGAACTATAGACCTATATCTCCAACGTCGATCAATTGTAAAATTTTGGAACACGTATTATGTTCGAGTATAATGACTTTTCTGGAGACTAGAAATCTACTCTGTAGGGATCAGCATGGGTTTCGAAAAAGACGGTCGGTGAAACTCATCTCGCGCTATTCATCCACGAGACTCAGAGGGCCATAGACACGGGTTCACAGGTAGATGCCGTGTTTCTTGACTTCCGCAAGGCGTTCGATACAGTTCCCCACAGTCGTTTAATGAACAAAGTAAGAGCATATGGACTATCAGGCCAATTGTGTGATTGGATTGAAGAGTTCCTAGATAACAGAACGCAGCATGTCATTCTCAATGGAGAGAAGTCTTCCGAAGTAAGAGTGATTTCAGGTGTGCAGCAGGGGAGTGTCGTAGGACCGTTGCTATTCACAATATACATAAATGGCCTTGTGGATGACATCGGAAGTTCACTGAGGCTTTTTGCGGATGATGCTGTGGCATATCGAGAGGTTGTAATAATGGAAAATTGTACTGAAATGCAGGAGGATCTGCAGCGAATTGACGCATGGTGCAGGGAATAGCAATTGAATTTCAATGTAAACAATTGAAATGTGCTGCGAATACATAGAAAGAAAGATCCCTTATCATTTAGCTACAAAATAGCATGTCAGTAACTGGAAGAAGTTAATGCCATAAATTATCTGGGAGTACGCATTAGGAGTGATTTAAAATGGAATGATCATATAAAGTTGATCGTTGGTAAAGCAGATGCCAGACTGAGATTCATTGGAAGAATCCTAAGGAAATGCAATCCAAAAGCAAAGGAAGTAGGTTATAGTACGCTTGTTCGCCCGCTGCTTGAATACTGCTCAGCAGTGTGGGATCCGTACCAGATAGGGTTGACAGAGGAGATAGAGAGGATGCAGCGGAGAGCAGCGCGCTTCGTTACTGGATCATTTAGTAATCGCGAAAGTGTTACGGAGATGATAGATAAACTCCAGTGGAAGACTCTGCAAGAGAGACGCTCAGTAGCTCGGTACGGGCTTTTGTTAAAGTTTCGAGAACATACCTTCACCGAAGAGTCAAGCAGTATATTGCTCCCTCCTACGTATATCTCGCGAAGAGACCGTGAGGACAAATTAGAGAGATTAGAGCCCACATAGAGGCATACCGAGAATCCTTCTTTCCACGAACAATACGAGACTGGAATAGAAGGGAGAACCGATAGAGGTACTCAAGGTACTTCCGCCACACACCGTCAGGGGGCTTGAGTAGTATGGATGTAGATGTAGATATATGCAACATTTTGTCCCCATTTGCGGAGGACATTTTCAAGGGTATCGTAGCTTCTTTGAGTGTCCGAGTCACACCGTGACTCTTTTATTCGTACTTCCGCGCAGCGGCGCAGTAAACGGAATTTCGCTGCAGCCGCGGTGTGAAATGGACACTCAGAAGCAACGATCCCCCTTGAAAATGTCCTCCGCAAATGGTGGCGAAACGTTGGGTTTAAATGCAAAGTCCAGTCGACCACAGCATAATACCGCTGACGATTTTATTAACTGTGACATTTCCGACGATGAAAGTTTACATATCTCGTTCCTGTTAGACGCTGCTCCGGTGAGGCTCTACAGTGTACAGTTATTTCAGGTATAGCGTGTAGAGACAAGCTCAGCTTTTGGCAGTAATACAATAGTTTTAATACAGTTTCAGTCGCCACGTCTTAAATGCATGTAACGATTTTTCGACTTGTACCACTGATCATAAGGCGGTTTGCGTGTCGTTACTCGTGTTTTAGTCGATGCAGCACTTGGCGTAGAGTCATTCGTACAATCAGTAGTTGTCATGGCTCCGAGTCCTCCAGGACGGCTTCTTGCACTCGAATGCAGTTTAAAAAAATACCCGATACCATTTGTTGTTGCCGGCCGTGGTGGCCAAGCGGTTAAAGGCGATACAGTCTGGAACCGCGCGGCCGCTACGGTCGCAGGTTCGAATCCTGCCTCGGGCTTGGATGTGTGTGATGTCCTTAGGTTAGTTAGGTTTAAGTAGTTCTAAGTTCTAGGGGACTGATGACCTTAGAAGTTAAGTCCCATAGTGCTCAGAGCCATTTGAACCATTTGTTGTTGACGCAGTGTCCGGAAAGAAAGGAAATTGTAACGAATAGCTTAGGACTGGTTGAGTGCGACTGATAACGTTGGAAGATAGAGCAACCAGTCAACTTCATGCATTGAACGTAATTTTTTACGAAGAAAATATTAATTCATGCTCAAAAGAAACCTCATGCTTTCGTCGGTTTCAAGTTTGGAAACAGACGCCACTTTAGCAAGTTTCGATAACATGATTCGCGCAGACAGCTTCTTAAACGAACTGACCGTCTTCCATTCGTCAATTTCAAGTGAAAAGGAATGTTTTTACGAGTGAAACTTCTGATTTTAACTACAGGACAATAACTTAACAGTAACAAAAGAATAATTTATTCCTCTCAATTCAGTAGAATGAGTAACCCAAACAGATCTTCCTTTATTACTCCTTCCTGGACGGCGGATGAAGTGAGAAACTCAATAAATATTCACAACAACAGTCACAGTTTAGTTCTAAGTAATTAGTTTCTTCCTTATCCTTTCAAAGGTGAAATTATTCAGGCGAATTTAGAACCAATGAAAATGGTACATTTCAAAATCCATTTCATAATTCCGCCAACCGCTATTCATAATATGGCCGAGCAAGCGAGCTTCTCACACAGGACTTCCCAGTTCAGCATACGTGCCTGTTGTAAAGTTAAGGTTTTTCTGCGTTATGTGGTGTGAATTAACTTTTAAAGACTAATACAGAGATGATTTAATGGTTTTATTAAAAATTTTTGAAATGAAACGTATTTTAAACTAATACTACAAGAATAGATAAAGGAACCAGTTAATATAACAAACAGCAACATAAGCGTTATGTATGATAACATTTGTAGGTACATGTACTTTGTACAGATTCTATTCGAATTGGTTCTTGCTCTTGTTCTCCTAGCCTTTAGTCATCGAGTGAAATGGAAATAGTACAGTGGAAACACTCGTTTAGCGAAACAATTTATCCTACATAAATTAATGTAAAATACGGCATGCGTTCCATGCAGAAAAAGTACTAAAAGTGTTATCTGATTCATACCATTTAACAAAGAAAATTATACATACAGCATTATGTACTTTATTATGCACGATATGTAACTAATTCTTTTCTTTTTTGTTTCTGCCGACGCTTCAACACTTGCCGAAAATGCGACACAGCATTATCGTCAAACAAATTTCTAGCGCGCGTAGCCACTGCTTTATTGGGGGGTGATGATTTTCAATGTACAATGCAGCCGATTCCCATGTCTTCAGCATTTCTCTTACTGCGCCAGTAGACTGCTGCTTTGCTGTTAACGCCTCCTCCGCCTCCTCCTCTGAAGAACTCCGTTCCACAATTTCGTGCTATGACACACACTGCAACACCATAAGCTCTTCGGTGGGCCTTTCTAGGCTGTTTTCTTCCACAGGCTCATCGACATCATTGTTATCTACTTCTGGTCCCATTCTCTTGGCCAAAGACACAATCTCATTGACTACAAGCTCGACAGGTACATACTCAAACGCTTCTGAGTCACATTAGACAACGCACTCCAGCCAAAACTTCTTTCAGGCAGAAGTAAGAATTCTCTTGGTAACCCCTGCCTACGCCTTTTAGATCATCTTGGCTCAGGCAAGGAAGTCGAAGTGATATTTCAAAACTCTCTGAGAGTGAGATTGATAGCTTCAGTCAGCTCAAAGCAATGCTTTAGTGTAGAGCTTCTTAAAGATAGAAATAATCTGCTGGTCTTAGGCTGCAATAACGGAGTGGTGTTAGGATGCAGAAATTTGATCTTTATGAATTGAAATTCTTCAAGGAGGTGGTCTCGTAAGCCTAGAGAATGGACAGGAGTGTTGTCCAAAACAAGTAAGACATGGTGTGGCAGATTCAATTCAAGCTTTTTCACCGAAGGACAAAACACTTCATTGATCGAACCACAAAAAAAGATCACGTGTCACCAAAGCCTTGTTGTTGGACCTCCTCATTAGATATAACTTTCTCTTCTTGACTTAACTTTTCTCGAAGGCTCGTGGAATTTCTGTATGGTAAACGAGCAACGGTTTAATTTTCAAATCGCCGTTTGCATTGGCACAGAATAGCAGCGTGAGACGGTCTTTCATTGGAGTGCGACAGGGCTACACCTTCTCCTCTGCTGTTTTAAAGGTACGCTTCGGCATCTTTTTAGAGGACAGACCGTCTCGTCACAATTAAAAACCGGTTTCGGCAGGTACCCCTCAGAATCTACGAGCATCTTGAAGTTGCTGATGAAGTTCTCTGCTGCGTTTGTGTCAGAGCTGGCTGCTTCGCCGTGCCTGACAACGCTGTGGATGCTGGTTCTTCTCCTAAACTTCTCGAACCACCCACGGCTTCCCTTAAACACTTCTTCGGCAGCTGATGATCCTGGCGTCTTCTTAACGAGGTCTGCGGGAATCGTTATCGCATTCTCACAACTGATGTTCTCGTTAATAGTGTCGCTTTGCAGTTGCTTTTCATTTATCCATATAAAGAGCAACCGTTCGACATCGTCCAGAATACGAAACCGTTGTTTAGATACTCTTGTCACTCCCTATGATGCATTTATCTCCTTAATTGTGTCCTCGTTCTTGAGGATACTACAAACAGTTGATGTAGACCGATGTTCTCGTTAATAGTGTCGCTTTGCAGTTGCTTTTCATTTATCCATATAAAGAGCAACCGTTCGACATCGTCCAGAATACGAAACCGTTGTTTAGATACTCTTGTCACTCCCTATGATGCATTTATCTCCTTAATTGTGTCCTCGTTCTTGAGGATACTACAAACAGTTGATGTAGACCGATTATAGAAGCCTGCTAAATCAGGAACGCTCACACCGCGTTCGCATTTTTCAATGATTTTGCATTTCATTTCTAAGGTCATTTTCTTTCTCTTATGGTCGTCTTCTTGCGCCTTTATCCTCGAGGACATTTCGGCGAAGGTTATTAAAATTTTTACCCAAAAAATCACTGTAAATACAGGTTTAGAAAAATGTATGATCACAAGATGTACTAAGATGATAGCAGAAAGAGCGCTAAACCCAGACTACAATACGTGCTAAAGACATTGTCATTCGCTTTGCGAAACATCGCTCGTCAAGCGAGTCATTTGTTATGGGAGGTGCTCATTAAGTGAGGTTCCATTCTAATGGAATGGGAAGGAGTCTCGGGAAAAGAGAAGCACTATAATAAAACAGAGATAAAACAACTGAAAATCTGAAAGATTACTTAAATACAATCTAAGGTATGAAAGAATCTAATTTCTCGTCTCGGAGATATTGATGACATTTTCCCGGGCGACTTTATGCACATAGGTTCGTTTAGCATACTCTTTCAGAAACTGGAAGTTTAAAGCAATTTTTTGCATAATATTATACTATAGGAGTTTCCATTTACCACCCTTTAAAATAGTACGTGCACTTACCTGGTTGTTCTACGGAGGTAGAATAAAATATGAATAAGCTTAGAAAACAGCAAATTCCATTAGTGATAAGAAGCTCCATACGTAATGGCACCCAGGACATTGAAGGTGACTGCGTTAAATCAAAGAGAACGTGCATACTGCCTTCAGAACAGGTGACGGTGATAAGGCACAGAGGTGACATCTGGGACCTCAGCCTTAACAACACTCAGATTTTTTACGAAAAACCACCTTACCAATAAATATTGTACTATTACAGTCAAAATATCTTGAAAATTTACAGTGCTAGGGAGAGACAGATGGAACTGCAATACAATTTGTACGGATGAGGGAATGAGGTTGCAGCACGATGCAGTCCGTGGCAGTAGTTACACGCATGTTGCCCCTGCACCAGCTATCTGTATTAGGGCGAGATATTAAAGTTATTTAAAACACTGTCAACAGATCACAGACGTAGCTTCAGCAACTTCGCCTTGCCTGTCATACCGTTTGAAGTGGAGATATTTGCCATATACGGTCACATTAAATTGCAGCACAATACACCATGAAGCGTGATAGAATAATTTACTGTCATTCTACGACCGATCACAGAATAGCCGTGTACATTAAGTTACGTTCAAGGCTCTGAATATTTTATCTTGCCGACGTTGGCAACGCATTCGGAGACATTCACCAGGACAGCGTGAGGGACTAGTCTGAAGGAAGGGCGAAACTGACATTCACTTTAATATTCGTAATGTACCATTGCGAGGGTGGAACGTAACTGGCACGAAAGCGAGGCCATACCAGTCTCGATGCTAGAGAACTGAGAAGCCTGTTTTGAGGTAGAGGTTACGACTAAAAGTAAAATTGCGAATTGTATATTCTGCACAAAATAATTAAAGTAACTCTTTTGAAACCCCGTCTTTTTCCTCCATTGCGAAGCAGAAGTGTGAAATTTGGCTCAAAGGCGCCTACTATCTTCCTCTATTATGGTGCAAAACCGTCGCTCCTGTCACTCTAGACCTCGGCGACGCATAAAACCGGAAGAAAGACCAGGACTCAGTAGTTCATGTTCATTAGGTTAATGATGTCACATTGGCACCAAATTTCACCACAACTATGCCCAACGCCACCGTGGGCGTGTCATATGACCCCTTCCGCCATTCCACCTTACATACATCTCACCCCATCGATAGAGTTCAGAACTGTATTGGAATCATGCGGTTTTCCTATTGGCGGCTGGCAAAAACATATCAAACACACCAGCGATCAGAAGTCACATGAGAAGGCCTAATGAGGTTTTCATCTACACACATTTCGCGTTCGAAAAGTTTACAGTGCGGTGAGATACCCCATCGATGCTCTTGAAAAGCTTTGTCACTGCTGACATCTTCGCCCTCCGCGCCCCCAGATCGATTCCACCATCATTACCTGAAGGCATGTGGGGTTACAGCCCCACTGACGTGATCTGACTTCTTTGGTGTGTAATGCAGCAGCTTTCTTTGCTCACAGGTACAGGGTGGAAACACTAGGGACCGTTCGAAAACATTCAATAAAATTTGAAGGTAATCTGAAGTAGAAAATGGTGTCTACTTTTTTTCACCCCCGCTGTTTCGCACCTTCCTGTCTTTTGACCACGACAGGGGGAAGGAGGGGGGGGGGGGGAGTGCGACGCTGACAGAATCAAAAATAAAAAGGCAAAGACGAACAGTACAGTTGGCAACAGCCTTGGTGCCACCCGTGCACCTCCGGGAAAACGTTAAAAATGTACCTGTAGAGAAACAACCCTTCACCGATTCCTGCAGGCAAACAGCCCCTTGACACCCCCAAGCGAGTGGCGCCAAGCTGCTGCTCTAGAGCCTGCTTGAGGGTATACAGTATCTAAGTGGTGCTGAAGGAGTTGTGTGTCTACAGGCTCCAGTAATCGATCACGTCTCTGTACATGTATACTTTTAAACTGCTCAACACAGGTGCCTGGTTGTCACCGAGGGTGTTCCCAAAATGGGTGGAATTAGAGGGTTAGATGGACCATTTGCCATTTTTTCACGCACGTGTCGATGTCGCGCCACACTAGGGCTGATAAGGCAGGAAAATACTTTGCTGCTTCGGATCTCATCTGATGGGTTTGAATGGTCCCTAGTGGCTGCATCCTGTACATCAAAGAAAAAAATTGCGATTTTCCATAACTCCGAAGGGTCAGATCACGTTCAGTGGGGTTGCAGACCAATGATGTCCTTAGAGAAGGGTCGAATCTTTCGTGGGTGTCAGCAGTGGCAAAGGTTTTCTAAAACGCAGCACCATAAACTGTCGTTTACGACCACCAAATATGTGTAATGTACGCCCTTTATGCCGCCGCCATTTGAGGCCTCTCGTGTTGAATCTAGGCGGCAGGGCGTCTTAAACGTTTTCCTAGGTCGTACAGAAGGAAACCGAATGATTTCAACATTGGACGTCGCACTTCTGAATTCCATCGCCGAGTCGTCGAGAGAAAGGGCAAGATGTGGGTAAGGGGGAGGGATCGTGACGACTTTCCCATCGTGCGACACGTCCACAGTGGCATTGAGCAGAATACTGGTGAAATTTGGTGACAATGTGACATCATTAACATACTTGAAAACTCACATGAACTTCGGAGCTCTGGTATCGTTTCCCATTTGTCGACATCTTAGTGTCTGAAATGTCGCCGATCCCGAGCGTCACGTAGCAGGGAGCCACGTTTTCGCATCAAGGCATAGGCAGGTTGTAGGCACCTTTCAGGCGAATTTAGCACTTCCGCGTCGCAATGGGGGAAGATGGAACAGTTTCAAAAAAGTGACTCCTTAATTCTCTTGCGCATTGTAGAGAAAAGGTACAATGCGGTTATCAAGAGCTGAACCGAAGTTAACGCAAATACGTTTATTTTATCGTCACAATCGCAATTGCTAAGTGTAATGGAAACGATCTGGCAACAGTTATGAAGGAAACTGCAGCTTCCGGCTGTTCTTCGAGCGAACAGATCTGGCCATGGCGCCTGATGCGAGTAGGAGGTGGGGGGCTGGGTGATGGAGGTGAGGGGCATCTGTTTGCCCAGAGAAACTGTCCGGCACTTCGCAGCAAAGATGTGTTGGTTTTTCGTCGAAGGAGCCGTTGTAAAACAGGCGCCACTCTTACCCACATCCTCGAGAGGAGAGAGAAATTTCCGATAAACAGAGGAACTCTGGGAAGAGAGTATGGCCTGATACTTACAAGTAAACCTACCCAAGTGATACACATCGATTTTGATCGGCTCTGAATATGTTGTAGAATAGTGGAAAATAAGACACTATGTTTAATATTTTTGAATGAATACTACTGAAACGATGACAGACATAAAAAACTTCAATTAAGTGTAATATGATTTTTAATGTACGTTGCAACGGTGCACTCATACTTGTTGAAAAATAAATTTTTTTCAAAATCCTCTCCCCGACACCATTTTATTCTTCATTTCGACATTTGTGTAATAGCAAAACGTACAGAATCGTTAGTACATATTTAATCACATGTAATGAAATGCTATTTGAAAGATCCAATGTCAGAAATAAGCTAGAAATTTCTCTATATTGCCGTACACATACCTGACATGTGTCTGCTTCAATACCAATTTTCAGGCTGGATCGTCTTCCCAGATAAATATATTTTACATGTATGTTCTACTACACGCACACACACACACACACACACACACACACACACACACACACACACACACACACACACACACATATATATATATATATATATATATATATATATATATATATATATATTGCGTTTTTTTGTTTTCAAGTTGTAACGTTTTCAGATTTAACTGTGTTTTATTTGAAATTGTTTGCACATTGTTGATATAACGTTGTTTTAAATCTGTACAACAACAACAAGGAGCCACAGAATAGTTCGCGTCAAAAAAATACTGAGTGGGAGGGGATTTTTTTTTTTAAATGACGTTTTAGACAAATATGGGTGCACCATTGTAAAGTACATTAAAAACTACAGAGATTTTATTTGAAGTTTTCTTATGTCTGTTACCGTTTCAACGGTATTCATTCAGGAATAAAAAAACTCAATTTTTTTTTTCAAGGAATGTTTCACCGACTTAACGGCCGTGTGGACAGGTATAAAAATGTACGGTATGTGTCTCTTTCTTTGCTCTGCACTGCAACGTACCCAAAGCCCACCAAAATAGTAGTGTATCCATTGGGTAGGTTTACTTGTGACGGTTCTCAATTACTAAGGCAGTTTGTGATCTGAAGAAACAAGAAGTTTGATAAGAAAAAAACTAAAGGAAGATGTATCTTCTTTCCTCCTCCTCCTCCTCCTCCTCCTCCTCCTCCTCCTCCTCTTCTTCTTCTTCTTTTTTGGAGAAATGCAGATAGCATGAATATTTTGTAAAAGGGTGGAAGATGTAGTTGTCTGATGCTGGCGGACTCTGATTAGATCAGCTGAAAAAAATGCGGAGAGTGCAATACAGACGCCAGCTTGCTAAACCCACTGAATTGGATCTCACTCTAGGGTGCGCTCTAATAGCGGAAGGGCGCGCTCTAGGTGCTCCATAGGATCGGATGAGTACAGCCGAAGTTGAGTAAAAATACTATGGAAGAGCAATAAGACATTTGTGTAAGTACGACGACTTTTAAATGTAGGTAGTCTGCTGACATTAATTTAACTGTTTAATATTTCGACGTTTTCTGTCAATATATGAAAATAAATTTATTTAAATATCAACCAATGTGTACTGTGTCTGTCGGCAAGACAGTATCCTCATACATTGTCGCAATGTGTATTAAACTACTTGCAGCTGACTATATATTCAGTGACGAAGGTTCGTTCCTTGCTTTGACTTTGACAAGAACAACATCAGCGCTTACGTTTTCCTTTATAGGTAGTAAATCCTAGTGGCGACCCTCTTATACCATATCTAATTTGTTTACATTATATACGCGAGTTACCAGTTGATTTGCAAACAGAGCTTCGTTTACTATTTAATTTAGAATGCTGTGGGACAGTATGGAAATAAATGGAGGTACTACCTGTAACGTCGCTACCCTTTGGATGCAAAAACGAAAAATATAAATCTAGTCCTCACACCCCAATACAAGCCCCAAGACCAAGATCCAAATTTCTTAAAAAGGAAAACAAAGTCCTTCTGTATTAACATTGCATGACCAGTAGCAAGTAGTCTGAAAAGATATAGAAAAGAATCTTGGTAGCAAGGTAACTTAATGTTTTGAAAAAGAATAAAAAAGAAATAGAATCCATTGGTTTCCAGAGAAAATAATAGTAGAACGCAAAGTAGTAGACTTGTAGATCACGGAGTATAACAAGTGACCTCAAAGAATACTCCTTGTGAGTACTCTTTGAGGACACTGCGAAATACAGAAGCTAAAGTTGTACATTGTTAATGTGCTTCTGGTGCTTGCCTTGTCATCTCGTAACTGAACTTTTGCGCTCGTACGTAATATTGGTAGGCGATACGAGATGGTTTGTTAAATTCTGAACATTTGCGAACTGCTGAAAATGAGTAAAAACTGAATGAGGTAAATCAGCAACTTTGAAAATATCTTTGAAGTAATTCAAGCTAGCAAAATAACCGAATATATTGTCTTGATTATTATCAACGGAAGACTTAACTTAGACCCAATGCGATAGACAATTAATAGTTCAATAGTAAGTGATGAATAGTGTAAACTGTGGGGAATATACCTTAACTGAGTTAAAGCAAATAGCGTAATCTGGATCTTGCTGTAAACTCTTTGGCTGAATTTACGTAATTAAGTCCACCCACCTGAAAGAAAGGTTACTTCTTTAAGACAATGCTAGGATGTGCATAGACTAGAATAAACCAACATAAAGTTAATTTACAGTGTTTGACATATCTTTCAACTCATTTAATATTACGTGCTCATGAAACATTTATCTGTACGACAACATAGATTATCAACAGAGCGCAGCATTCATAGATATTCTTTGGCGCTCTAGAATGTTATCGTACTGATTCAGACTTTTTAGCTCACGTGAATTGTAAACTTTCATAGATAAATTCTGGATGTATAGAGACTGTAATCATGATTAGGGCAATAATCTCAGTTTGTATGCATCTCCGTGTAGGTAGGCTCGTACACGTCGGGGAGCAAATATTCATCTGAGTAAGGCGGTACAATTAACACGCACTCGGCGTAAATACAGTGCAGCAAGACAATTCTTTTTTGTGACTTTCCTCGCAAACATTCTACTGCAAGCTAGCCGGAGCCTGAGCATCATTTATTAACAGACAATCAATATAAAAAGGGGAAGTTGCATACCCTAAGAAAGGAACTGGCACTGAGAAAGCCAGTGCATAATCAGCTCCCACATTCACATAACCAATGACAAGAAAATGACTTAATGGGAGAAATAAAGCCTCATGATTGGCCAGTTTGAAGCGTGTTTCTTGGCAGAGCGAGAAGGAGAGTTCTGGTCAGCAGGAACAACCACTTGGTTAGCTGATCTGGAAAGAGAAAGACGAGTTGAAGACCGAGGACGAAAGCGTAAGATATAGGCTGTGACTTGAGTCATTTTGACAATCAGAGCTGTTGAGTTTGCATACTAATCTGCGATTTCGTTGAGATACTTAGTACATTAATTTTTGTAATAGTTACAGTGACTGAATGTATCAGTTATTCAGTTTACAAATATCTTCTGCTACACCCCTGACAATTTATTCCATTGAGCTAAGTGTATAAAACGGTAGCGTGATGAGCATCTAAATTATAAATGTATTTCATTTTCAGTTTATGGTCCTATTCTGAGATGTATTTCGATACGGACCTTGCAAAAAAATCTAGTACGGTTAGTTCAGGTTTCCCAGCAGTCTGTCCCACAGTCACACCGCGAAAGCCGATTTATTTACTGCTAGTGAGATAAGCGTGTCTTTGTACTTACCTATTGCTATTGGTGCACATTCGACTGCTTGTGGTGCAAGTGCGAGGTTCTACTTACTGTAATGATTGCTTCTGAACCACACATGTCGCTGTGGAAATCCCATACACCACTCTGTCGCTGCTGTATCTAATATTCGACTTATAGCAAAGAAAAAAGGTATTTCACATTACATCGCAGACTACTCGATATGACAGCTAACAGTCTACGTTCCTAATGATAAAACTCTGCTACTGATGCACAGTGGCATGCACATTAGGAGAAACGCCAGACTTCTGCGAGACAGCTAACATTATACATTCACAGAGCCGAACCGTGGACGAGGCGATTTCGTTCACTTGTCAGAGAGGCGCATCACAAAACACAAAGTATAAATACAAACGCGCTTTCTATGCAAATACACAGTTAATTTCATGCTGTTATATGAAACCTCTATAAACATGTCAGTCTGTAGTTGTTGATGACGTCATGCAAAAAAAAATGCGTGTTAGAGGGACTTTTGGCTGTGAAAGACGTGTCTCTTACCGTAGGCGTGGGACTGCTGCAGGCCTGGGGTCCCGTGGTCCACCGTGAAAGTACGGGGAGACCTCTCCAACAAGCAAACGACAATGCCCAGACCACACAGCATTCGGGAACACTCTACGCACTGGGTGGCGTGCCAGCAAGTCCAGGCAGCTAACACTGATCTCTCGCAGGAAACACATACAGAACAGTACTTCAGACATCGAACACCAACATCAAGTTAATTTACATTCATCATTCGAATTCATACACAGCACGCTTAACTGCGTTTCGGGGAAAAACTGCAAATGCGGCTGTTTTAACATTCAGGATCAACATGCATTTTTAGCGGTGCACTTACATAGTCACATGCACCAGTAAATATTCCACAAAACATAACACTCAGACTCATTAGATACAGTCACTACAAAAAACTGGCCACCGATCAGCTGTGGTCGCAGCCCAGTAGGCCGTACATTACGTTGTAACACATTCTAAATGACGCTCCGTGCATCCTGCACTACGACTGCACTACTCTGCAAAATATTTCGATCTTTTTCTTTTTTCAGCCACTCAAAAGAATTTCTGGAATATGAAAAAAATTAATGTATGACGCACCAGATGCATATTCATATTTCGACATGTCACAATATCCTTTATTAACTGTGCTAAGAGTTTTGGAGTATTATTTTTGTATGTATGGACAATTTAAGGTTAAAATATCTGACGATGGAGTATTAATCTTCCAAACTAGTAGCATTATTAAGGAAAGACATTGTGGCTGAGGTAGAACGTTATTTACTACACGAAAAACACTGCCGCAATATTCTGCATATCTCCACAGTCAGAGTTTGGTTGCAACGGAGTTCATAATTTGAAGACCATGCTGGAAAATGTTCAAAGATTAAAGCCAACATTATTATAACCTACAAAGGTTGCCAGAAACACATTAGATATCCCCATAACTTTTTACGTCTACTTTAGATATCTGTCAAACGTAATCACTCTGTCGCACTTAACTACACATCACTGTCAAACAGAATTAAAATTTTTGGTCGAAGTACGAAAAGAAACTATACTAACTTATATGAAGAAAAGAAATAGTTTAAGGTATCGAAAAGTAAATGACCACGCCCAAAGACGGCTACATTTTGGTGAATGAATTGTTAATGGTGACAGGGCTCAGCGATTACTTTTCGGGCAACCTTGTAGAGGTGAAAAATTTACGTGAATAGTAATGAATATAGCAATTAATACTCTCAAAGTACGTATCTGCATTTGACAGCAATGTCATCTACGTTATCTCTGCTGAAACGTAATTGCTGGTGGCAAAATTTAGCGCACATAAATTCCTGGGCAGCATTCAAATTCAGCCGTTGTACATTAGAAGAGGTTTCAGCAGGCGAATATGACTGATGAACTCGTTGTTGGGTAACACGCCTGGTTACTACGGAAGATGCCAGCGGAAGGGACAGGTTCCCATCATATCCTTAAAAGTCGTAAATCGATGAGATAATTTTTGAAAATCTTAAAAAATAACGATTTTTGAGAAAAGAGTTCTTCGGAATTGTTTATTCTACTTTTTAATGATGGCCACCCATGATAAAGAAAAGATATACTCGTGTGTTTGTGGGTGATTCGGGTTATTATCGCTTATGTGTGCCGATGTTCTTGAACAGAGTCCTGATCAAAGAATGCTAACCAAAACCTGTCCTCGAATCTCTCAGTGGTTACCCACTTTCCCGATATTCGCACAACTCATCTAACGGTTAATATTGTTTTCAAAACTAGATACGTAGAAACCTCTTTACATACACAGTGGAAGCCGTTACAAATGGGAATGCAATAGGAAAAATGAATTTATAAAACACATCTGATACAACGGATAGTCCGTGTCTTGAGATGATCTCACCCGGAAAGAAGTATAAAATTCCCTAAAAAGTTGAGAAAAAGAAAGACCACTGGCTCAGACAACGTCAATGCTGAACTTTGTGGAAAAATGGTGACACACTACTGAAATGGCAAAAGTTATATACACTGCCCCCCCCCCACCCAAAAAAAATAGGACACCCTTTAAGAGTTTGCCAACTAACTCAAAATTTATTATAATACAATAAATGTGGACTACATGAAAGGATTACATTTACATATCAATATCTCAAGCAGTTCCGAGATACCAGGTGTAGAGCCATGTTGAAACACCCATAATAGTACACAGTGTAGTCTCCACAAGTGGCAATGCGAGTATGCTATCAATCATACAAATGGCAAATACTGACTTGGGATATGTTGTTACACATCTGCTCGAGCTGTTAAAATAGCCCTGTAATAACTGTGTGTGGTCGAGTTGCACAGGTCACTTGTTCCACACAGGTTCGATTGGATTACATTGTGCAGTTGTGGTGGCTAGCTTAGCTGCTCCAAGTCTTATAGAGCACTTAAAATTTCATGGTCAGTGGGGATGAGCGTTATCCTGATCGAACGCCACTGCAACTTCCTACTGCAAGAGCGGCAGGAGAACTAGTCTAGCAACATGCTGCACCTATGTTGCACTGGTCACCATTCCCTACACAAACAACAGTAGCTAACGGGACTTGTAGCATATCAATATGCAGATCATAAGACCATGGCAGGTGTGGGACCAGAGTGTCTCAGACGAAAGCACCGTTTGGGACAGTGCTCACTAGTTATACTGGACCCATGAATGACTATAATTTGGATGCAAGCAGAAGCTGCTTTCATCGCTGAAGTCCGTGGCATGCCATTCCACCTTCTGTAGCACCAATCGAGCACTACAAGTCGATGCTGTAGTGTGGGTAGAAGATGGGATAGAGCTGTCGTCTCACCAGTTAGTAACTAGTTCGTAACAGTTCATGTTGAGATATCCGTGGAGAATTCGAATCTGAGGAGATCTGGCAACAATGCAGAGTGCCCTCGATCTCTTCTAGCCTCATTACTCACTTGGTTTTATATACACTGTGAAGCTGCACGATCTACCACTGCTGTTCTTACCATATGACAGTCTTTGAGGGTGTCTGTGCTATGTGGACGCCAAAAACTTCATTAACGGGTCAGAAAATTCTCAGGTGTCTACTGTTGCCAGCATCAGCCCACAACAAATGTATCATGTCCAAGTTGTGCGGCAGTTCCCCGAAACGACCATCCCACTAGTTGAAAGGCCACAATTTGACCCCTCTTAAACTTAACGAAGTTGGCTGTAGGAAGTAAGAGTTCTTCTCTGTGGCATAGTGCCTGCTTCCTCTACACACTTACACTCTACTGACCCTTACGGCCACGTGCGTTCGTTTCCAAAGGGTAGACACAGATGGCGCACTGATACTTATGCCGCTGCACTATCTGCTGGGCTGCTGGCGGATGACATTTAAACCATTATTAGTGCATCTACTATCCTTCAGGTGACATATTATGCCATCAGATCAAAACAGATATCACCTTTCGGTGTGTTCTAATTTTCCCCCCATCAGTGTGTAACAAGCATGTGCGGTAGAGAAGCGTCCTCAAAGAACAGATACTTGCTAAAATTGCATCGGCGTGCAAGACAGGGAACAGAATGAATTCAAACAATTATGGACGGAGTAAGTTCACTGAACACAGGATATAAGCTGTATGCCAAAGCATTACAACGCATAAAGAAACATTACGGAGGTCCTCTTGAACGAAGAACAAACTGCTTTCCACAAAGCTCGGTCATGTATCGACGCTGTATTCAGCACACACAAATGATCGAGAAGCTTTGATAACTTAATTTAGAAACACACTTTGTATTCACTGATTACGCAAAACCTGTCGACAGACTTGTAATAAAAAAGCTGCAGGGAATATTTTTCTCACAGTAAAATTCCAGTCCATATCACGGAAACTATAATTAACATGTACAGATGCACCGTCGCTCTAATAGCAACACGACGAGTTTGATAAACCGATAATAGTATACCTAATTGTTGGACGAGGCTACAGCCTGTCCTCTGTTTTGATCACTTTACATTTTGACAGTATCTTTTGAGCATGGCATCCAGAAGTACCTACTGGATTCAGCAGAATCAACAGAAGAAAATGATTACACTCTCATTCATTGATTACCAAGAAGTTTTATAAGCCTCAGAAGAAGATTTCACCGACAAATAAAATTTCTGAAAGGTGTAATTGCAAAATAACGACACCAAAAATGTGGAAGGAAACATTCATTTCGATTAAAAAAAACTGCCATCGTTAATCTGAGATAATAGCAGGTCACTCAATTCACATACTCGATTCTTATGTCGTCGTATAAGTATGGGTGAAACAATGAATATAGCAAAATGCATAGAACAATAAGGAGGGCGCTAGAAACCTAGGGAAGAAGAGAAACACAAAAAAGTTCTACAAAACAATGGACGGCCCAGCTCAGATATATGCTAAAAAAGCAGAGATCAGTCTCAGATTCTAGCTACAGCAATGATTTACGAGCGGTTAAGGTCCGCTCCCAAGCAGTCTGCATACGAAATGAAGATACGAGAAAAGAACTAGATATATATTCTGTATGGGTCTAGAGTAGCATCTTTGACTAGTTATAAAAACATTCAGGGTCTCGGGTTCGAACCTAGCTATTGCTTAATTTTTGTAACTGAAATCGTCAGCAATTAACGGCAGAACACTTCCGTCATAAGGAGCCACCCTCGTTCCGCCAAAAGCCTGGTGAAAGAGGGCGTAAGAGCGGGCAGAGAGGTTCGGTGTACTCTCTTGCCTTTGGGTTCGGAAATTGCCCCCTAAAAGACAGAAAAATTAGCAACGATTATGCAGAAATCAGTGAAAAGAACTTGGCATGTGCCCTGATATTGAGAAAATGTCATTATGGTCTCTCCACTGGAACAAGATTCCGGATTAGTCCCACGTGGATCCCCGGCAAGATATTACCAAGTGGGAGGTAACTATAAGGAAAAAGTTCAATAAACTACAAAAGGGCAACGTTCTATGATTCGCTGCGTGGCATGTTACCAGAGTGAATGTGGTAGGGACGCTAGAAAACCTGAAAAGGGAAATGCAAAGGCTCGATCTGGACCTAGTTGGGGGACAGTAAAGTGGAACGAAGGATTACTGGTCAGAGGAATACAGAATGATATCACCAGCAGCAGAAAATGATGTAACGGGAATAGAATATGTCGTGAATAGGAAGGTAACGTAGAAATTGCTAGGTTTAACCTGATCAGAATCGACAACAAACCAAAACCAATAATATTTCACATATGTATACTGCCGTCACAAGCAGGGGACGAAAGTAAAGAAAGAGTATACGAGGGCATTGAACGGGTAACTCATTACGTTAAAGAGAGAGAGAGAGAGAGAGAGAGAGAGAGAGAGAGAGAGAGAGAGAGAGACCGAACTCCTCATCCAGGCCATGAAAGCCCAAGGGATGTCGACCGTCCGCCGTGTCATCTCCTGCCTGGCGGTGTCATGCATTTGCAGTATGAAGGAAAAAGCGGTCAGCACACCGCTCTTCCGGCCGCTTTACTGACTTTCCAGACAATGGAGCCATTACTTCTCATTCAAGTATGCTCTCAGTTGGCATCACGAGGCTGAGAGCTAGTCTTATGTCCTTCCACCAAGGAAAAAATTCTTGCCAGTTCTGGGAATCGAACCAGGATCCTTACATGACAATAATCTACAGACCACACAGCTGTCGCTGCGGTATGTAAGGAGATGCAATATATTAATAATCTTGGGAGGTTGAAACGCTGTGGTTGGTGAAGGAAATGAAAACGGTGTTAAGGAAGACTACGGACAACGTAGTAGGAATGAGAGAACAGAAACTAATAGACTTCTGCAGTACAACTGGCAATAGCACATACACTGTTCAAAAATCACGGTGGGAGGGGGGAGGTGGTATACTTAGAAAAAGCCTGGAGTCTAGGGAATCTTCCAGCTGGCAGACATCATGGCGAGACAGGCATCAGAAATCAGTTATTTGATTGTAAGGCGTGTCTAGGAGCAAGTATAGATCCAAGCAACAGAAAATTAGCAACGATTAAGAGTAGGTGTAAGTTTAAGAGGACGGACAGCAAGAATGAAAATGGAAAACTTGGAATACAGGCGTACTAAGAAATGATGAGAGATAGTTCTGGTATTGCCCTTGATAGGGGAAGCAAGGCTTTAAGAAGCCAAGACACGTTCATAGTAGTTTTCATCCTAGAAAAAGCGTTAGATAGAGTAAAATTGTGCAAAATGTTCATGTTTAGAAAAAAGTGCAAACAATAGATAATGACAAGTAATATATAATATGTCTAAGAACCTAAGACTGGAAGATGACGACGAAATGCTAGGATTAAACTGGGTGAGACACAGATGCAGTCTTTCTCCTCTACTGTTCAATCTGTGCGTCGAAGAAGTAACGAGCGAAATAAAATACGAGTAGTTTCAGAAGTGCGATTATAATCCATGGTGCAAGTATATCAACGATGAGATTAGGTGATGACTCTGCTATCCTCAATAAAAGCGAGGAAGAAAAGCAGGAAGTACTGAATTTAATGAATAGTCTACTGACGTAGAATTTGGACTGAGCATAAGTCGAAGAAAAGAGAAAGTAACGAGGAGTAGCAGAAATGGGATTTGTGATAAACTTAACATGAAAACTGACGAGCAAGGAAGCAACGAGTATGTAAATGGCAGACCTGCAAAGGCAAATATGGTATTTCTGGCCAAGTTAAGTCTACTACTATCAAAAATAATACTTGATTTGAGAAATAAGTTTCTGGGAATATGCGTTTGGAGCATACCACTGTATGGAAGTGAATCATGGGCAGAGGGAAAACTGAAAACAGTATCGAAGCGTTTGAGATGTGCTTTGTCAGGACGATGGAAATCGGTTGGACTGATAAGATAAGAGGCGAGGATGTCGTCTTCAGAATAGGCAAGAGAGGATCATACGAAAAACAATGACAAAAAGAAAGGAGAGGGTGATAGGACGTAAGGATATAACGTCCATGGCATGATGTAGAGGGTAAAAACTGTACAGAAAGTGTGAGATCAGAATACATTCAACAAATAGTTGAGGACGTATGGTGCAAGTGCCACTCTTAGTGAAGGAGAGCACATAGGAGATCGACGACCAGTAAGAGAAGTGAGACCTCAACAAAGAGTCAAAGATGATGGATATTGAAATACATGGTTCACACACCTGTTAAATATTTATGAAAACTGGGCACCAGGGTTCGCTCTACGTTATATTACTTCGTAAAATCGCAGTGTGGGATGTCATAGAAAGAGGTGGACTGACGAAGCGAACGAGTCAGACGACATAACGTCTGAGGAAAATGAAAAGAAAAGCATTTTTGGTACCAACTTTTGCGAATAGAAAGGAAACTTAGATCGTAAGTAAGTCAAACATATCATGCGTATAAAGAGCCGCAATGCGTTTTCTGCAACATGGAGTTGATTTATAGGAGAAGATTAGTAAAGATATGATTAAAACAAAACATTTGGAAATATCTGTAAACGAAAGAGTAGTAGCTAATCTTCGATCTAATTGGGGAAAAAACATATATTCGAAGACTGACGTACTACCTAAGATATAGTACGAGTATAATGTAAAAGAAAGAAGTAAATATAAGAAGGAAAAATTTATGAAATCACAAAAGTCAATAATATTGTTTATCTTGAAGGTATAGTACAAAAGTAATGAACCAAATTTAAATAATTTCAATTTACTTCTCCTGAATGATATCTACAGTCAACAATGAATCATCCTTAATTGTGCAAAAATCCCCATTGTTGGACATTTGTCCTTAGATGTTGTACTATCGTTGGATAAAATTAGTATTTCAATCAACATGTATACTGGCTGTCAACTGATTTAGTACCTATTCATTGCAATAGAAAGAAGGAAAGCTATTATGGGGTTAATAACTTATGGTAAAACTTCAGGAGGACAAAATTCAGTCTACTGTTTGGTTGGTTGGTTTGGGGGGAGGAGACCAAACTGCGAGGTCATCGGTCTCATCGGACTAGGGAAGAATGGGGAAGGAAGTCGGCAGCGTCCTTTCAATGGAACCATCCTGGCATTTGCCTGAAGCGATTTAGGGAAATCACGGAAAACCTAAATCAGGATGGCCGGACGCGGGATTGAACAGTCGTCCTGAATGCGAGTCCAGTGTGCCAACCACTGCGCCACCTCGCTCGGTCTACTGTTTGGAAAAACTTTGGCTGTACTGACTACTGAAAATCTCGTACAATTTCGAAAAATGCAAAGACACTGAAATTATTTGGATGATATGGTAGCATCACGTACAGTAACTGAAAGATAAATTGTATTGGTTAGAGAGGGAAATGAAATACTCAGAAAGAGGAAGTGCTGCTGAGGATTCTCGCTGATGGTAATAATACTCGATTTGCGAAGTATACGACATGCAAAGCAAACTCTTGGAAAGTTCGTCGCTTAAGGAAATTTCGTGATAACCTTTAGCTGTCAGCAGAAACATCTATCTCAATGGATTCGTTTCTTTAATATTGAAAAATAAAAAGTTTCAGCATGTTTAAAGTGTGTACCATTAGATACTGTGTAGGTTGTAGGTACCAAAGCAGACTCAACTGAAGAGGTAATGGCAGCATACTTTTATCAGGACCTAGGATTAGAATCTTTTTTGAATCCTTGTCACTCGTCCCAAAGGGATCTGAAGCAAAACATATGAATTGTCTGTGTTTCTCTATCATTATCACCTTTCGTGACGAGAAAATAATGTCACATAAGACCCCATATTATTCTCGAAACGCGTACGCGACGTTTGGTCAGGCTACACGAACACAGGTGGTGTAGTAACTTCCAAGTCTCTGATCCCAAGGGCATGGCCACATTCAAGCAGCGGAATGCTTCCTTCAGTATCTATGCTGGAAGTCGCTGTTAGCTGCCCACTGCAGGACGGCGTTTCCGCCATGACACTGTGGCCATCATCAGGAGCCTCCCCGACGAGAGGGAGACCTTCAACCTCCACACAGTCGTCTACGGGGTTATCGTCGCCACTGGGCAGAGACACGAACGGTTCCGCATCGGAAGCGGGATCGCTGGTGACGTCGCCGGAGGCGACCGGTGAAACAGTCTGCGTTTCGGCCGCCGCGGTGGCGCTCTCGTCGGCGGCCAGCACGCGGTAAGGGACCTCGTAAAAGTCGTCGGCGCGCATTTCGTTCCTGCAGCGCTGGCAGAGCAGCCTGAACTCTTTGGCCGCCACCGCCTCCCTGAGGTTGCGCTTGGCCACCTCCAGCAGCGCCCTCCTGTCGCGCGGGGGGAACGCCTCCTCGTCGGCCCCCTGCCTCGATCCGCAGAAGTTGGGAGCTGTGGCCGACCTGCGCAGTCCGTACTCGAGCTCGTTTGCGCTGCTGGCCCCCTCGCTCTGCGGCTCGCTGCGGGGTTTCCTGGGGACGACCCCCTGCGCGCCTGGCGCGCTCCCGCCCTTGGAACTGTCCGACGAATCCGACGTCTGCTTGCTGAGCCTGTCGGTCCGCCTGCACCTCTGTATGGCGCACCTCTCCTCGCGGAATATTTCGATATCTTCGAGCCTGGCGACAGACTCCCTGGCAGACAGGTAGGGGGGTTCCACCTGCGCCGCGCACTGCACCTGCGACGAGGAGTATCTGTCGGACGCGTCGCTGTCACACACGGTGACGAAGGTCTCGTCATCCCGGCCAGAAGCTACCCCGTGGCCCACTGAGGCCAGTCCCGAATAGTAGCTGGCCGTCCTCAGAGAACTGAGCGAGCTGTGTGGTGGCTGGTGCTGATGGTGTACGTGGTGGGGGCCGTAGTGGTAGCTCCCCCTTGGAGGCAACATGTCCCGGTAACCCGAGGAGAAGTCGCGTCCGCGCTGGAGGAACTCGACCGCAGGGTCGCCGTCGACGGTGATGGGGCGACGGCAGGTGGGGTCCGGCACCTGCTTCTGGCAGGGCTTCCGGAAGGACACGACGAGGGGCCGTCGGCTGAGGTCGCTGCTGGTGTTGCTGGACCTGCCGGACAGCACGGAGTAGACACGCCACCTACCTTCCCGGTTCCGCTGGCGCCCCAGGTACCGTGCCAGTGTGTCCTGGAACACCATAATACATATGTGCTGGTCACCATTCCAACACTATTTCCGGACAGACATGTGGTAACGAAAACTTAACATCTTACCAGAACAGCCACAGTGGGTGTAACAAAGAGATAGAGCCAAAGTTATATGCATGTGCATCTGGAAATAATATGTTTACATGTTAGAAATGTTTATAACTCTTCTCTCTTTCCTAGCTTTTTCATGATGTAGTCATTTATTTTTTTATAATGTCAAAATGTGTATTAAAAAGAGGAAGTAATGGCATTGCGAGGAAAATAAAAAGTCCAAAAAAATCGAGCAAGTAAAACGTTTTTAGCGTTCCATACCTAAATCGGTAAGAATGGAGCTCTTATAGACCACTTCGCTTCCGTCTGTCTGCCTTTTAAGATACCATTTACGCAGGAACGGACATAGGTATCAGGTTGAAATTTAGGTCAGGTACTAAGGTCTATGCTCCCTTACTGGGGGAAAAGTATTAAATTTTCTAAGTCAATTCAATCAAAAGATTTGACCCTCTGTAAAGACCCATATTTCTCAGGTGCGGGTAGTGGTAAGCTGAAATTTATGTCAAACACTAAGGTCTACAGGCGCTTGTGGTGTAAATAATTTAAGGTTCTACGTCAATGCAATCTAAGGATGTGGCCATATATGTTAAACATTTTGATATCACAAACTCACTCATTGAAACCTGTCTACATATATGTCGAGCGTGTTGGTCTTAGCGGCAAAGAGCGTGCTAGAAACTGAGAGGTCACAAGATCGATTCTCAGTCGGACAAGCCGGCCGCTGTGGCCGATCGGTTCTTGGCACTTCAGTCCGGAACCACGCTGCTGCTACGGTCGCAGGTTCGAATCCTGCCTCGAGCATGGATGTGTGTGATGTCCTTAGGTTAGTTAGGTTTCAGTAGTTCTAAGTCTAGGGGAGTGATGACCTTAGATGTTAAGTACCATAGTGCTAAGAGCCGTCAGTCGGGAAACGAACGTTTCTATCTTTGTTTTGACCTAACCTTTACTTCTGAACAATGTCGGGAGTCATCAGAAACAATATGCGGTTGGAACCCACACTAAGCTGGAGGTCCCATTTCTCCAGTTGGATAACTGAGGTCAGTTAGGAACACACAAGTTCCCAGAGGTCCGTCCAGTATAAAAACTTGCACCAATGAGCCACATGCAATTATTATTATTATCTACATTGAGCAGCCAGAACATTACGACCACCTGTCCCATAGCCGGTATGTCCGCCTCTGGCATGGAGCCGGGCGAAGTGGCCGAGCTGTTCTACGTGCTACAGTCTGGAACTGCGCGACCGCTACGGTCGCAGGTTCGAATCCTGCCTTGGGTATGGATGTGTGTGATGTCCTTAGATTAGTTAGGTTTAAGTGGTTCTAGGGGACTCATGACCTCGGAAGTGAAGTCCTATAGTGGTCAGAGCCATTTGAACCATTTTTTCTGATATGGAAACAGCGGCCACGCATGGTGGCATCGAAGCACTCAGGCCTTGGTAGGTCGCTGGAGGAAGATAGCACCACATCTGCACGCACAAGACACCTAATCCCCGTAAATTCTGGGGAGAGGGGCGAGGAGCCCTGACGCCACGTTCAGTCGCATCCCAGATGTGTTCTATCGGATTGTAAGATGTCGCATTATCTCGTTGAAAAATGCCACTGCCGTCGGCAAACATGGTCGTCATGAAGATGTGTATGTGGTATGCAACAAGTGTACGTTACTCCTTTGCCTTCTTGGTGCTTGCATGATCTGGATACCCATGTGATTGTTTCCTTTAGCATAATTGAGCCGCGCCAGCTTGTCTCTGTCCCACAGCATAGCTGTAAAGGAACTGTTCTTGAAGACGACAGATTCGCGCCCTACAATCGACATGATGAAGAATTTATCGGGGTTCATCAAACCACTGTGCTAGCGTCCAGTGCCGATGATCACGTGCCCATTTCAGTCGTAGTAGCGGATATCGTGGTGTTAACATTGGCACATGCACGGGTCTTCGGCTGCAGAGACCCATCGGTAGGAGTGCTCCGTGCACTGTGCGTTCTGACACGTTTGTTCTCTGCTAGAATTAAAGTCTGATGTTAGTTCTGCCACAGTTCGCTGGCTGCCCTGTTTTACCAGTCTGCCCAGCCTACGACGTCCGACATCTGTAATGAGGGGTGACAGCTCATCCCCACGACGCCTCGACGTCGATTCACTTTGTCGCTGAAGACATTCACCATAGATCTCCCCAAACACCCGATAAGTCGTGCACTTTCTGAAATGATCATGCCGAACCTCCGGGTCATTACAGTCCATTTTCGGTCAGACTAAGATAGATGGCGCTTCTTCCCCATTCTGGACACGAACAGCACGCTCACTGACACTACATGCGCCGTGCATGTCTCTGACTAGCAGTCATTCCTCGCCAGGTGGCGCTGGTATCGCCTGTACGGGTTTGTATTGATAGTAGATCAGTGGTCATAATGATCTGGCTGATCAGTGTGCACACATAATTAAGTTTGCACGAATCTTCAGAGCGCGAGCCCTGTACACATCTGTTCGGTTTTAACTTTGATTATGATAAAGATACAAAGAACAAGAGAGCAAAACTTTGAGGTGTCTGCGGAACAACAAAAAGAACATTAGACGAAAAGAAACTAAAGATAAGCATCTGAAATTCTGTAAAACACCAACTGCTCCATAGCTGGTCCCAAAACTTAGGCTTGGATGGCAAACAAGGAAGGCATAAATTGAAGAGTGATGTCAGAAACGAAATTCCTCACTAAAATTAAAAAATAAATTAAGAGACGAAGGTATTAGGAACGAGATGAAAAGGTTCCCAGTAACACAAAGAAATCAAAACAATGAAGAGTTGTAAATACCCTCTTAATTACATCTGAATAATTCCAGTCAGATTGTAAATAAGTTTCAATGATAGATTAACGACAAGACGTGGACAAATGCCCCGGCTTATACATTCTGCGGACCTAAATCCACTAGAAGTTTATTCTTGAGTATGAAAACCTGAAGTAAGACGCAGAGTGTCTTTGGTTTCTGCTTTGGGGACGACTGGTAAACCATACACAGTTCTTCAGGGATAACTGGCTGCTTTCAGGATTTAATGTGACTGGCAAGGGTGGTTTTAGAAGTTGTGACAAATGTTGTTCTGTGACATACGACGCCTGGATTATTTGATTTATGATATCTTTTTACACAGAAAGTGATACATCCTTCATTTGCAAACATTTTAAGCATATTTAGGGATATGTAGGTCCATGTAATTATGAGTAGTGCCCTCGTACACGGATGCTGCAACTGCGTGTAAAATAACATACCATGAATGGCTATAAAAGACATAAGTATGTCATTCAACCCTCAAACACAGTTTATGCTTCCTGCATTTTCATTCGTATCTGTTTATGATGGTATAAGATGAAGTTAATCATTATTACTGTTTAAGTATTGATGGTAGGAATCTATAAGAGAATCACTAACTGCCAGTCAGAGAACTCAGACAACAAAAAAAATGGTTCAAATGGCTCTGAGCACTATGGGACTTAACAGCTGTGGTCATCAGTCCCCTAGAACTTAGAACTACTTCAACCTAACTAACCTAAGGACATCAGACACATCCATGCCCGAGGCAGGATTCGAACCTGCGACCGTAGCAGTCGCGCGGTTCCGGACTGCGCGCCTAGAACCGCGAGACCACCGCGGCCGGCTCAGACAACATACAGAAAACATGCAGAAAACAATTGTCGTTTTTAATAAGAGGCAAATGGACGGGCAGAGTGCCTCAAAAATTTTCGGTGTTCTTCGAGCTTCTTGAAGGAGGAGGGTACAAGGCAAATTGTAGGATCTGATAAAGGTTTAGGTCAGTTCTAGCAAAGGCTTCCAAGAGACAGAAACTGAACTACTACAGAACATTAAAGATACTGAATTGAGGTTACTTCGTCTCACATTGAATGATGGAAGGAAACTGATATTTGAGTTAGCCCAGAGGAATGAAATTGACAATGGTGATGATGATGATGATGACCACGATGACGATGATACCCCTTGCCTATATTGTTATGATTTACTTAATCACTCTGCACCAAAAGAGGCATGGTTCAGGTAAATTAGCTGCTCGAACTAATGTGTTGGTGTTTCATGAAGGCCAAATATGCTAACATGTGACGTTTTCAAATAAATATAATATCTGAGGGAATCATAAGACTATATCATTTTGCTCGCCGACTATCATGACATGACATTGTGTAAGCTTTTTAATAGTAAATTGTAATAATGTTGTTGTTGTTGCGGTCTTCAGTCCAAATACTGGTTTGATGCAGCTCTCCATGCTACTCTATCCTGTGCAAGCCTCTTCATCTCCGACTAACTGCTGCAACGTACATCCTTCTGAATCTGCTCAGTGTATTCATCTGTTGGCCTCCCTCTAAGATTTTTAATCTCCAGGCTGCCCTCCAATACTAAATTGGTGATCCCCTTGATGACTCTGAACGTGTCCTAACAATCAATCCCTTCTTCTAGTCGTTTTGTGCCACAAATTCCTCTTCTCCCCAATTCTCCTCATTAGTTACCTGATTTAACCATCTAATCTTCAGCATTCTTCTGTTGCACCACATTCAAAAAGCTTCTATTCCCTTCTTGTCTAAACTGTATATCGTCCGTGTTTCCCTTCTATAGATGGCTAATTCCATAAAAATACTTTCTGAAAGGACTCCCTGCCAGTTACATCTATACTGGATGATAACAAATTTCTCTTCTTCAGTAAAGCTTTCCTTGCCATCACCAGTATACATTTTATATCCTCTATACTTCGACCATCATCGTCAGTTACTTTGCTGCACAAATAGCAAAACTAATCTACTACTTTTTCTCATTTCCTAATTTAATTCTCTCAGCATCAGCTGATTTAATTAGGCTACAATCGATTATCCTTGTCTTGATTTTGATTATGTCCATCTTATATTCCCTTCTCAAGACACTATCAATTCCGTACAACTGTTCTTCCAAGTCCTTAGCTGTCTCTGACAGAATTACAGTGTCATCAGCAAACCTCAAGGTTTTTATCGCTTCTCCCTGGATTTTAATTACTACACCAAATTTCCCCTTTGTTTTCTTTAATGCTCGTTCAATACACAGATTGAATAACATCGGTGATAGCCTACAACCCTGTCTCACTCCCTTCACAACTACTGCTTTCTTTTCGTGTCCCTCGACTCTCATACTTTCTGTGCAAATTGTAAGTAGTCTTTCACTCCTTGTATTTTTTCCCTGCCACCTTCAGCATTTCAAAGAGAGTATTCCAGTCACCATTGTCAAAAGCTATCTCTAAGTCTACAAATGCTATAAACGTAGGTTTGCCTTTCCTTAATCTTTCTTGTAGGGTAAGTCATAAAGTCAGTATTGCCTCGCCGGTTTCTACATTTCTATGGAATCCAAACTGATCTTCCCGGAGGTCCGCTTCTACCAATATTTCATTTCGTCTGTAAAGAGTTTGTGTTAGTATTTTGCAATCGTGACGCAGTGTATTAAACTGTTATTTCGGTAATTTTTACACCTGTCAGAACCTGCTTTCTTTAGAGTTGGAATTATTGCATTCTTCTTGCAGTATGAGGGTATTTCGCCCGTCTCATTCATCCAGCTCACCAGGTGGAAGAGTTGTCATGGCTGGCTCTCCCAAGGCTATCAAGAGTTGTAACGGAATGTTGTCTACTCCTGGAGCCTTGTTTCGACTTAGGTCTTTCAGAACTCTATCAAATTCTTCATGCAGTATCATATCTCCCATCTCATCTCCATTAATGTCCTTTTCCATTTCCATAACATTGCCCTCAAGTACATCGCCCTTGTATAGACCCTCTATATACTCCTTCCACTTTTCTGCTTAGGACTGGTTTCCCATCTGAGCTCTTGTTATTCGTACAGGTGATTCTCTTTTGTCCAAACGTCTCTTTAATTTTCCTGTATGCCGCATCTATGTTACCTGTAATGATACATGCTTCTACATCCATACATTAGTACTCTAGCCATTCCTGCTTAGCCATTTTGCACCACCTGTCAATTTCATTTTTGAAATGTTTGTATTCATTTTCGCCTCATTCATTTATTGCATTTTTATACTTTCTCTTTTCCTCAGTTAATCTCAATATGTCTTGCGTTACCCAGGGATTTCTACTAGCCCTCACCATTTTACCTACTTGATCCACTCCTGCCATCACTATTTCATCTCTCAAAGCTACCCAATCTTCTTCTACTGTACTACATTCTCCTGTTCTTGTCAGTCGTTCCCTAATGCTCCCTCTGAGACTCTCTACAGCCTCTGATTCTTTCAGTTTATCCAGGTCCCATCTCCTTAATTTCTTAAGTTTTTGTAGTTTCTTCAGTTATAACCTGCAGTTCATAACCAAAAAATTGTGGGCAGAGTCCACATCTGCTCCTGGAAATGACTTGCGATTTAAAACCTGTTCCTAAATCTCTGTATTACCACTGTATAGTCAATCTGAAACCTTCCGGTGTCTCCAGGTCTCTTCCACGTTACAAACCTTTTTCATGATTCGTATGCAAAGTGTTGGCGATGATTAAGTTATGCCCTGTGCAAAATTCTATCAAGTGGCTTCCTCTTTCATTCCTCCCTCCCATTTCACTTCATATTCACCTTCTATATTGCCTTCTCTTCCTTTTTACAATCGCTCATGACTATTAAATTTTTCGTCTCCCTTAGCTATCTGAATAATTTATTTTATCACATCATACATTTCTTCAATATCTTCATCATCTGCAGAGCTATCTGGCATATAAAGTTGGACTACTGTCGTCGGCGTTGGCTTCGTCGCTACCTTAGCTACAATAATGCACTCACTATGCTGTTCGAAGCAGCTTATCTGCTTTAATTTTTTTTATTCATTATTAAATCTACTCCTGCATTACCCATATTTGATTTTGTATTTACAATCCTTTATTCACCTGACCAGAAGTCTTGTTCCTCCTGCCACCGAGCTTCACTGGTTCCCACTATTTCTAACTTAAACCTATCCATTTCCCTTTTTAAACTTTCTAACCTACCTACCCGATTAAGGGATCTGACATTCCACGCTCCGACCGACAGAACGCCAGTTTTCTTTCTCCTGATAACGACGTCCTCCTGAGTAGTCCCCGCTCTGAGATCCGAATGGGGACTATTTTACCTCCGGAATATTTTCAAAAATGGTTCAAATGGCTCTGAGCACTATGGGACCTAACATCTATGGTCATAAGTCCCCTAGAACTTAGAACTACTTAAACCTAACAAACCTAAGGACATCACACAACACCTAGTCATCACGAGGCAGAAAAAATTCCTGACCCCGCCGGGAATCGAACCCGGGAACCCGGGCGTGGGAAGCGAGAACGCTACCGCACGACCACGAGATGCGGACTCCGGAATATTTTAACCAAGAGGATGCCATCATCATTTAACCATACAGTAAAGCTGCATGCCCTCGGGAAAAATTACGGCTGTAGTTTCCTCTTGCTTTAAGCCGCTCGCAGTACCAGCACAGCGATGCTGCTTTGGTTGATGTCACAAGGCCAGTTCAGTCAATCATCCACACTGTTGCCCCTGCAACTACTGAAAATGCTGCTGCCCCTCTTCAGGAAGCACACGTTTGTCTGTCCTCTCGACAGATACCCCTCCGTTGTGGTAGCACATACGGTACGGCTACCTGTATCGCTGAGGCATCAAACCTCGTCACCATCGGCAAGGTCCATGGTTAATGGGAGGAGGGAGAGGGTAATAATGATATAAGGTATAAATCCTTGGTATGATATAAGGTATAATACAATTTTCTTTCATGACTCCCTGTGTAGTTAACAGTTTTTAAGTCACTTACAAGCTTATGATTTTAAAAAAAATGTACCCACTGTAGCATTTTCCCCTCATGGTATACTATTTTAGGACACATTTCTCTACGACGTCATAGTGGTAAAAGGGCTCATACTGCGAAGTTTTCTGTATATCTGACTCGATATTATAATCAATGAAATATTATCACACTCCGTTTCAACTCGCGAAGTTTCGTTTCCTCCTCCTCTTCTGCGTGCTTGATGATTTTAGTTAGGGAGTGTAACTTCCACGGATGTCACCGATTGTGGTTGTTTCGAGATAAACGCTCGCAGATGGTCTCTACGTGGTTCCCACTGTAGTGAAGCGCGCGCTTTGAGCGTGCGGATCTGCGGTGCTCACCTTGAAGGCCTCGCGGAACTTGTGCGACATGATGTGGTAGAGCAGCGGGTTGACGGTGGTGCTGAGGTAGTACAGCACGCCCGACACGTACGTCAGCGTGTTGTACAGCACCACGGTGAGAGGGCTGCGCGTCGGGGACTCCCCGTAGATGGCGAGTAGCCGCTGCGCGTGGAACGGCGCCCAGCAGATGAAGAACGCCACCACCACCGCCACTGCAACACAGGGGCTTCTGAAGCTCGCCGAGATCTCTACAGATGCTCTGTCCACGGCCACGGCTCTCGGGGCGTTTTATCGTATGAAGCCTAGCAGCTAGCGGTACCACTGATGTGTGGTAGTGCGGCCTGGCCACTGCCCTGTAATCACTGAAGTTGCCCGATTTCTTAGTGCATAAACGCGGACTGTCTCATGTGTCTATAGGGAATGGTGTACATCTCGTACCCATGCAACCCAGTGTAAGAGCAGTCGTCGAAAAATCTCCTATGGGACAGGAACAGAAAGCGAGTGACATTTCTTGTTCAGGACAAAAGGAATCGAACTTCACAGGAAATGCTACTCTCAGAGTATGCAGATCCATCTTAACCGGTCTCCGAGCGCTCAGCGCGAATTGGCGACAACCTCCCCCCAACCCCCTCTCACACGCCTGCTCTGATTCCCTGAGTGCCATCCAGAGCCTCAGTGATCCGCATCCGGTTCACCCTTTCGTGCACCGGATCCAACGCTCTCTTCAGCAGCTGGCGGACGACGGTTCTCCGGTTACCTTAATGTGGGTTCCTGGCCATGTCGGCATCCCCGGGAACGAAGCTGCAGATGCCGCGGCCAAGGCTGCGGTCCTCCAGCCTCGGACAGCTTCTTGTTGTGTGTCTTCATCTGATTTTAGCAGGGTCATTTGTCAGCGCATTTTTTCGCTGTGGCATGCCGATTGGGCTACACTTACTGACAACAAGCTTCGGGTCTTGAAACCTCTTCCCACGGCTTGGACGACCTCTTCACGCCCTTCTCGTCGCGAGGAGGTCGTTTTGGCCCGGTTACGAATTGGATACTGCCGGTTCAGCCATCGCCATCTGCTGACGGCTGCGCCGGTGCCGTTCTGTCCATGTGGGCAATTGCTGACGGTACGCCACGTTTTAACGTCCTGTCCGCATTTTAATACACTGCGCGTTGGTCTTGGCCTGCCATGTACTCTGGTTGCCATTTTAGCGGATGACTCAGGAGCAGCTGCTCGCGTTCTTCGTTTTATCCACTTGACAAATCTGTCTAAGGACATTTAGTTATGCTGTTTTCTTTTAATCCCTTGCCTGTTAATGTGCTTTTTATAGTGTTGTCCCTTTTGGTTGCTGTTTTAACCTTGTGCCTCACAGTGCATTCATAACTTAGTGTGGGCGCTAATGACCATTGTAGTTGTGCGCCCTAAACCCACAAAAAAAACCGCCCGCTCCCTCCACCCCCCCCCCCCCCCCATACCGTCAAGAAATTAAAGAAAGATCGAAATGGTAATAACATCGAAACCCTTAGCTACCGACAGGTGTTGTTGATATACATCAATGGGGACAGCTGAAAATGTAAGCAGGAGATCCCGGGTTCGAGTCCCGATCGGGGCACACATTTTCAGCTGCTCCCTTTGATATATATCAACAAAATCTGTCGGCAGCTAAGGGTTTCGTTTAATTATCATTTCATTTTAGAGGAGCTGCACGGTCATCAGTGGTATCTGTTCTTTTGGGAACAGATACCGTCTTCATATAAAAAAGATCGATTTTTCAAAAAATTGTTCGTTTCTGTTTCTGTAGAGTTTCATGTATAAAACATACATGTTCAAAAAAATGTAAGCCATGTTATTTGGTGTTAATTGTGCCAATGTGCAGTGCTACACATCTTCACACACAATTCTTCTGTCTCACGTTACTGTACTTCGCTCAATGGAATTCAAACGTGTATATTTTGTAATGGAAGCCATCAAAACTATATACAGGGCAGTGGAAATTACAATGTCCTGTGGTGCCTCTCCTCCTACCAGTCGGACGATTTGACATCCTATCCCCATAAAAAAACCTCATAATTAATGCTGGTTGGATTATTTGTGATTGGGAGAATAGGAACTCTTCAGAAAACTTGCACTATTTATCTCCTATTAGCTAATAACTTACCCTTTTTTCTGACATAAAATTAAATATGGGAAACTTAAACCAGTAAAGACAAGAGACAGGCAAGACAGTACACATTTGTTCAATCCTTAGGTTCCAGCATTTTTTTCTCTCTAATCTTGCTATAGCACTACGTGTCGTGCTTTCCTTCCTGCGAAAGAATCTATTACCTCATCAAAGTTCGTCAAACGTTTTGCTACACGAACAATCTAAATGTCCTTGTCTAATACTGAAAAAGCTGGTAATACGAATAGTACCCAAGACTGCTGTGGTTTGTCAATTTCATTTTGTCTGTTTTGTCACTGTCTGCTAGATAAAACTAAATATGCCTTTCTAATATTTCAGCAGTTGTAACACACGCCATGTCATTTATATAAATAACACGGCAGAATATAATTCAGGAAGCACCAATATCAAATGCCTGCTAGGCTTACTACAAGCCAAAAGTTTTATGTTAGGAAATAGTTCCACATTTCATTCATACGCTCCAATTTTTCTAGCTTGAGGTCAAAAAGTAGTAAAACGAAATTTTTATATAAATTTGGAATCGTCATATTCTTCCATATAATTTGTGTGATGTCCCTATTTTTCTCCTTCCTCGTTCTAACAAACATTATTGTCATCACTAATCCTGTAACTATTCCTGTCAGTGTCAAAACTTTTTCTCCTGTTAGCTTCACTAACCATGCCAGAATCGCAGGTTCAGTTATGCCGCGTTCATTCTCCTTTTAGGTGTTATTACGTGTTCGAACAACGCGTTTCCCCCACCATTCCGAGTATAAGTAACTGGCTGCTAACGGGGCACTATATAACTGACCCTTAGTAGCGCAGCGATATGACAAAAAATTTCTGTCAAAATTTCATTTGATTGGATACACCTAGCAGATAAAATGTAATCTTTCTTATCTGTTATTCCTGTTAGTCGTTTATTTCCTCTCTTGTAGTCTGAATCTATGGATTTCGCTGATAACTATAAAACCGGTACCGGTTATCATTCGCACACCCAATCAACCACATAAACAAACAGCGATTGGAATTCACCCGTTCGGATTTATTCGGCTCAGCTTGTATAGCGCCGTCCCATTAGTGCGGTATACAATTTTATTTCTAGATGCGCGGTCACTCCGCGCGGCTAAAGGCGCCGTGTCATGGATTGCGTGATCTCTCTCACCGGAGGTTCGAGTCAACCCTCCGGCATGGGTGTGAATGTTGTTCTTAACATAAGTTACTTTAAGTTTAGTTTAAAGTAGCGTGTAAGTCTAGGGACCGATGGCATCAGCAGTTTAGTTCCTTATGAATTCACACACATTTTTTGAGATGCGACGGGGATTCCCCTGGCAGAGACATCATGTACACTATGCACGCATTCAAAAATCAACTTATCATTCGTTCAGAAATCAACTTAGGATGTGTTAAAAAATGTTCAAAAACAAACTGGGATGCGTTTCAAAATCATACCAATAATCGATAGACCACCATGCTCTAGAAGCGGGGCGCTTTCTGAAACTAGGCCTTTTTTTTCTTCAAGAATATGTATTTTGCGTCCTGCTGAAATTGCCGTCCCGGGAGGTACCGCGGTTTGCCTCTCCACCCCCGTCCCGCTCCCCCTCAATCCGAGTCTGATGGGCATTTGGCGTTGGGACCTCGCAAAAAGCCTCTGCTCACTGCAGAACATAAAGCTGAACATCTTCAGTGGGCCAAACAAGCCGGAAAGTAGCTGGCTGTAGACATGTAGTCTATTCTGAAGAGTACAGAGTTTGCTTTTTTTTCCAAATGGTTCAAAGCGTCGAATGCAAAGACTGTCCAAGGAGATATTTAACCTCCAGAGCGTTTAGGGTATAGTTGTGGGGTTCACGCCGGAAGTCGTTCTATGGCCTTTTGGGTGTGTTTTTGGTACCATCGTAAGCGGCAGTCAAATTAAAACCGAAAACCCGCCAAAACGGGACCATGGAATGGTTCCATCCAAAACTAAGCACCACATGCATTAAGACATTTAACCCCACTGATAGATGAGACGATTCATTCCTGTTTCGTGGAAAGTGGTCGGCCACTGACGAATCCACAACCGCATCCACTCTTTCACTGCCTCGTTCGACTGAGATCAACGTCCATGCATGACTTCTTCAGGTTGCCAAGGATGTGAAAATCACACGGTCGAATATCCGGACCGTACTGATGATGTTGCAGAGTTTGCCGAGCAAACTGCTGAAGCGTGGTCTTTGCCCGATTGGCAGTGTCGGGGCTGGTGTAATCGTGCAACGGGATGCTTCCTCTGGTCGTCGAGTTCCTCGAGCACACAGCCACAATCAATCTGCAGCTCGATGAAGGCACTTTGCAGAATCTGCGACACTCCATAAAGCAAAACGCCCAGGAATGTTTGCGGACGGAATAATCGGGTTGCACGACAACGCCTGCCCCCACACTGCCAACCGGACGAAGGGTACGCTTCAGACATTTGGTTGAAAACACGGCAACATCTTCCGTGCAGTACGGATCCTTCACCGTGTGATTTTCACATCTTTGGCGAGCTGGGTAAAGACATGCGCGGACGTCGGTTTCAGTCGGATGAGGTAGTGCAAGTGTGGGTGCGATTATGAATACGTCAGCGGTTGACTGCTTCCTGCGAAACAGGAATTGATCACTATGTCTCGAAGTGGGATAAATGTCTTAATTCGTGTGATGATTACTTTTCAATGGAACCATAGTCCCGTTGTGGAGGGTGTTTATTTTTCATTCGCGTGCACCTCATATTTGGGTCTACTCCCTTAAGTTACCGTGAACATGAATCAGGATGTTAATTTCAACATTCTCGGTGACACTTTCTTCTTTTAAGAGGTGACCAGAGGTCTGGTGGCATACGTTCCTGGTTTCACAAACACTCAGACCTCTTACCGCACTTCTTTTAGCACAATACCTCAATGCCACAGAAAATATCTGGCACCAGTTGGAACATCAGATGAAACGCTGCAGTCAACACGTCCGCAATTTTATGGTTCTTATAATGAATGCGTTACGTGTATTAATATCCTGGACGGCGAGTGTTCATCGGACACAGGGCTACAATCAAGAGTGCTCGAGGGAAGTGCCAGGAACTCTCGTTATACATAAGCGATCTGACGTATAGCATGGGCAGCACTCTCCGAATGCTGATGACGGTGCTGTGTAGGGGATAGTGTCATCCTTCAATAACTGTAGGAGAATATAGGATGACTTATTTGGTGTGATGAACGACAGCCTACTCTAAATGTCGAAAAACCTAAATTAATATAAATAGTTAGAAAAAAGGAATTCTGTTGTTGTTGTGGTCTTCAGTCCGGAGACTGGTTTTATGCAGCTCTCCATGCTACTCTATCCTGTGCTAGCTTCTTCATCTCCCATCTCCTACTGCAACCTACATCCTTCTGAATCTGCTTAGTGTGTTCATCTCTTGGTCTCCCTCTACGATTTTTACCCTCCACGCTGCCTTCCAATACTAAATTGGTGATCCCTTGATGCCTCAGACATGTCCTACCAACCGATCCTTCTTGTCAAGTTGTGCCACAAATTTCTCTTCTCCCTAATTCTATTCAATACCTCGTCCTCAGTTATGTGTTCTACCCATCTAATCCTATAATGTTCGAATACAGAGTTAGTGATGCGCTGTTTGGCTCAGTCATCTCGATTGAATATCTGGGCGCAACGTTGGAAAGTGAGATGTTGCTCAAACGTTTCACTAACGTTAGCCGCATTTGGGCACTGGAATGAATCAACTGTAGCAGGCGAAAATTTGTGCGAAAGATGGACACCGAACGCAAGCTGACAACTTAGAGCCTCGATCACCGGAGCACACTTGCCTGCCTGTTACGCACTACTGACGTAGAGCCACTTATCCAAGAATCCGTTACCCGCAGTTCCTGATTCCCATAAGATATGGGCAATGGTGAGCATCGACACTGGAAGAAAGGATCGTTGGTCGTTCTCATCATATATACAGGGTGTTCATTTTAACTGAAGGCATTGAAATATCTCGAAAACTATACATCAGAACAAAAAAGGTTATACCAACGTTCCTCCAAGAACCGACGGGATATTCCACAAACATTAGTTAAATTTAATTTAAAATGAAACAAAATACTCTCAACCCAACAATTACAGCAAGTTACGAACTACTTGATACAAAAACTATTGCAGAATTTTTTGTTAGTGTTTCGTGAGATATCCTTTCGATTCACTGCCTCGATTCTTTACGGCATGGAGTCTACAATATGTTGTGTATCATCTAGCTGCTTCTTGTTACAGGGATTCCGCCGTGAAACCTAATTTTCAGGCTTAACCACAAGTTTTCAATCAGGCTGAGGTCACGTCAAGTTAACTCACTAATGGGATGGTCAGCAAATCATTTATTATTGATTCTAGCGCTTAGACAGGGCGCACAGTCTTCCTGAAACATGCACTGATTTTCCTTACCTTGAAACAAATCAGGAACAGAGCAGACAGTTTCAGCATTATGATATCATATTTTTACTTTTTGGCGTTAATGTTGCTCTGTAACACTTTTTGCAGGCGGCCAAAGCTATGTCTTTTCCCACAGCCCCCCACACCAACTTATAGGTTGCTTCATACTGGCAGTGGTGCACTCACAATAACACGTCTATACGTGGTCGACGACGAACGAACTTAATTCTATCGTCCCCAATGATCCTGAACTCTAAGTAGCTATAACCCAGTCTTCTTGTGTCCACTCCCTGTGTGTATTGCATTGGTTTCTGTCTCTTCATTTTGTACAGGTAAGAGTTACTACTCGCTTGCATAACATTTTCACCAGTTTCGTCTGACCATTCGAGCAGAACACTTTAACCACTGTCTATAAGATGACATTTGCATCTTTTGCGGTACGCCGACGATCATGTAGAGAAAAGCGGCAGATTCTATGACAGTACTTGGTCAGTTAGTATTGGCCTTCTGTCGGTTCTTCGAGCAGTATTCGTTGACCCAACTTCTTCATACCGCTGGCAGATTTACCTCAAATGCAGCTTCGTATACTTCCATCCATACTATTTGCTATATGTGCTTAAGATTAACATTCTTCACGGTGTTTCATTGCCTTACTCCTTTCAGTTGGTGACTAATCAGCGCATTTCGGTACAGGAGACATTGTTTGCAGCACAGTCTTCCATCTCAATTCAGCTCACTCTGAAGAAATTTTACACTTCAACAACAATAGTGGATTGCTCACCTTACAGGTACAATAGAGGTCAGAACGGGTTTTATCACCAGATAAAGCAACAATAATACGCATTTACGAGGTGCGACAATAAAGTAATGAGACTTATTTTCTTTGAAAGATTTGGCAACCCTGCAGGCTTGCATAGACACGATATCTTTGACCTTGGCCTATAAGCTGCTTCTAGTCCAAGCGGCACATCGATGCAACTGCTCAGTCGTGAGTTGTGCTGTAATACGTTAACACGCGTTTGTGTCTCTCGTCACGGAGATGGAACCGCATAATACTGCACAACGGTATGCCATTTCTCTTTGCATTAAATTGGGTGAAAACGCGACGGTAAGCTTCAGAAGGCGTTTGAAGAGGAGGTTATGTCAAGATCTCAAGTTTTTCGTTGACATAAAATGTTTAGTGAAGGCAGAACGAATGTTGAAGATGAAGATCGCAGTGGACGACCATCAACCTCACGGATGGATGTCTACTTGCCCAGGGTGGGTGAACTCGTTTGATCTGATCGAAGATTATCCGTGAAAATGATTGCAGAAGAACTGAACATCAATCGAGAAACAGTTCATCTAATAATAACTGAAGATCTTGGTATGAGAAAGATTTGTGCAAAAATGGTCATCAAAAATCTCACACCACAACAGCGAGAAACAAGGAAAAATGTGGCAGCCGATCAGTTAGAGCAAACGGAAATCAATCCAGAATTGTTGAGCCATGTTATCACTGGTGATGAAAGTTGTTTTTTTCAGTATGATCCAGAGGTAAAACGCCAAAGTTCGATATGGTGCTCAAAGGGATCACCCAGACCAAAAAAATCTCGCATGTCAAAGTCAAAAGTGAAATGCATGCGTGTGTGCTTCTTTGATTCCAAGAGAATTGTTCATAGAGAGTGGGTGTCTCCTGGTCAAACAGTTAACCAATATTACTACAAAGAAATTTTAGAAAGACTTCATGAAAGAGTTCTTCGTATCCGAGCCAACTTTGGATTCTGCATCACGAAAGTGCTCCATCCCATACTGCTCTGTCAGTACAGCAATTTTTAACCTCATAACAAATTTCAGTACTACCAGAGCCACCTTATTCACCAGATATCGCTCTTTGTGACTTTTTTCTATTTCCAAGAGTCAAAACGGCGGTCAAGGGACACTATTTTCAAACGACACAAGATGTCCAAAAAGCTGTGACGAGGGTCTTGGAGGATATTACAGAGTATGATTTCCAGAAATGTTACCGTCAATGGCAGAAGCGTTGGAAAAAGTGAGTGAAATCAGAAGGGAACTACTTCGAAGGAGACAACACTAAACTTGACTAAAACGGTGAGCAACATTTTTTTTTTTTTCACATCAGTCTCATTACTTTATTGTCGCACCTCGTATTATGTTACGCGTCGGAACAGAACAAATAATAAACTTGCTTTGCTGGTGCCTAAGCATGTGAAATACAGTCAAGTATTTAAATCGTTGTCAGTTAAGGTTATACGTTTTTAATAACCATACAACATATCCCATTTTCTAAATACAAGAAGTATTTAGTATTCATATCGTAGAGCCGTGCTGTGACTTGAAAGGTCGTGATCGCCTCACTAGCGGGCATGATATCTTTGGCCAGAGGGTGCGCACGCGTGGTGAAAAGAGGCTTTAGCTGACTATCTCTTGATGTCGAACCGGCAAGGAGTGAGGTGACGCTAGCAGGAACCAAGCGGCTCGGTGTGCCCTGTAGCTAACACGTGACGTTCTTGGAGTCCTTAGTTCGGCGTTGTGCTGGTCCGTCGAGCATGCTAGGCGTGTTTTGGCGGAATATGGGGAAGAGACTGTTAAAGGATCAGTTCGACAGGGCCGCAAGGTGCCGGGACACGTCAAACCGTCACTGTTGCGACTGTGACTTGTAGTCTCGTTTTGGTTAAGCTCAGTCTTCCGTGAGGAAAGTCTTTCTGCTGTGTTTTTTTGTTCTTTGTTTAACGCCTTCATCTTGTTACATGTATTTTTAATGTGTTTGGTCGTTTGTAAATTCAACGAGTGTTACTGACGGCCTCCAAATGGTTCAAATGGCTCTGAGCACTATGGGACTTAACTTCTGAGGTCATCAGTCCCCTGGACTTAGAATTACTTAAACCTAACTAATCTAAGGACATCACATACATCCATGCCCGAGGCAGGATTCGAACCTGCGACCGTAGCAGCAGCACGGCTCCGGACTGAAGTGCCTAGAGCCGCTCGGCCACTCCGACAAGACGGTCTCCGTGCCTAGCATTTGGATTTCACTACTTGCTTGCGACGGCCGTCATCTTGATATGCGTCTTAATTAAACTACTTGTTGGATTATGAATTTAGTGAGAGTTACTGCCTTCGTGCCTAGCTTCTGAATTTCACCGCTTGTTTGTGACCGCTCGAGCAGGAAGTATTTTCTGGGTGATTACCAGCAGCTGTTATTTGCCTTACTTACGGGAAGTGTTCTGTTTGTGACTGTCATTTAATATACATACTGGTTCTCGTTTTTTTGAATTCTCATTATGAGAGATAGATCGCTTTACTTAACCTGCGAGGAACTGCAGTTGGTATACCGCTTTTGGACGATTATGTGTACCTTTTCTCTTGTTTTTAAAATTGCTTTTTAAGTGTATTTTAGCTAATCTGGTTTGCTCTGAGGGGCTATTGTGAAGCGTCCCGGTTCACGGTGGTCTCAATCTATGATTCTTAGACACTTCCACTCTCGGAGTTTCTCTGGGAATTTAGTGCTCGATTATGCGACATTTACTGTTCTCGGAATTTCATGCCTTATTCAATGTATCTACTATTAATTCCTGTTTTGCGTTAAAAAATGGTCCAAATGGCTTTGAGCACTACGCGACTTAACTTCTGAGGTCATCAGTCGCCAAGAACTTAGAACTAATTAAACCTAACTAACCTAAGGACATCACACACATCCATGCCCGAGGTAGGATTCGAACCTGCGACCGTAGCGGTCGCTCGGCTCCAGACTGCAGCGCTTAGAACCTGTTTTGCGTCTTCCCGAGGTTAAGTAATTTATTAATCAGCCTTTGCTCCTGCTGAGATTCAATTTAAATGTAACTGGCTGCTCCTATAAGAGTACTGTGTCTTAATTACATTAGCTGCTGTTGTCGGTAGGGGGGAAAATGATCTTGAATCTTACGTTTTTCTGTGTTTTAAGTGAATCTGTATTTTTATGTTAACAGTATTTAGTACCGTTCTTGTAACTCCCACTCGCCCAGTCCTTCCTCGTCCAGATTCAGTGAGCGCGTACCGGCGTGCGCCAGTCACCATCAAGAAAAAGACACGTAATCCATTAATCTAATATACTACAAGTTACGTACATCTCGTGATGTTAAAATGAATGAACAATACAATAAAGTTTCTAGAATTAATGCCACTACTGTGATTGTGTTGTGCTTCAGGAAAATCGATAGAATTATGTTTATCGGAAATTATACTTGTATAGGCCACATGACGAGTACGTCTAGAACGCAGCACGGAAACAGCGACGTATTTTCGTGTCGGAGGTGCAGTACTGGTGGAGACAGACAGCAGAGTGGCGGTGTCGCACCGTCGCGGCTATTGCGGCGCTCGCCCATCCCCCCTGTTAGGCGCCGAGGCCACCGGGTTGCGATCGCTTATACAGGCCCCTCTCTCCCTACATGCGGCCTACGCCTCGCCCCAATCACGCCAGAGGGGCGAATTCGGCGCCGATGGAGCGCTGCCGGTGCGGCCGAGGACCAATCCGCATCTGGACGCGACATGTACGTATCTGCCGTCCCATCTGGACAGGGGCACCTTTTCTCATCTCGCCGCGATACATCGGGTCCGGCCCACGTCAGCGCGGCGGGGGATTCTGCTGCGGCTACCGTGCCGGCAGTGAATGCTGCCACACCCCGTCGCTCGTCCCTCGACAGCTGTAATAAATAATGCAGTCGAATCCGTCTTGTTACAGGCCGAGCCACTGAGCTGTAACAAGGTGCCCAGTGGAGGCGCGGTGCCGATGACTCTGGTATACAAGGCTTCAGCCAGAAAAAAAGCCTGCACGCCCCGGCCTGGTTGCGTAGTCCAGTGTGTTTTCAAACGAGTAACGTGATCAAAGTCACTACAACCGTTAGTCTCTGGTCATAAATGCAGAGTGCTTTGAGTCGAAATACGAAGCATTCGGTGTCAATGATTTCATGCAGGTTTTCCTCAAAATACGTAAACATATACTACTGGCCATTAAAATTGCTACACCAAGAAGAAATGCAGATGATAAACGGGTATTCATTGGACAAATATATTATACTAGAACTGACATGTGATTGCATTTTCACGCAATTTGGGTGCATAGATCCTGAGAAATCAGTACCCAGAACAACCACCTCTGGCCATAATAACGGCCTTGACACGCCTGGACATTGAGTCAAACAGAGCTTGGATGGCGTGTACAGGTACAGCTGCCCATGAAGCTTCAACACGATACCACAGTGCATCAAGAGTAGCGACTGTAGTATTGTGACGAGCCAGTTGCTCGGCCACCATTGACCAGACGTTTTCAGTTGGTGAGAGATCTGGAGAATGTGCTGGCCAGGGCAGCAGTATCCAGAAAGGCCCGTACAGGACCTGCAACATGCGGTCGTGCATTATCCTGCTGAAATGTAGGGTTTCGCAGGGATCGAACGGAGGGTAGAGCCACGGGTCGTAACAAATCTGAAATCAAACATCCACTGTTCAAAGCGCCGTCAATGCGAACGAGAAGTGACCGAGATGTCTCGAGATGACTGGGTGTTGTGTGATGTCCTTAGGTTAGTTAGGTTTAAGTAGTTCTAAGTTCTAGGGGACTGATGACCATAGATGTTAAGTCCCATAGTGCTCAGAGCCATTTGACCGAGATGTGTAACCAATGGCACCCCATAACACCACGCCGGGTGATCCGCCAGTATGGCGATGACGAATACACGCTTCCAATGTGCGTTCACCGCGATGTCGCCAAACACGGATGCGACCATCATGATGCTGTAAACACAACCTGGATTCATCCGAAAAAATTACGTTCTGCCATTCGTGCACCCAGGTTCGTCGTTGAGTACACCATCGCAAGCGCTCCTGTCTGTGATGCAGCGTCAAGGGTAACCGCAGCCATGGTCTCCGAGCTGATAGTCGATGCTGCTGCAAACGTCGTCGAACTTTTCGTGCAGATGGTTGTTGTCTTGCAAACGTCCCCATCTGTTAATTCAGGGATCGAGACGTGGCTGCACGATCCGTTACAGCCGTGCGGATAAGATGACTGTCATCTCGACTGCTAGTAATACGAGGCCGTTGGGATCCAGCACGGCGATCCGTATTACCCTCCTGAACCCACCGATTCCTTATTCTGCTAACAGTCATTGGATCTCGACCAACGCGAGCAGCAATGTCTCGATACGATAAACCGCAATCGCGATAGGCTATAATCCGACCTTAATGAATGTCGGAAACGTGATGGTACGCATTTCTCGACCTTACGCGAGCCACCACAACAACGTTTCACCAGGCAACGCCGGTCAACTGGTGTTTGTGTATGAGAAATCGGTTGTAAACTTTCCTCATGTCAGCACGTAGTAGGTGTCGCCACCGGCGCCGCCAACCTTGTGTGAATGCTCTGGAATGCTAATCATTTGCGTATCACAGCATCTTCTTCCTGTCGCTTAAATTTCGCGTCTGTAGCACGTCGTCTTCGTAGTGTATCAATTTTAATGGGCAGTAGTGTAAATACATGGGCGTATTGAAGGAAGTAAGCATTTCTAGGGGCCAGTCCAGTACAGTTTTAAATAAGAAGAAAAATCAGGATAAGAAATTCCTCGACAACTTTCACCAGTTATACAGAGTGACAGTTATTGAACTATATGAAAAATAAACGTAAATTAGTCACAATCTACGGCGCGCACACCCTTTATTCAACACGTAAACGTCAGTACAGATATTCGGCTCTAGGTTATGACATATTCGATATGTCTGGCATCAATGGCGATGATGTGGCACAGACGAAAGCGAAATTCTGCATGACCCGCTGAAGTGTCGGAACATCGATGCTGTCAATGACCTGCTGAATGACTGTTTTCAGGTTTTGGTGTTTTTTATGTACACCTTGTCCCCACAAAAGGAGTCGGGTGTGTTCAGATCCGGAGAATATGGCGGCCGAGTGGGGCCCCATGCCAATGGCCTCTGGGTAACCCAGAGCCAGAATGCGGTCCCCAAAATTTCTCCTCCAGGACATCACTCTCCTGCTTCGATGGAGTCGAACTCCGTCTTGCACGAACCACATCTTGTCGAAATCAGGGTCACTTTGAATAATGTGGATGAAATCATCTTCCAAATCTTTCACTATCGTTAGATTTCTCCGCGCCATCAACGAATATCGCACCGATTATTCCGTTACTGGAAACTGCACAACACGGAGTCACCCGTTGAGGGAGAAGAGATATCTCGATTGCGAAATGCGTTCTCTGTCCCCAAAATGTGCCAAATTTTGATTATTGACGAACCCATCCAAATGAAAATGGGCTTCGTCGCTAAACCAAAACACACAAAGCGTACTAATTCGCATCATGCCCCGCGGCCAACCGCGTAGTTTGAACGTCGTAACGCAAACCGTTCAGAAGTTACGACAGTTTCTTCACAAAGTTCAGTAATTGTCACCCTGTATGAAGAATTCTTACAGCACCGTAGAGCTCAACAGCAGGCATTGCTAGATCGAATTTGTCGAAAATCCGGACTTAGGGACTGATCGTTTTGAAAGTCTGCGGAATATGGACCTAAAATCCGGGCAAAAAAAGTACTTGTTTATACTTTCTTAAAGTTTCTAGTTTGAAAAGTCGTTATCGAAACTCAAACAGATGTCATGAAGCTACCTTGTCCCTTCAGTGCAAAGCTTATTGCCTCATGGTATATCGCAGTAGATATTGTCAAGGTTATGCAGTGCGTTGTTAGTGGATAACATGCTTATTTCCAAATTTGTGTAAACATAGTAGATTGGAGAAACAAGAAGAGCTGTAAGGTCGATGCCGTTTATTGTTCTAATTTGTAACAAGGCATGGAAGTTCATTATTATGTGCATATTTGCACTTGTCCAACATAAACGAAAATTACAACAGTTTGAAAATGGATGTTTTATTAGTTGTCCTGATATCTATGACTCACAAACTTGTCTACAAAAAACTCATAACAGAAAAAACCGCTCATTAAGGGTTAACATGTGAAGAAACAAACGCACAGTAAAGAACGGTACGCTTTGCGTTTCTGAAGAATACTAATGAAACGTTATTTTGTTTATTTATTTAGCCTGATCTCAACAGAGCCATCACCCCCTCTCTTACATCGGACGACGGTTTCACACATACAGTGCCTTTTTTTATATCATACTTACCTAGGCTTGTTACTACATGTAATTAATACATCCTAACTAGCAACTTGGTTCATTCAAACTGTTTGTATTTACTGTGTTTTGAAATATAAACATGTTACATGCGATTTCAGGCTTTCTCGGCGTATTTCAGCTATGAATTCTTCACGGGTTATCAGCCGAGTGGTGTCGTTCAAATGGTTCAAATGGCTCTGAGCACTATGGGACTCAACTGCTGAGGTCATTAGTCCCCTAGAACTTAGAACTACTTAAACCTAGCTAACCTAAGGACATCACAAACATCCATGCCCGAGGCAGGATTCGAACCTGCGACCGTAGCGGTCTTGCGGTTCCAGACTGCAGCGCCTTTAACCGCACGGCCACTTTGGCCGGCGAGTGGTGTCGTCTTCTAGTCACCTGAAGATGATGGATACGCAATCCATTGAAACGCTTCGATTAGAAGACGACGCCACTCGGCTGATAACCCGTGAAGATTTCATAGTAGAAATATGTTGTCTAAATTACTTGCGTGTCGTGTCCCCACAACTGATTGAACTGAGAATGACGACTTGCGTTGTGCACACGTTGAAGTCAGCTGCCTTCCAAGTTCTGTTTCGCAATTCAAACTAAAGTCCGGAACGAACGACTTCTGGAGGGGCGAGGGGTGGTTACTGCCATGGAATGAAAATACTAGTTGACATACCAAAAGAGATTGTGGGCAGTCAGTGGAGGAGAAGGGGAAGAAGTTGAAACACTATTCAGAATTCAGAAACAACTGTCTGGCAATAACAGTACAACGATGGACGTCACGCGGCTGGGTCTTTTAGAAATGTACAATTCGGGCTTACACTGAGACGCTTTCGTTTACCGGCTGAGTTAGATAGTTAGTTACATGTTATGTTCATCATTTTAATGATTCTTTTACAGAAATGTTGTGAAGCGAGTCAGTTTGCAGGGTACGTTATACAGGATTCGTGTAAACATTGATTGGTCGCTACCTCCTGGTAGTCCGTATTCTAACTCTCTTGGTCTCATCCACCGGCGCTTTCACAAACTCGTTTCGGAACTTTAAAGTTATCGATAATTTTTGAAGTGAATACACGTTACATTTCTAATTGTTAGCAGTGCCCAAAAGACGGGACATCTGATGTCCAGTGTAAGGCATATGCGGGACATTCCGTAAGAATGTAGGCATCTGGCGACACTATGGCCAGCGTTGTCTTGCTCATACAGGACAAATGCAGGTACTGTACAAATAATTTAGAGGATGCGGTAACCCTAAGGTATGTTTTAAATATGTACAATCTAAATACTGCAATATTCTGTTGCTTTATTGTAACTGGTAGACTATAGACTGCTGTAGCTCGTGTCGCTTAAGTTACTCTCCGCACCCTGTCCTATATGTACGCTGTTAAACAGATATAGAAACCTATGACACTTGTGCATATCACCTTGCTTTCTTCTGAATATCAATATTTGCCATTGCAGATATTTCGACGATGAAACAGGTAGCAAGTGGTCCAGTAAGTTACTACGTCTACCGTAACTTATATTCCGTGCAGTCACTGCTTCAAGTTATAAATGAGAAGTAATGTTATTTTATAAAAATCCTTTTAACAGGGTACTTCGCCTGAAGCCAAAGTTGCACAATAGAAGGAAACAGAATTAAAACTGACAATTGCAGGAAGCACGAAGTCGTTAAAAAATTACGGAACTGTCTGCCCATCTTCAAAGAAAGTTTTTTTTGTATGATACAACCAAAACAAGGAACAGTACTCAGTGCAGCCATGCTATTTCTTTTTTGTTGTTTCATTACCGATCAATAAAAAGTCATAACAAACAAAATAACAAACGCAAAATATACTCTTTGAAGTTCCGTTGCATTGGCTTACTTGACAAAACGGAAGTTGTTCATCCAAGCGACTCCCTACCACAGTAAGGTCTGCATTCAAAATGGTTCAAATGGCGTTGAGCACTATGGGACTTAACATCTTAGGTCATCAGTCCCCTAGAACTTAGAACTACTTAATCCTATCCAACCTAAGGATATCACACACATCCACGCCCGAGGCAGGATTCGAACCTGCGACCGTAGCGGTCGCGTGGTTCCAGACTGAAGCGCCTAGAACCACTCGAACACAGCGGCCGGCAGTCTTTCTTAATGAACTGCTGCTCAACATAATCCACTCCGATTCTCCTCATGATTCCCTTTCATACATCTTCGCCCCTTCCAGTTTCAGTACCCTCCATTCTTTTCCCATCCACATTCCCTCAGCCTCACCTTCGGCCTCTCTTTATTCTACAGTTCGTCATTTCTTGCATGCACCATAGGCACCCATTGCACGCCCTTATTGTTGAAGAGACATAAGAGGTAAACAAGACAGAGTAATTTACAAGAAGATTTTGCTCTTATTTCTGAAACGTGCAAGACAAACATAAGTACAACAAAACAAGGTGATATGGTGTTATGTGCTTCGGCCATGAGCAGGCACAGATTCATTCTCAGGGTAGGAAGGCCGTTGAAATACGGTGAAACGTGATTTTGTAGTTCATAAGTAAAATATTTCATACAATGACGTGGTACAACACCCAAAAGAATTTTAATCATCTCAAATTCTTCTTCTTTAACATCCAAGCATGTTTCAATGAAGTATCACCTCCGTCACTGGGTTCATGTATTTTATGTCAAGTGGCATGTAAAATTATTTTGGGTTCAAAATATAGTGGTGTTTATATTTATAACAAAACGAAAGTTATACATTAGTACCACATACTGATGTTTATGTGACTGTCATGTCATTTACAGTACAGCTGATATATTGCCCCAGTTTGTCATACGCAATTAATAGAGATTACGTACATCAATTGGAGAAATCGTAATATGCTGTTGAGAAATGATTTTACTACAGGGGTTGGGGGAGGGAGGTGGGCTTGGAGGGGGGGGGGGGCGTGTAGGGGGGGGAGGTTCGTATACGTATATGAGACGCACGCGTGCTTTAACTTAATTTAAATCCATCTTCTTGCATAAATGATGTATTAACGTGTCACCATAAAACACTCGTTTCTATTAGTATTAAGTCCATGCGGCTGGCCGGCCGAAGTTGCCGTGCGGTTAAAGGCACTGCAGTCTGGAGCCGCAAGACCTCTACGGTCGCAGGTTCGAATCCTGCCTCGGGCATGGATGTTTGTGATGTCCTTAGGTTAGTTAGGTTTAACTAGTTCTAAGTTGTAGGGGACTAATGACCTCAGCAGTTGAGTCCCATAGTGCTCAGAGCCATTTTTGAACCATGCGGCTGAATTTAATACAGTTGCATCCGAGCCGACCGGAGTGGCCGAGCAGTTCTAGGCGCTACAGTCTGGAACCGCACGACCGCTATGTGCTGCCTTGGGCATGGATGTGTGTGATAGTTAGATTTAAGTAGTTCTAAGTTCTAGGGGACTGATGACCACAGTAGTTAAGTCCCATAGTGCTGAGATCCGTTTGAACCAGTTGCATTCGAAAAGAAATCCAAGTTCGCAAAACCGTTATTTATAATGTCTAGCAATGATGGAAAAAAATTCTTCTCAAATGTTTGAAATTTGATGAATAACTCGCTATGTGGTTGTCCATAATAATGTCACTAATTACGACTTCCTTGAATATGTGCTTTTTCTCCAACTCTTCCACTGTCACGGTAAATCGTGGCAAATGAGCAAACATGTTAATGTCAAATTGGTAATAGTGCATTAATACTTCCTGTGTACGGCTCCGCAGATTTAAATTAAATGTAAAATTCTACGCATCTAGAGGGTGGGAAATAAACATCCCTTGTTGGGATCGGTAATTTAAAAATCAGGGGATGTGATGATTTAATGTACAAGCGAAGGGGCGGGGGCAAATTCCCGCCAACCCCCTCCCCGCCTCTGCAAATCGTGCGGCTTTCCCCGTAGGAGGATCGAGTCCTCCCTCGAGCGTTTAAACAGTAGTACTACTGACAACATGAATTGTGCATGTGACGTTATCTATATATATTTGACGATGCTGGTGCTGATTCCGCATTTAACATTTGACGATGCCACTATGGCTGCAGTAGATTAGGACTTTGTTTCTGTGAAACAGATCTGATGATGGTCATTAAAGACCGAAACCGGTAATCTGTTATCAAATAGTTTGTGACCATAGACGTAAATTAAAGGAAACTTGTAGCAGGTTATTTCACAGAAAGTAAATGAATCCACTGACGACGGTGAAATATTTTCTACGTGATTTTATGTTCGGCTGTACCCACTGTAACTGAGAAGTTTAACGGTATGTTCAACAAATATGTAGTCTATTAACAGCACATCGTACTTACAAGATACTTTAAATTACGTTAAAAATGTTGTTGTAGGCTTCTGTCACAAAGAGTTAATATTCACTGAAGCACGTTTTGATTTTAATGAAGAATGATTCGTGTTTGCTCAAAGCAGAACCATATTTCCGTAATTGTTCCGTATATTTGTAAGCAAACATGAACAAAATGTTAGCTTCAGCAACAAGATAAATATTGTGCGATTTCAGTACTCAGTTTGTTGATGAAAACTCGACTGGTGCAGGATCGTGGTTTATTCGGTTGTGGAGGGGGAGGAGCCTGGGTGTGGACTGGAGTTGGGCGCACTCACCGAGCATCTTGACGACGTGCCTGGTGGCCTTGGAGTGCGTGTTCTTGGGGTAGTTCTTGCGGCCGTCCTGCTGGTGCTGCTGCTGGTGCTGGTGGTGGTGGTGCTGGTGCGTCTTGAGGCGGACGCTGCCCGAGGCGTCCCTCCTGGAGAGCACGCTGGAGCGGCGCAGCTGCAGCCCGATCAGCACGTACAGCACGCTGATGAGCGTCATTGGCGCCACGAAGAAGACGCACGTCGAGATCTGGAAGGCGTACGGGATCACCACGCGCTTCACCGTGCACGTCGTCAGCTCCGGGTTGGGCGACCGCCCGTTCTTCGGCTCCTGCAACATGTGAAGCGGCGCCAAAATTAGGCCCGGAAATTTCCTCTGCTCGGGACCTGTCCCGAAACGTATCGCAGTGCACCACTCACGTAAACACGACGTTATTAAAAAGTAGCACAAAATTGACGTTGGCTCTCTTGTATTAACACAGTCCAAGTATCCAGCAATAAAGTGAGTTGTCCAGCTGCAGGAGTTGACAGTAAACAAATGGAAACACAAGCAAAATGTCATTCACTTTACGTTACCCCTAGTTATTTGCACTGTGTTTTAGTACATGAACTGTGCTACGGCGCGCATTGGTGCTGTTTGTACGTTTCTGCCCTCCGCTGGAGGCGAGACGGTATCGTTTAGTTGGGACGGTTGCGGTTATTTGTCTTCTTCTCGTGTTAACTGGCGCCACTCGGTTTCGAAAGCGTTGCCTGTCCGCTAGTGGCAGCAGCGGCGGTTATCGATATGTAGTAACTGTTGCCCTACGTTTGGAGCGACGTCGTTGTTTTTCTGGGTCGTGAGAGTGGCTAGTTCGGTTGGGGACTGAGGTGGAGGCAGGTCCGCGCAGTGCGGAACATGCCAGGACCTCTGACGGCACGCATGGATTGCCTGATGGAAGGGCTGCAGTCACGTGGCTACACAACTTCGTCGTAAACCGGATCCAGCAAGCTTTAAGATGAGTGTATTTCAGTCCAAGTAGAGCGCAGTCAGTCACCCCTGTGGGGCCCTGTAGTACGTATGTGATGATGTGACAGATTATCATCGCGCTGTCATGTGCAGTTAGGTGGATCTGCGTACCTCTTAGTACTTGAAGACCCTACTGCGTTAAAAGCACTTGGCTCTGTGATTAGACGGTATGGTTGTTCAACTGTGAATTAATAAAGCAATTAAGAGATTTGTTTCATTCTGCCAAACGTCGTCAGAGTTGCCACTGTGAGTTCAGTGTGCGTTTGTGTACCTAATGAACTTCATGTCACTCATTTGGCATTTGGTTTTGGCTCGGTGGCTTGTTTGTTCAGATGTTCGGACGAAAAGCTGGTAGTGGTTTCTCTCTCGTTCCAGGCGCTCTAAACACAGTATTCTGGGGACATGCTGCAGACCGACGGTTCCGGCTTTGGCGTATTGTTCCATCGTTGCATTTGGTTTATCGGTCGTCAGGTAGCTTCAGCACGTTATCGTTAGTCATTTGTTAGACTGCCACTAGTCTGAGTTACCAACTTGTGAAGTGAATATAACTCTTGGCTGCCTACATCATCGCCCGCGAAAGTGTTTGTTGCTGGACCTCCTGAGAGGTCGATTCCTGGAGCACAGTCTGTGACTGGTCCTTGTATTGTATTATTTATTACCATATGTAGTAATGCCTACATTAAAGGTTATGTATGGCTAGTTAATAGTTCTGGTCACCTACTGGAATAAATCTAGCAGTGTAAGGGTTGTGTTACAATGTTACCATCATCTTATTTTACCAGTTTGGAGGTCAGATGCTTGTTTCTTTTAATTAACCTTTGCTTGTATTTGCTGTTTTACAGCTGGTTTTAAAATTTTTAGTATTATTGCTGTTCGTTGTGTGTAAGGCATTCAGCCGTGATCACAGTGGACTTTTTTCTTAAACATTATCTGTATCAGTATTTTACGGTAATCTGCTAAATTGTAACGCAGCGAAAACACTGCTATTTACACAGTTGTTTATTCCTTGATTAATAACGTGTGGTATTTTTAATTTATTTTTGAGTCTGGAATTACTGTTTGAAAAATAAATGCGTGTAAAGGCAACCAATAGTAACTGATTACGGCCCCGTCCACAATTGTAACCGAATCCTGCCTTCCCTCGACTATCACGTTTCAGTACAGGTGTTTCAAATCCAGTTTTTCTTATGTTTTTAATAACGTGTTGTTTACCTGCATGTTGCAGTGTATTATGTTTACGAACAATTTTTTAAGAGAAGAACTGGATCATTGAATAAAAATAAAACGTCCTATTAAGAAACGTGTTCTGCTATTCAGATCTTCGCAGCGAACCAAGTTATAAGAAAGACGATCATATTGGTTACCGCATGTTAGCTAAACACCTTTTTGGAAAGAGATTGTATTGGGCTGTCCGCATAAGTGGGGAACCATGTATTGTGTTCGTTCGAGCAGTGAATTATTCCTGACTGTCCCTGATACTTGCAAGCTATTTAATGAAGGCTATATGCATCACTTAGGCTTTAATATTTCTTTCCATGGATGTACCCTGTCACACCTAAATGTTTCGAGTCAGGGTTAATGAAAAACAGAGAAAAGGTGTTCTTGATAGTCTCCCTCCAATTGAGTACAGCGCACAAAAGCGTTCATAGAGCCACGCGAAATTGTCAGAGAAATTCTTCTTTGGAATGTTGTTCAACTCACACGTCACACTGATTTGGTGTTATGTCGGCAGAACGTTACCCTTCATATGAATTTCTGTACTTCGTCGTTTTGTGTAGGTTCGTATTGATAACACTACGTCTCTTCAATTTTTTCTACAGTCCATGAAGAATATGAATTCTACGAATAATAATTCTACGAGACAGTGTAACCCGTTCATTAGAAGTTAGTATGTTCTACGTGTAGTGACGGATTTGTCATTGACAGCAGGTCAGTCAAACTGTGACTGGCTGGCTGAAATGGTTTCTGCAGCCGGCCAGGTCCAGCCCAACCACATGGCTAGCGCTCAGACAAACTATTAAAAAGTATTTCTTGTTCAACGTAGCTCGTAATTTTTAAGAACTACTTTCCATTTTCGAGACTCTTAGTTTTCACACTACCTCACTCTCGGAAGTTGGATGAGAAATTTGGAAACTGATAATGTAAAAATGTAAGTACTTTCAGAAAAATGCACTTGTGCTGGGGGTCTTTCCGTGAATATTAATTCCCCTCTCCCCCATTCCCCTCTCCCCCACCCCAAAATATATCTGTGCCTGCTTCCATGAAATGTTTCACAGAGCTATTAACGGTAGGAATCTTACTATTCATAATTGAATTAAAACATTGACCTAAAATTCTGAGAGTACGCAGTTTTCAGAAGAGGACAGTTGTTTATTTTCTGCTTGAAACGCCCTCTAGTGAGAACTGCCCGCACTTTTCGTTTTACAACAATATTTGAATATTATTATGAAAGTTAGCAAGATCGCTCATGTATAAGTGTTACGTGATTATCTAAAATGCTTCTTACTTTTAAGTTAACTGTGCGTTATATATTTTACAGGATACCTCCGTTACATGTCAATACCTCACAGTGACAGTGCTTTTCCTCTGCCATTCTCTCCTTCCTCCCTTCCTTGCTCATAATCCAGGATGGGCCACTCTGAATGGTGCAGACTGGGTTTAATAACCTGCTAGATGCCACGGAATGTTTTCACGAGCGTAGTATAGTGATAACAATAAATAAAACAGCCTCTGGTCGCAAGGATGGTTTTATAAATTTTTTATTGCATGCACTATTTCGCAATTTCACTTGTAATCTCTAGATGTACCTGTGCCTATATTTCCCCAAAAATTACATACGTCAATACATATATGACATAACATTATTTCCCGTGAAGGACATGTTATATGTATGTGTCAAGTCTATCGGTAGTAAATTTAACTGAGTGTTATTATGTTTAAATCATAATATAATATATAATATAAAATACCAACTATTGAGTCAATAATTTTTCAGTCTTTAAATAGTAATGTCATTACACATTTCTTGTTAATTGATTTCCAACTGAATAGATAAAATGGCTCTGAGCACTATGGGACTTAACAGCTGTGGTCATCAGTCCCCTAGAACTTAGAACTACTTAAACCTAACTAACCTAAGGACATCACACACATCCATGCCCGAGGCAGGTTTCGAACCTGCGACCGTAGCAGTCGCGCGGTTCCGGACTGCGCGCCTAGAACCGCGAGACCACCGCGGCCGGCTGAATAGATAGTGGAAGCGTATAACGACTTCCCAGAAGCAAAAAAAAATTTTGGAATTGACAGCAATATCTATACTGAACATGAGTGAGCTTAATTTGAGATGTACTTCGACATAGAACGAAAACCTTTTTATGCCGCACAGGTTGTACTGACAGACTGCAAAATTCGCACCTGTGCGAACGTCATATGATAAAACAGATGTTACTACAATTGCTGTATTTATCTAATTTTACCCATGGTGTCATCATTCACAGCCAAAGAAAAAATGTTACAGTAAAAGCATGTACTACCTTACGCGTTTCACACTACCACGCAATGTTAGCATCCCTTTTTTTCGTTTAAAATTAAGGGACCTGTATAAGGAATATACCTTTTAAGACATAAACCATTCACGCAATTGAAACTAAAAGGATCTTGACATAATTAGGTACTAATCTGTACTACATGGGCTGCTTAGCCATTTTCTCAGAGCTATTGTCTGTGTAATGGAATAAAAGTGTTATAAACCATCACTGCAGCCTGATGCTATTTTATTTATTGTTGTTAAAATAAATGGCTGTGGTCCCACCAATACACTACGATGGATAGTCCAGGCCTGTACTAAAGTGCTGTTCCATTTATTTTACAGCTTGTGACTGTTTTCTTCAAGAAATATTTGATTTTTCACAACTAATGATTAACCCTAGAAATACCAAAGCGTGGGGGGAGGGGGTGTGGTGGGGATGGGGAGGGGATGGGATTTGTGACCATCACCACAAATACCTGAAAGCTATTTTCGCTAAATTTGTTTAACTTTAATTAACAACATAGTTTCTAAATACTCACTGATATATCAGTCGGGTACAGAACGTGAAAATATCTTTTAGCACAATATTAACAGCATCAACGCTTTTTCCGTAAATGTTTACGCCGAGTGGAGGGCTACTTTATGACCACAACAAAAATTAAAAAAATAAATAAAAATTCCGTTAACTGTCGTTGATTTTCATTCACAACACATCTTTTCCAGTCATCTACTTGTACACTACTGGCCATTAAAATTGCTACACAAAAAAAAAAAAAAAAAAAAAAATGCAGATGGTAAACGGATATTCATTGGACAAGTATATTATACTAGAACTACATGTGGTTACATTTTCACGCAATCTGGGTGCATAAATCCTGAGAAATCAGTACCCAGAACGACCACCTCTGGCTGTAATAACGGCCTTGATACGCCTGGACATTGAGTCAAACAGAGCTCGGATGGCGCGTACAGGTACAGCTGCCCATGAAGCTTCAACACGATACCACAGTTCATCAAGAGCAGTGACTGGAGTATTGTGACGAGACAGTAGCTCAGCCACCATTGACCAGACGTTTTCAATTGGTGAGACCTCGAGATTGTGCTGGCCAGGGCAGCAGTCGAACATTTTCTGTATCCAGAAAGGCCCGTACAGGACCTGCAACATGCGGTCGTGCATTATCCTGCTCAAATGTAGGGTTTCGCAGGGATCGAATGAAGGGTAGAGCCACGGGTCGTAACACATCTGAAATGTAACGTCCACTGTTCAAAGCGCCGTCAATGCGAATAAGAGGTGATCGAGACGTGTAACCAATGGCACTCCATACCATCACGCCGGGTGATACGCCAGTATGGCGATGACGAATACACGCTTCCAATGTGCGTTCACCGCGATGTCGCCAAACACGGATGCGACCATCATGATGCTGTAAACACAACCTGGAGTCATCTGAAAAAAATGACGTTTTACCATTCGTGCACCAGGTTCGTCGTTGAGCACACCATCGCAGGCGCTCCTGTCTCTGATGCAGCGTCAAGGGTAACTGCAGCCATGGTCTCCGAGCTGATAGTCCATGCTACTGCAAACGTCATCGAACTGTTCGTGCAGATTGTTGTCTTGTCCCCATCTGTTGACTGAGGGATCGAGGCGTGGCTGCACGATCCGTTACAGCCATGCGGATAAGATGCCTGTCATCTCGACTGCTAGTGATACGAGGCCGTTGGTATCTAGGACGGCGTTCCGTATTACCCTCCTGGACCCACCGATTCCATATTCTGCTAACAGTCATTGGATCTCGACCAACGCGAGCAGCAATGTAGCGATACGATAAACCGCAATCGCGATAGGCTACAATCCGACCTTTACCAAAGTCGAAAACGTGATGGTACGTATTTCTTCTTCTTACACGAGGGATCACAACAACGTTTCACCAGGCAACGCCGGTCACCTGCTGTTTGTGTATGAGAAATCGGTTGTAAACTTTCCTCATGTCAGCAAGTTGTAGGTGTCGCCACTGGCGCCAGCCTTGAGTGAATGCTCTGAAAAGCTAATCATTTGCATATCACAGCATCTTCTTGTCTGTTAAATTTCACGTCTGTAGCACGTCATCTTCGTGGTGTAGCAACTTTCATGGCCAGTAGTGTATAAGAAGATGCATGCTACTGTTGATCCTTTGTGCCTTCCAGAATGACGAGATCACCAAGGGGATACCAAGAAACCATTCACCAGACCATAACGCCTGCTCCTCTGACCTGGACCTTCTAGACGTTTGTTGCAGGGTCGTACACTCCAAAGACGATCTGTCCGATGTAGCATAAAACGTGATTCACCTGTAAAGGCTACCTGTGGCCACTCAGTGAACGTCGAGCTCCGGTACTGGTAGAGCAAATTCTAGGTTTCGTTGCCGATGAGGAGCAGTCAGTCTGGGTGCATGAGCCATGCGCCTGCTGCAGAGCGTACCAACGTTCGGTGAACGGTCTTGAAGAGACACCATTGGTAGCCCATTGGCTCATATGAGCGGTTAGTTGCTCAGCAGTTGCACGTCTGTTTACCCGTACACACCGCTGCAGGCATCGTTTACCCCTGGTATGTACGGCTTGTGTGTGCAACATGGCTGCCTCGGCGCCGGTTTTGGAAAGCGCTATTTTGCCAGTCACGCTATACTTTAACCACAGCGGAATGCGAGCAGTTTACAAAGCCGTTTCAGAAACACTTCCATCTTTGGTCCGAAAGCCCATGATCATGCTACTTTGGACGTCAGAGAAATTGCTCCATTCCCGTATTGCGACTACGACAAAACTGTTTTACGAGTCCCTTACCCCCCCCCCCCCCCACCCCTCCACGACATCCTTTATATACCATCCACTGCTAGTGCTGGCACCTAACGTCTGTGAGTGATTATTGAACGTTGACATCGAAAATGGGCAGTGTTCCCATTAATGTGATTGGAACGTGTGTTAATTCTCCAGTTGCCGGCCGTTGTGACCGAGCGGTTCTAGGCGCTTCAGCCCGGAACTGCGCTGCTGCTACGGTCGCAGGTTCGAATCCTCCCTCGGGCATGGATTTGTATAATGTCCTTAGGTTAGTTAGGTTTAAGTAGTTCTAAGTCTAGGGGACTGATGACCTCAGATGTTAAGTCCCGTAGTGCTCAGAGCCATCTGAACCATTTGAATTCTCCAGTTACATAGGTTTATTGTAACATTCTATTTTTAAAATGGTTACATTATCTGTGAAAGGTTGAGCCGTATTTCGTCCATGATGCACAGTCTTGCAGCTTGACACGAATGAAGGTGTTCCACCGCGGAACACTTGATAGATATTTGCAAATGAACATAATTTCCTTACTGTCTTAACAAATTTCTCTGTCTTGAAAATGAAAATTTATGTTGGTTACTATAGTTTCCGTATCATCATGTCTCTAACTTGTAACTAATTTTGGTAGTTTTCTTTCGTGATTTCCTTACTAATTATTGATTTGTAGTACATTAGTAATGTAACGCTTAGACTATTAAATACGGTATGGAAAAGATTTTCTCCACTGCAACAATTAAAAAAAATACTCTAGCACACAAAGTTAATGATACAAATTGAAAATGGAATGAGAAAATGTATCAAACATCTATTACACGTCTGGACGGAGGCGAAAGTCTGAAATGCGTTCCAAGGTACAACACCCTCCTCTACATTGAGAAAGCAGCAAAGGAAACCGAAATATATTTGGAAAGGGAATTAAAACTCACGAAGAAGAAACAAATATATATTTGGTGTTTGGTCTTTTGTATTTGTCCGAAAGAACAGACACCACGCCCATAGGGGATATGCCGCGAGTAATGAGGCTAATGGGCAAGGGCCACAATAATAGTAGTGTATGGTTAAGTTGAAAATTTGGTTCCGACTGGAGGCGTGCTAGGATAGTCCGTTCAGTCACGGTGACCACTGTGTCCACATTCCTTAGTGGTCAGAGCATCTGTCTAGTAAACAGAAGACCCAGGTTCGAATCCCAGTCCAGCACAAAATTTCTACTTTTGACTTGGATTTCAGTCAATGCCCACTCGCAGCCCATGTGCAATTCCTTTGTGTCTTAAGAAGAGATAAAAATCCCGAAGTTTGCCGGTGAATTTTAATACAAACTTGGGAAAACATTTGAACTGACAGTCAGTGTCCTGGAAAGTGGTTGTAAGACGAATGTAAAAAAGTGATGCTATGGTAATGGAATTTACCCTAATCAGAAGAGACAATTCCGAGGGAATTAGAATCGGAGATGAGACACTAAAAGTTTTGGTATTTGCGATGCAAAATAACTGGTGACGGCTGAAGTAGAGAGGATATTTTCAGGCTGACTGTAACAAGAAAAGCATTTTTGAAAGAGTGAAATTTCTTAACATGTAACATAAATCTAAGCGATAGGAAGTCTTTTTCTGAAGGCGCTGTACGGAAGTCAAACGTGAACAATCAACAGTTCAGACAAGAACAGAACAGAAGGTTTTGAAATTTGCTGCTACAGAAAACATGTTGAAGATAGTTAGATGAAATAAATGATGAGGAGATAGTAAGTCAAATCAGGAAAACATGAATTTGTCACAACTCAACCGAAAGAAGGGGTCGGAACTTAGGACATAGCCTGAGCCTTGATAAAATCGACAGTCTGGTAGTGCAGAGATATATGGAGGGTAAAAACTGCAGAATACCAAGGCTTGAGTACAATAAGCAGTTTCAGGTGGATGAAGAGGCTCGCTCAGAATAGACTAGCTTGCATAGCTGCATGAAACTAGTCTTCGGAGTGAAGACCACACCAGCAACAATGTGACAGGTAGCGTGGCCTGCAATTGTTGGCTGTGTGCACCAAGCGAGTCGGACTATGAGAAAAAAAGTTGGCCCTGCGTGAGTAGGACTCGCGGGCTGAGGGTTCCGAACAAACTGTAATTATATATATATAGGCAGATTATCCATTCCGTGAATCAAAACTCTCGATCATTTTTGCCTTTTGGCGACATTGATACTGACAGAGATTCGAAGATTTTCGATAATGTTTTAATTTCAAAAATATAAATGTGGTATAAAGTCAAGCTCTATGGTTGCAGGTTCGAATCTTGCCTCGGGAATGGATGTGTGTGATGTCCTTAGGTCAGTTAGGTTTAAGTAGTTCTAAGTTCTAGGGGACTGATGACCTCAGATGTTAAGTCCCATAGTGCTCAGAGCTATTAGAACCATTCGTAAAGTCACGCAGGAGGCAGGCTATCATTATTACAGGAACCAGTAGTTTCTGCCCTCAGGCAGTAGTAAAAGTCAAATATCAGGCAAGGAATAACTTCCTTGCTCATGATGGATAAATTCCAAAGCGCCTAATTTGAACAATGAAAATGGCTCTGAGCACTATGGGACTCAACTGCTGAGGTCGTAAGTCCCCTAGAACTTAGAACTACTTAAACCGAACTAACCTATCACACACATCCATGCCCGAGGCAGGATTCGAACCTGCGATCGTAGCGGTCGCGCGGTTCCGGACTGAAGCGCCTAGAACCGCTCGGCCACTCCGGCCGGCTTGAACAATGAAGTCATTCCTTGCCTGATGTATAACTTCTACCATTTGACCTAGTCAGTCCGAATGCAGAACTGCTGACTGTTATATTTTCAAGTTGATGTCCGACAACAAATGAAAAAAGAAATATCTTTCTCGTGTGGTAATTACAGCTTAACAACTTCCGATTTTTTCCCCTTTACTTGTACTGTTAAACTTTGCTTGTAGCCTAAGGCAACAGGTAGTACCTTACAGGTTTTGCTGAGTGAGTCTGCGGGTATCAAAATGTGTGACACACTGACCTAGGAACTTTAATTTCTCTCATGCCTACGGGACCGCAGGCCTTAATATTTGACATAAATTCCAACTGAATACGTTTACCTGTATCTGAGAAGAAGTGTCGTCGGACAGATAGAAAAACAGGCAGACAGAAAAACGGACAAGAAAGTGATCCTAAAAGGGTTCCCTATTACCGATTGATTTACGGGACTCCAAAAAGTCGATGTAAGAGATCTGATACAATATCCGCACTAATTAACTTCGTTAATGGTATTTTTTTTTGCACATTCCTAACATCACGTGCTCTGGGTAAAAACCAAGTAGGTCCTCTCAAGCCACTACTTGAGGTACCGTTTGTAGTAACCCCGGCTACAAACGTGGACTCGACAAGGGCAGAAGACGACAGAGAAGCCTTTGGAAAACGCTTTGAGGTGGTGTACCGCAGGGTGCGGTATTGACGGCGTGCTGCTGCAGGCTGGCTTGGGCCGGCCCCCAACCGTTACTGCGAAGGGTCACGCCACGCACAGTGCCAGCCTGCCGCCTTCCTCACGGTCGTTCCGGCGATAAGCGAGGCCGCGCAGAGTCCGAGAGAGGATAGCAAACTTCCCCACCCGTCTGCACTTTATGAATGACCCTCGTTTATTTGCTTAAAACGGGCACTGACTTGCAACACGACCCATTATTTACAATTACTCAGGCTACGGGAATAACCCAGAGATATGAAGGCGAGGGGGGAAATTCTCTGACAACCTCAAGAAGAGATCAGTCACAGACAAAGAATTTTGTTGAACATACTAGCAAAAATGGGTTCAGCCCACACCACCCCCCCCCCCATCCCTCCTTCGTTCCATCTCTCTCCCCTTCTCCGTCGCTCTCTCCCTCCCTCCCTCTCTGCCTCTGTCTCTCTCTCTCTCTCTCTCTGAAACATACGCAAAACCGCAAAACACCGATGAGCCGAAACATTATGAAACGGTGCACACCGCTAGACGACTGAATGCACCTGGTGTGGTTACTGACACGTGATAGAGTAAGTAAAGTACTCAAGCAGAGACGAACGAGGCATCATCATTGCGGCGACTGTCCTCCACAGCGCCTGAAAGCGCACTGCATCCCGATGAAAACTGCTGGATTTGACCAGTCTCGGACTACACTATGCGATCAAAAGTATCCAGACACCCCCAAAAATATACGTTTTTCATGTTAGGTGCACTGTGCTGCCACCTACTGCCAGGTACTCGGTATAAGAGACCTCAATAGTCATTAGACATCGTGAAAGAGCAGAATGGGGCGCTCCTCGGAACTCACGGACTTCGAACGTGGTCAGATGATCGGCTGTCACTTGTGTCATACGTCTGTACGCGAGATTTCTACACTTTCCTAGGTCCACTGTTTCATATGTGATAGTGAAGTGGAAACGTAAAGGGACACGTACAGCACAAAAGCGTACAGGACGACCTCGTCTGTTGACTGACACAGACCGCCGACAGTTGAAGAGGGTCGTAATGTGTAATAGGGAGGCATCTAGGGAGGCATCTATCCAGACCATCACACAGGAATTCCAAACTGCATCAGGATCCAATGCAAGTATTATGACAGTTAGGCGGGAGGTGAGAAAACTTGGATTTCATGGTCGAGCGGCTGCTCATAAGCCACACATCACGCCGGTAATGCCGAAAGACGCCTCACTTGGTGTAAGGAGCGTGAAAATTGGACGATTTAACAGTGGAAAAACGCTGTGTGGAGTGACGAACCATGGTACACAATGTGGCGATCCGATGGCAGGGTGTGGGTATGAAGAGTGCCCGGTGAACGTCATCTGCCAGCGTGTGTAGTGCCAACAGTAAAATACGGAGGCTGTGATGATACGGTGTGGTCGTGTTCTTCGTGGAGGGGGCTTGCACCCCTTGTTGTTTTGCGTCGCACAATCACAGCACAGCCCTACATTGATGTTTTGAGCACCTTCTTGCTTTCCACTGTTGAAGAGCCATTCGGGAATGGCGATTGCATCTTTAAACATGATCGAGCACCTGTTCATAATGCACGGACTGGGGCGGAGTGGTTACACGACAATAGCATCCCTGTAATGGACTGTCCTACACAGAGTCCTGACCTGAATCCTATAGAACACCTTTGGGATGTTTTGGAACACCAACTTCGTGCCAGGTCTCACCGACCGACATCGACACCTCTCCTCAGTGCAGCCCTCCGTGAATTATGTGCTGCCATTCCCCAGGAAACCTTCCAGCACCTGACTGAATGCATGGCTGCGAGAGTGGAAGCTGTCATCAAGGCTGAGGGTGGGCAGGCACCATATTGCATTCCAGCATTACCGATGGAGGGCGCCACGAACTTTTAAGTCATTTTCAGCCGCTTGTCCGGATACTTTCGATCATATAGTGTATCTGGACTACACTGATCCGCATCCGAAGGGGCGAAGGGGCCCCCGGAATATGTTCAGGCACTCTCCACAAGTGAGGAAAATCTGCATCATCCCCCCCCTCCCCCCCCCCCCCCCCCCCCCCAGGAACGGGAAAGTCTCTCACCAAACGAGTGTAACACCTATGTTTGCGTGGTAGAGTAATGGTGGTGTACGCGTACGTGGAGAACTTGTTTGCACAGCAATCGCCGACATAGTGTAGCTGAGGAGGAATAAAGGGACCCAGCCCGCATTCACCGAGGCAGATGGAAGACCGCCTAAAAACCATCCACAGGCTGGCCGTCTCACCGGACCTCGACATAAATCCGCCGGGCGGATTCGTGCCGGGGACCAGGCGCTCCTTCCCAATCCGGAAAGCCGTGCGTTAGACCCCAGGGCTAACCGGGTGGGCTAAGTGGTTGTTAATCGTTGATGTGGCAGTGAGAACATTGATCTCTACTGGAAACGTGACTAAGGTACTATTTCGTGACAGATTCCTAGTTACTCTACCAACAAGTCACACAATTAGATGAACCAGCAATACAGCCTGTAGTAAAGTGAAGGCGTACGAAGAATGAATGTCATGCAAAAATCTAAGCACAGATCCATACAGTATAGAAGTGTCGTTGTTTGAGAAGAAGCTTTAGTTTTCATAATTAATTTTCTTTTGATTGTTGTTAATGGTTGAGCTCGAATTCAGAACTACAGTAAGATGACGCGTGTATTTCAAGTAACTGTCACGCGGTAGTAAGTTACTTCAGGAAGGGTGCATCCTATCCCATAAATTAATGCGAATATGCAGGACTATAATTCTGTTTTGGTTTAATGACGCACCAAACATGTAAAAGTCCCAGAATCTCAGGCCGTTGTTTGATTAGATCTCAGCCAAATTTGGTACTTCAGTTAGAAAGTATTTCGTTCACGCAGAAGACTACGTCAAACGTGTATGAGACGGACATAAAATAGAATTTCAGCTTGTGGGCCCCCTGATGAATTTCCAGATTTTTTCTATTAAATGAAAAGCACTAGTTGTATATGTTCTATACTATAAATTTACTAGTTAACCAATTTTCGGCTTAGAAGGCCATCAGCCTTTAAATGATGGCCTTGTAAGCAGAAAACTGGTTGACTAAATAAATTAGTATTGTAGAATATCCACAGTTTCTGCTTTTCATTTACAATTGTGAAGTTATTCTACCAAGCTACGATGAAAGAGTCAACTTTTCTTTATTTGTTGGCAGTAGTTTTAACCCTCTATCTAATAGTGTAGCATGAAACACAAGCCCTACATTCAAAACACAACTAGAACAGTAAAATGCATACGCCAAATATGAGTTTAGTTTCATAGTAGAACTGATTTCAGTCAGTTAACACAACGAAAATAGATCCATGAACCAAAACGTTATGTTCACCTGTTTAACGGCGAGTTTGTTAATCTTTAAGACGCAATACATCAGCGAAACTGCGTAGCATTAATCTGACAAAACCTTTGGTAGGTTTACGGTGGTATGTTGCACCAAATGTCAACTCACTATGACGTAATTCCCGTAAATTATGGGCTAGTCGTTTGTAGGTGCGGATATGGCGCCCGATAGTGATCCAAATGAGTTTCATTGAGTTAAGATCAGGCGATTTTGGTAGCGAAGTCATCAACGTGAGTTCACTAGCGCACCCCTCAAAAGCACTGTAGAAAGGTTTTGGAATTAAGCACAGACATTCTGCTGGAAGGTGCTGTCGTCATCGTGGAGAACATCAAACATGAAGGGGTGTAGCTGCTCTGCAGTAATGTTCACGTCTGTAATAGAAGTTTAGTATACACTAAGAAAAAAGAACGACGCTCCCGAAGGAATTATCCGATTGGGACGGAAATCGGTAGATCTGAAGTACATATAAAGATAAATTATTACAGTTTCAGAAAAACTGGATTCAAAGGAAAGGGTTTCACAAACTGAGCAATTCAACAACGCATTGTTCTTCCTCTGGACCACATGCAAGCAGTTACTCGTCTGGGAGGGATATCGTGTCAAATTCAACTGGATTCAAGGGAAAGGGTTTCACAAACTGAGCAATTCAACAACGCATTGTTCTTCCTCTGGACCACATGCAAGCAGTTACTCTTCTGGGAGGGATATCGTGTCAAATTCGATCCAGCTGATATTTTAGATCGTCAGAATCCCGAATCGGTCAGAGGCGCCTGTCCATAATGCTCCAAAGGGTCAAAATTAGGGTTATATAGGGCGACCTTGCTGGCCAAGGTAGGGTTTTACAAGCACGAAAACAAGCAGTGGAAACTCTCGCCGTGTTCGTGCTGGCATGCTGAAATGTAATCCCATGGTGGCTCGCCATGTATGCACCATAACGGGACGTAGAATATCGCCGACTTGACTCTATGCTGTAAGGGTGCCGCAGGTGACAACGAATGAGGTTCTGCAATAAAAGGAAATTGCACCCCACACCACCACTTCTGGCTATCGGGCCGTAAGGCAGTCGACAGTCAGGTTGATATCGCACCACTGCCCAGGGTGTCTCCAGACGTATCTTCGCTGGTCATCAGGGCTCAGTTCGAAGCTAGACTCATCAATGAAGACAATTCTACTCCAACCAATTACATTCCAAGCCGAATGTGCCCGACACCACTGCAGACGAGCTGTTGGTGTACGAAGGTCCATGGTGGATGCCAGGAGTTGGTTGGTTGGTTTGTGGGATTGAAGGGACCAGACTGCTACGGTCATCGGTCCCTTTTTCCAGAAACTGCGAACACGCACACAGAAAAAAAACGAACAATGGAGACTACAAGAGACGAGACAGGAGTGCCGTTAGCTCAGCTACCTTTCTGTGAGCCACAAGTTAATGGTCATTGTGGACACTGAAGTACCAGGTACACGTCTGATCGATGATAATGATGAATCCGGGGCTCTGAGTGCCTCTCTGATGACTGTTCCGCCCTTACGTCCCTTTGTTTCTCTAGGTGGAGCGCTTCGTTCTTGACACTGTGTTCGGTCGTGGTTCACCCATTCCTGCAAACAATCTTAACTAGCGACATCACTCCCATTCAAATGTCAAACAATTCTCCGATTTTTTCAAATAAAAATGCCGCACTGGCTGTATGGATGATTTTTATTAAATCTGCGACCGGTTTCGCACCACTTATCGGTGCATCCTCAGACCGATTACTCCAACCGACTTCTGTCCAATTACAATCCACTCTCAAATGCTGACATCTGCATATATTGTTCACGCGCCTGTCTGCGAGACATAGTTACTGTCCGACTGAGTACATGTAATGAAATTTGCAAGGACTTTATGCCCTGTTTACTGTCCTTGCAAACTGCGCGGTGAAATTGCGCTGCAGCGTCACATATTCATCCATCGGCCACCAAAGTTTACAATTCTCCATTTTCCATCGGCACTTGCACGAAAATAAATTTTTGATCAATTTCCGTAACTCCTTCGTATTGCGCACTTTTTTTTGTCTCAGCGTTGTTCTTCCTTATTCCACTTTAAAATGATAGCATTTTGAGTTTTGTAACACTGCACACCTGTACACAAGTTTACCTTTACGTGACGAGTTAAATACATCTTGGATTGTTTGTAGTACACACACAGGTATGTGACAACCAGATCATACATTTATTTTTATTTCATTTAAAACCACACACTTTTTTAGAGTAGTTCTTTAACATTTAAAACCTATACTGATACATATGTAAAAAGTGTTTATACACTTCTACACAAAGTTCTTACATACAAAATGCTTCATAGATGGGATTTTGGTATTTATTTCATCATATTATTACCGTATACATGGAAACGGTATGTACATCATCCGTTTCTTTCCCCTGAATGCAACTGAGTATCCCCACAACACATGCAAAACGTAAGACTTGAAAGAGAAAAGTGGTGTTGGGGGGTCGGGTTAAGTGCATATAATTAATTATTTGAGCACTGTAAACTGGAATGTGCATAGACTTAGCGAAATGGTATGAGGTGGGGGGGGGGGGGGGGGGGGAGGGGGAGGAATAGGAGAATAAACAAGGAGAGGGTGTTTGTAGTAGACACACTGTAGTTTGGGGACGATATGTACTGCATGATTATCTAGAGCTGGGGGTAGGAGGGTAGGAGGGGGAGAGGTCCATCAAAGGAAGATATAACAAATGTATGTCCTCAGTAATGTTCCGTGGTTATGTGACATGGGCTTGCTTATAGTAAGGTTACATCACATGGACCAGCTTATATGACTTCCCCCACATTATTAAACTGGATTTTGTGTAACCATTGCAAGCAGGTAAGAAATGCAGCGTTATACTAAATTTGTGCCTCAGGCTGTTATATTAGGGTGATGCATTAGATCCACATATTTCCTACGCATGCTGGTTTATACATGACAACCTGAAAATAACGTAACATTAGGATTTTTTTAAATACGCCATCTCTCTTGTAACAATATACTTAACTTACATAACTTGTTTCATCGGTCTTATATCACAAGGTATGCTGGTACAGGGTATAGCATAGGTATACACTTTTATAATATTTACAACAAAGCGTTCATTTGTTTCTTATGCTTGTGGTATGACATTCACTTATCTACACCGATAAGCCAGGACATTGTGACCATTCGCCTATCGATATAAACTCGTCTAAGGGATAGCTGTGTCACTTGGACAGGAATGACTGCTAGTCAGACACACGCACGGTTCATGTAGTATTAGTGAACGTGCCATCTGTGTGTAGAATGAGGAAGACGGGTGATGTATCTGAGTTGGGCCGAGGGGAGATTGTGATAGCCTAGAGGCTCGGCATGAACGTTTCGGAAACTGTACGACTTGTCAGATGTTGGAAGAGTGCTGTGGTGTCTTCAACACGTGGCGAAACCAAGGTGAAACCACGACCAGAGGTTGTGGAGTTGGGCGTCCACTCCTCATTACAGGTGTCGGACATTGTAGGCTGGGCAGACTGGTAAAACAAAACAGGCGGTGAACTGTTCAAAATGGTTCAAATGGCTCTTAGCACAACGGGACGTAACATATGACGTCATCAGTCCCCTAGACTTAGAACTACTTAAACCCAACTATCCTAAGGATAGCGGTTCTGGACTGAACCGCCTAGAGCCGCTCGGCCACAGCGGCCGGCGGTGAACTGTGGCGGAACGAACAGACTCTAGTGCTGGACAAAGTACAAGTGTGTCTGATATAGTGCACTGAACACACGTAACGACGGGCCTCAGCAGCCGACGTCCCAAATGTTCAAATGTGTGTGAATTCCTAGGGGACCAAACTGCTTAGGTCATCGGTCCCTAGAATTACACACTAGTTAAACTAACTTATGCTAAGAACAATACACACACCAGTGCCCAAGGGAGGACTCGAACCTCCGGCGGGAGGGGCCGCGCACCGACTTCCCATGCGTGTGTCAATGTTAACACCATGGCATCGGCAACTACGTGTGAAAAGGGCACGTAACCATCGGCACTGGACGTTTCCGCAGCGGCAGAGCGTTGGCATGGTCTGTTGAGTATCGATATTTTCTTCACCATGCCCATGGGAGGGCGCGAATTCCTCATCTTCCAGCGGAACAGTTCTTTGATGCCTGTATGGCGTGACGGAGACAAGCTGGTGGCGGCTCCATTAACTCTGGGGAACATTCACATGGGCATCCATGGTTCCGTGGAACTCGTGCTAGGCACCATAACTGCCATGGAGTAGCGTACACTGGTTGCAGACCTCGTACACCCCTTCATGCCGATCATGTTTACCAACGGCAGTGACATTTATCAACAGGGTAAAAGAACACAATGGCAAATTCTAATTGAAGTGCTGATCCCCAACTCGCCAGATCTTAATCCAACCGAGCACATCTGGGATGTGATTGAATGTGGCGTCAGAGCTCATCGCCCCCTCCCCAGAATATACGGGAGTCAGGTGACGACCGAGCGAGGTGGCGCAGTGGCTAGCACACTGGACTCGCATTCGGGAGGACGACGGTTCAATCCCGCGTCCGACCGTCCTGATTTAGGTTTTCCGTGATTTCCCTAAATCGCTCCAGGCGAATGCCGGGATGGTTCCTTTGAATGGGCGTGGCCGACTTCCTTCCCCGTCCTTCCCTAATCCGATGGGCTCGATGACCTCGCTGTCTGGTCTCCTCCCTCAAACAACCCAAAAAGAGTTAGGTGACTTTTACGTGTAGATATGGTGTGTACCCGTGGTCTAGGGGTAGCGTCTTTGATTCATAATCAGAACGTCTTCGGTCCCGGGTTCGATCCACGCCGCTGCCTAAATTTTGATAAATAATCTGCATTGGCGTCCGAAGACTTCCGGCATAAGAAGTCAGCCTCATTCTGCCAACGGGCTTGTCAAAGAGGGCGGAGGAGCGGATAGAGGTTCAGGGCACTCTCTTGTCCTAGGGGTGGGAAATTGCCCCTAAAGGCGGAAGAATCAGAGATGATCAACGACATGATGCAGAAGGCAATGGAAACCACTGCATTAACGACAAGCAACGTGTATCCACAGGACATGTGGCCTGTAATTGAAGAAGTGTCATGATGATCTCTCCATTGGCAAAAGATTCCGGAATAGTCCCCCATTCGGATCTCCGGGATGGGACTGCCAAGGGGGAGGTTACCACGAGAAAAATATTGAATAATCAACGAAAGGATAACGTTCTACGAGTCGGGGCGTGGAATGTCAGAAGCTTGAAAGTGGTAGGGAAACTAGAAAATCTGAAAAGGGAAATGCAAAGGCTCAATCTGGATATAGTAGGGGTCAGTGAAGTGAAGTGGAAGGACGACAAGGATTTCTGGTCATATGAGTATCGGGTAATATCAACAGCAGCAGAAAATGGTATAACAGGTGTAGGATTCGTTATGAATAGGAAGGTAGGGCAGAGGGTGTGTTACTGTGAACAGTTCAATGACCGGGTTGTTCTAATCAGAATCGACAGCGGACCAACACCGACAACGATAGCTCAGGTATACATGCCGACGTCGCAAGCTGAAGATGAACAGATAGAGAAAGTGTAAGAGGATATTGAAAGGGTAATGCAGTATGTAAAGGGGGACGAAAATCTAATAGTCATGGGCGACTGGAATGCAGTTGTAGGGGAAGGAGTAGAAGAAAAGGTTACAGGAGAATATGGACTTGGGACAAGGAATGAAAGAGCAGAAAGACTAATTGAGTTCTGTAACAAGTTTCAGCTAGTAATAGCGAATACCCAGTTCAAGAATCACAAGAGGAGGAGGTATACTTGGAAAAGGCCGTGAGATACGGGAAGATTTCAATTAGCTTACATCATGGTCAGACAGAGATTCCGAAATGAGATACTGGATTGTAAGGCGTACCCAGGAGCAGATATAGACTAAGATCACAATATAGTAGTGATGAAGAGTAGGCTGAAGTTCAAGACATTAGTCAGTAAGAATCAAGAAGCAAAGAAGTGGGATACGGAAGTACTAAGGAATGACGAGATACGTTTGAAGTTCTCTAACGCTACAGATACAGCAATAAGGAATAGCGCAGTAGGCAGTACAGTTGAAGAGGAATGGACATCTCTAAAAAGGTCCATCACAGAAGTTGGGAAGGAAAACATAGGTACAAAGAAGGTAGCTGCGAAGAAACCATGGGTAACAGAAGAAATACTTCAGTTGATTGATGAAAAGAGGAAGTACAAACATGTTCCGGGAAAATCAGGAATACAGAAATACAAGTCGCTGAGGAATGAAATAAATAGGAAGTGTAGGGAAGCAAAGACGAAATGGCTGCAGGAAAAATGTGAAGACATCGAAAAAGATATGATTGTCGGAAGGACAGACTCAGCATACAGGAAAGTCAAAACAACCTTTGGTGACATTAAAAGCAACGGTGGTAACATTAAGAGTGCAACGGGAATTCCACTGTTAAATACAGAGGAGAGAGCAGATAGGTGGAAAGAATAAATTGAAAGCCACTATGAGGGTGAAAATTTGTCTGATGTGATAGAAGAAGAAACAGGAGTCGATTTAGAAGAAATAGGGGATCCAGTATTAGAATCGGAATTTAAAAGAGCTTTGGAGGACTTACGGTCAAATCTGGGAGAAGGGATAGGTAACATTCCATCAGAATTTCTAAAATCATTGGGGGAAGTGGCAACAAAACGACTATTCACGTTGGTGTGTAGAATATGTGAGTCTGGCGATATACCATCTGACTTTCGGAAAAGCATCATCCACACAATTCCGAAGACGGCAAGAGCTGACAAGTGCGAGAATTATCGCACAATCAGCTTAACAGCTCATGCATCGAAGCTGCTTACAAGAATAATAAACAGAAGAATGGAAAAGAAAATTGAGAATGCGCGAGGTGACGATCAGTTTGGCTTTAGGAAAAGTAAAGGGACGAGAGAGACAATTCTGACGTTACGGCTAATAATGGAAGCAAGGCTAAAGAAAAATCAAGACACTTTCATAGGATTTGTCGACCTGTAAAAAGCGTTCGACAATATAAAATGGTGCAAGCTGTTCGAGATTCTGAAAAAAGTAGGGGTAAGCTATAGGGAGAGACGGGTCATATACAATATGTACAACAACCAAGAGGGAATAATAAGAGTGGACGATCAAGAACGAAGTGCTCGTATTAAGAAGGGTGTAAGACAAGGCTGTAGCCTTTCGCCCCTACTCTTCAATCTGGACATCGAGGAAGCAATGATGGAAATAAAAGAAAGGTTCAGGAGTGGAATTAAAATACAAGATGAAAGGATATCAATGATACGATTCGCTGATGACATTGCTATCCTGAGTGAAAGTGAAGAAGAATTAAATGATCTGCTGAACGGAATGAACAGTCTAATGAGTACACAGTATGGTTTGAGAGTATATCGGAGAAAGACGAAGGTAATGAGAAGTAGTAGAAATGAGAACAACGAGAAACTTAACATCAGGATTGATGGTCACGAAGTCAATGAAGTTAAGGAATTCTGCTACCTAGGCAGTAATATAACCAATGACGGACGGAGCAAGGAGGACATCAAAAGCAGACTCGCTATGGCAAAAAAGGCATTTCTGGCCAAGGGAAGTCTACTAATATCAAATACCGGCCTTAATTTGAGGAAGAAATTTCTGAGGATGTACGTCTGGAGTACAGCATTGTATGGTAGTGAAACATGGACTGTGGGAAAACCGGAACAGAAGAGAATCGAAGCGTTTGAGATGTGGTGCTACAGACGAATGTTGAAAATTAGGTGGACTGATAAAGTAAGGAATGAGGTTCTACACGGAATCGGAGAGGAAAGGAATATGCGGAAAACACTGATAAGGAGAAGGGACAGGATGACAGGACATCTGGTAAGACATGAGAGAATGACTTCCATGGTACTAGAGGGAGCTGTAGAGGGCAAAAACTGTAGAGGAAGACAGAGATTGGAATACGTGAAGCAAATAATTGAGGACGTAGGTTGCAAGTGCTACTCTGAGATGAAGAGGTTAGCACAGGAAAGGAATTCGTGGAGGGCCGCATCAAACCAGTCAGTAGACTGACGACAAAAAAAAAATGGTGCCATCTCGCACCTGCGACCTACCAAGGCCGCATTGCTTCCGTGCCACGACGCGTCGCCGCTGTGATGTGTGCCAAATGTGGACACACCGGCTATTAGGTAGGTGGTCATAATGTTCTGGCTGATCAGTGTGTTCTTCACCTACTTCGTAATTCAGACTTTCGTGCCCACATTCCACCTCCTCCCCCTCCCTCCAGCCCCAGCTCCAGGTAGCCATATGGTATATGTTACCGGGTACATCGCAGAAAAACGGCTGATGTACGTACCGATTGCATGTATGCAGCAATAATAAAATGAAATAAATGCTAAAATCCTATTTATAAAGCATATTGTAAACAAGAATTTTTTGTAGATATGTATAAACACTAACATAAAAATCAGTGTAGTTTTCAAATGTTAAAGAACTACACTTAAAAAAAATTGTAACTTTAAATGAAATTAACAAAATTGTCTCGTTATCAGATACTCCTGTGTGTACTTCAAAGATTCCATGACGTCACAAATTCTGCCATCTTTGGCACTCCTGGCGTATTTCCTTCACCGACAAAGCGTCACTATGGAATTCCCAGCCACAATCCTTTATTGTGAAGAATTTTAACAGTTGCTGCTGCAGCCATGTTTAAAATCTTGATTCCATGACGTATTTAAGTCGTCACGTAAATTTAAACATGCGCTCAAATATGCACTTAAACGCAGTTCAACATCTAACAAGCATCCGTGGAATGTTACGTTTTGACATCCTTAGTTACACAAGGTACTTTTTAGCTGAATTATGTTTATTTGTGACGAAACTGTTTTTATTTTTAATAAACCTGTGTGGAATGTGCGACATATTATCCACTATAATGTCAACATTGCATCTGTGATAGTCCTAATGGAACAGGATATATAACAAAAAGATTTTATGAAGGGAGTAAAATGTATAACTTCGATGTAATAGCAAATATAAATAATAGTTGGACAGGTATTGTACGTAAATGCATCACGTTACGGATCAGAAGAATGTGAGGTAACTGGCAAATTGTGGCGCCCTGAAAATATTCTAAGTGGGCGTGGCCGCACTGGCCACCGGGCAACCCGCGGTTCGTCAGCAACCGCGTGATGCTGCACAATGGCCGGATCACGTGGTCCATCGGCCACGTGGCTGGGAATTCCATAGTGACGCTTTGTCGGTGAAGGAAATACGCCAGGAGTGCCAAAGATGGCAGAATTTGTGAAACCATCATGGCAGACATTTCACAGTTCGTATAGAAATTAATAGTAGCCAGATGTATCATGGTACCTCCAAAAGAAACATGTATATTACTATTATTTTCACGACGATTCTGATGGTGTAATCAGGTTTTGAATATATTTATTAGTCTAAAGTTTAGTATCTGATGACAAATTATACAAGTAACGTCCAGCAACGAGTTTCCAAAATATAAACGCTTTACCCGATTTTGTCGATCGCCGTGTCTAAGAAAGCTATTAATGTAAACCTACACTGGTATGAATTACAGGCATGTAACTTAAATAGTACATGAGTTATTGGAGGTCAAAGTGTACGATTACTACCGATCGCGTCAGGGCATAAGTACTCCACAGTTACACGAAGAAACGGTAACAGCATGCTTATAAATATATTTATTCGTCTATGTCTCTGTTTATATCCGAGATATACTATACATGAAGAAATTGGTTAAATATTTACTGTGTTTTAGAAAGCACAGAGACATTAGGCTACTGGTCTACCTTCTGTTTCTATTCTTTTGATATATGTTTATTTGATTTGTTTATGTGTTTAATTATGTATGTTAAAGTGTGTTTATGGTCCAGCCGTGGGAATATTTATTTAATTTCAAATATTTATATGTAAATCCAGTATTTTGAATGTGTTTCAATACGTTTGTGAATGTACATTTGTTGGGAGACATGGAGGGGGCGCTCTAGCCAATCACAGCGCTCGTTACTAAGGGAGGCGGCTACCGAAGTGATTGGAGGCAGTTTTGGCGGTGGGGCAGCCCTGGACAGTACGGCACAGGACGCGGGAGTGAGTGCTGGACGTGGACAGTAGAGCGTGACGGACGCACAGCCGCGAGAGGGACTTGGAGGGTATGGAGCGGTTTACGCGTGGTCGCGGCAGATAGAAATATTTCGTAGTGTTGACTTATGCACTTGTGAGATTTCCGTGGCTTCTACAGTGAGGACGTAGTGTGCGTTTAGAAGTTAATATCTCGCGAGCTTTGTTGTTCATAACTAATTACGTGCAGCAGGAATCTATTGTTTCCCTGTTATTCAACTAATATTTTATTTACTTGCTGGACCATCGACACCAATAAGTGTTTTGCAGAAATATACCGCATTCTCAAAAGTGCTTCTACTATCGCACTCATCATTTAAAGTCGTTAAGATAGTACCTGCAGATTTTATTTAATTGCAATCTTTCATTTATAAAATTATATGTTACATTCATAATTCGCAATTGCCAAGTGACAGAAACCTTCGACCATTCGATTCATGTGTGTATTCTTATCGTATACTGTAAACTCGGCAGTACTTGGCCTGTAATGCGGCAACTACATATCCCAGCCCCTAGACAACGAAACCAGCCAAAACTTTTAATATTGCAACTCTGAGTCGGAGGGTGCGTAGGGGCTTTGAAAGCCCGCAAGACGACAATCTTAACTGTCGAATCCGGTCAGCCGGCCTGGGTGGCCGAGCGGTTCTAGGCGCTGGAACCACGCGACCGCTACGGTCGCAGGTTCGAATCCTGCCTCGGACATGGATGTATGTGATGTCCTTAAGTTAGTTAGGTTTAAGTAGTTCTAAGTTCTAGGGGACTGATGACCTCAAAAGTTAAGTCCCATAGTGCTCAGAGCCATTCGAATCCGGTTATCAGCAGTAAATATTATTGAATGAGATCTTGGTTCTTCAAAGTTCCTTTAAAGAATATAGGAATCACTTCTACCCACGTATAATTAAGAGAAACTGGAATCAAATCTGTTTTACATGTAAGATCCACTTGAGCTATATTGAATATTTCTTATTTGTGTGTGTAGTTACTGCATTCGTTGTGAATAGGTTACTACATGCTTGGGGAAACATCCTCATTGTACTGTGGGTTGCTGCATTCTGTAAGCCGGGGGCGATTCTACAAGTCGGTCAAGGGGTCCGGGGGCTAGTGGGAGGGGGGAAAGGCGGTTTGGGGGAATGGAATATGTCTTAACAAAAGGAGAGTTGGGGTCCTCTACCGACAAACTGGTGAAATTTGGTGTTGCTTAATGTAATTTTTGGTAACTGTTTTGGAGTTCAGGGTAAAAAAGCGTTTTAATAAATAACAAGACTCCTATTTTAAGTTAAATGATATTTATTGGTTTAGGTAGTAAGCTATTAGCCGCTCTTATTCTTTTGTTAAAATGTGTCTGGAATACATCGCAACCTATATTGCTGTATAATTATAAAAAAAATAAATATATGATTGAATCTGTTGGAGTAATATATTCGCTGATTTCTGAAGTCATTTTATCTAGTGCAATATGATACTCCATGGGGGCGGGGGGGGGGGGGGGGCACTGTAGCCCCCATAGCCTCCCCCCTTGCCTCCGCCCCTGCTAGAAGCTAATGGCTGATGCAAATTAGTGGCACCTGTTGCTCCTATGCACTACTCACTTCAGCATTCTATCCCACACTGAGATATGCAGGCTTTTTTATTCGTTGCATTAGTCGTATGTAAGTATGTGACTATTTGGTAGCTTTTACGAGTCAATACAGCGCTAGAAATCGACCCATGGATATTACATATTTGATTTGTATATCACTATAACATCAGCGCCTGCACATCGATAGCTAAGCGATGGCGCTTTTACAAAATTTGTCGGCCTTTTATTATTTATTTGCTTTTCCATTGTAGCAGGTTATCATTTCGCCTCATAAGACTGCGTGGATCTCCTCCTAGACCTTTCCACCATATAAAAAATTGAGGTTGTCATTGCGCATCGAACACGAGACCTCGGCGTGACAAGCCAGAAATGCCAACACTACTAGACCACACAGATAGTTTCCTGTTGATGCTGTGACATTAGTTTTTGCTGTTATGTTATTAGACGATTATAAAGGCCGTATATCACGCCAAAGTAATTTGTGATGCCTACAAGAATATAGGTACTTTGAGAAATGAAAACACTGATAATACAATAAAATCAGTCTCCATAGATTCCAGTAAAGAGTCGTCTTTGTATTCCGCAAGTTTAACAGCAAATGGCGAATCATCAGACATAGCTGTGGAAGATAGTAACATCACCAGGGAAAGTAATTTTACGGACAATGCCAGGGAAATGTGGTGACCAGCCAAGGTGAAATACGCAATATTTCTGTTCCTGTTCTAAATTGGCACTTCATACACTCATGTGGGTAGTGTGTGTCTGCGCTCCTCCTGTAAGACTGCTGGAGAGTACACTGTTACTGAATCCCCCACGGTGGCCTCGCGGTTCTAGGTGCTCAGTCCGGAACCGCGCGACTGCTACTGTCGCAGGTTCGAATCCTGCGTTGGGCATGGATGTGTGTGATGTCCTTAGGTCAGTTAGGTTTAAGTAGTTCTAAGTTCTAGGGGACTGATGACCGCAGATGTTAAGTCCCATAGTGCTCAGAGCCATTTGAACCATTTTTGAACTGCCTCCCCTCCCCGCCTCTCCGATGTAAACACTACACTGTTGCAACCTCAGCCAGGTAAACAGCTCGCCTTGCAGAGTAATAAGTAAGTGTTCCTAAAAGGCCTCCCGGCTAGCCACGCGGGCTAACAAGTTTATTTCCGAGCGGGAAGGCGTGCTGGTCACCGGCACGAATCCACCCGGAGGATTAGTCTCGAGTTCCGGTGTGCCGGCCAGCCTGTGGATGGTTTTTAAAGCGGTTTTCCATCTGCCTCGGCGAATGCGGGCTGGTTCTCCTCATCCCGCCTCAGTTACACTGTGTTGGCGATTGCTGAGCACGGCGGAGGTTCGAGTCCTCCCTCGGGAATGAGTGTGTGTCTGTGTTTGTCCTTAGGATAATTTAGGTTAAGTAGTGTGTATGCTTAGCGACTGATGACCTTAGCAGTTAAGTCCCACAAGATTTCAGACAAATTTGAACATTTGATTTGATTGCTGAACAAACACCGTTTCCACGTACACACACACCACCACCACCATTAGTCTACCACGCAAACATTTGGGGCTACACTCGTCTGGTATGAGACGTTCGCGGGTGGTGGTGGGGGAGTCCACTGGGGGCCGAAACGCACAATAAACCTGGGTTCGGTTTGGAACGACGGTGTGGTGGGTGGATTGCTGTGGCGTGTTGTGGGGTTGTGAACCACTGAGGGCTACGGTGGGACGAAGCTTCTCCGTCGTTTCTAGGGCGCAGTTTAATACAATACAAAACAAGGGTTCCTATATGTTGGAGTGATAAACGAGAAAAGCGATGATCGTAACGACGCAGCGAAAATTGCAAGAAACGTAGTGTTTGTATTGGAACATCGCTCTCGGCCGTTCTCAGTAGCTAAGAAGCGATAGGAAGGTCAATAACCCCTTCTTGATTTTTCTTCACTAGTATCGTAGCACGGGCGTCGAAAGCTTGTTCAGTAAAATACTTGTTAGGACCTGTGTTAGCTAGCCACACAAGAGCTGCTTTCAGCGAACGGCCATAAAACGTTCCGACAAATCTGGAATAGCCCAAGCCCACGCTTGTGCGGGCTCTTCCGGCTGTTACCTACGGTTCTCGGAATCAGTGATCCGCACGAGCGGATTTCTGCCACCGGCCACTTTCAGAAAGTTTGTGAGGGTTCCACAGGTTTTTACGTGACAGCAAGTTTTAGTTCCTCCAAGTGTGGTGAAGGTGAGGACCTATGACTACATCGAAAAACGTACTACTGTACTGCGAAAGACCTTGTTTGTGGAAACTGACGGATGAAGATTACGCAAACTAGAAGATAAACGACACGACAACTGTGGGGAGAAATATAATAAAAAGTAAACAAGTGATATGTCTGGAATGCTGCCTTTGAAAGAAGTCAAAAGTGGACAATAAACAGTTCTGGCAAGAAGAGAAGAGAAGCTTTTGAAATGAAGTACTACATAGGAATGCTGAAAATTACATGGGTAGATGGAATAATTAACGAAGAGATATGGAGTAATTGGGGAGAAAAGAAAATTGTGATACATCTTGATTAAAAGAAGGGCTTGCATGATAGAACCCATACCCAGGCAACAAGGAATTGTTAATTTTGGGTAATGGACGTAGATGTCGGGTATGAAAATTGTAGAGGGAAGTCAAGGCCTGACCAAAGTAAGCAGGTGCAAATGGATGTGAGTAACAGAAGTTCTGCATACATTAAGAGGCAGACGATAGACTAACGTGGAGCACTGCATCAGATTTGTCTCCGCATTGAAGACCACATCCACATCGTTAAAAATTTCTCAATCTGCAAAAGAAAAGAGATCTCCAACCTGAGATTTGATTTGAGTAATACTGTGCTTTACTACGTAACCACTTTCTAAAGCGAAGTACGCACAAATATTTCTTTATAAGAAAACAGCCGGTTTCGACAAACTTATCTGTCATCTTCAGATATTGAGAATTTTATGTTATAAAATGTGTTCATTGTGAGTTGGACCTTTTTGGAGTTGGACATTTTACAGCAAAAGTTTTTGAAGGCCTGAAGATGTTACCAAAGTCAGTCGAAACCGGTGTTTGTAAATAAAGAAGTATTTATGCCATGTTGCCTTTACAAAGTAATACAGATCGCTCATTCTAATTTCTCGGCGTGAGAAAATTCATTCTTTACTTGGTACCGGTATTAACCTCTTGGTACTGCTACTGTATAATATTGTCTTCTTCTCCTATCCTCTTCGAATTGTCTATTGGAGGTCTTGTAGTTTAGCGTCGATTCCGAACCACCGTTCTGTTTGGCGTTTTCTCAGTACATAAATCATTCCAGAGGTGAAAGAAGTAGTAAGTGAGCGTAAAATTGTAGAACTGCTGTCGTAGGTGAACTCTGAAGCCTTGTGATTGTAGTGAGACTCTTATCAAGTCAGTCCCGACACACTAAATTTGGAAGTGAAGCATGTGGATACAGAGTAAAAATCTACAACCTTTTTGCCCTTACTGTTTCATTTATAAAATATATTCTGTTTTATATAACATATCCAATCCATTCGAAGAACATTACAAGTGTTCTTTTATTTCTCCCAGCAAGGCTGTATCATCTGTGGATATTAGTTGTGGTGTACGTTCCCCTGTATTTTAATTTATTACATTTTATCTCACGTCTTTAACTGATCTTCCAACGAAAAAGTTAGACAGCTGATAAACTGCCATCCTGCCTTACCCCTTTCTCAAAATTATCAGGCCTTATTTTGTTAACTGAGCCTACTTTGGTTGTGGAATTAAGGAGGTAATAAAGAAAAGCGCATCTTCCTTACTGACACTTCAATGTCTCGTTATTAATGATACATCGCAATAACAACTTCGAGAGGCACTTCTCCAGTAAGCCTCCTTAGCAATAATGACCTAGAGGGGGACAGCGGAATGGACGTTCTTCCGTAAGTTAGGAGACTAATTAGCAGTAAAGTCCAGGAGGGAAACTTCAGCAGTAAGCTAACTGAAGAGTTATCACCTTTCTTAGCTATTATCCCTCATTTCTTGCAGCAGCCTTAGTGTAATGTTGCTGTTTATGTTCACCGTGCGATTGTCCTTGAAACAGAAGTATATCGTCTTCATTTCAGTGCTAGTTCTGATGCTATGTAAAACTAGAAAAAAGACAGTATAATGGTGCATGAGGCTTCCGCTCATTTCTCCTGCGACGAGGTTTATAGAAATACGTCGTAATGTGGCAGAAGTAAAGAGGCTTGTTTATTATTCATTGCGAGGGCTGATCGAAACGAACGAGTCCGCACCACTGCGCCTACAAAAAGTAATCAGAAAGACTAAGATCCAGAGATGGCGCATCCCCAAATATGTTTGCCATCATCCCCAGATTTAACATGCATCAGATTTTAATAATAATAATAATAATAACAGTAAAGTAAACAAATAAATTGATACTGAAACTCTGAAAGCGAAGAAGAAAGAATTTCAGACATGGCTACAGGTGTACTCAGAAGACTGGGAAGAATTTGAAAAAAATTAGTTGAAACAGTCTCGAAATAGTACCAATTCAAGGACGCAAAAACCATAGATGATTAAATGGACAGTGCAGAAAAGAGTTGCTGATTATGAAAACGGGCTTGGCAGAAATGATATTTCACCAAAGAAGTGGAGACGATGTTATCCTTACACAACAGAGCTGTCAAAAATCAAAATCTTAAGGACAGTGAAAAAGAAGTTTGGAAGTAATAGAGGAGATTTCCAAAAGAACAATATCAGGTGCTTCCATATAACATAGAAACAAAGCTTCCAAACCCAGCAACCACTTAACTTGAGCTCCGAAAACGAAGATGGAAAATTAGCCCTAAACGACATAAGAAACTGAAATTCTAGCAAGCTATTTGAAGAAGTTGTTAAATTGTGAGGAAACAAGAGCTAAATTTCTCTAACTAAATCAGGGATGCACTTACATTAACTCAGAAACTCCCATCATCACTGAAATCTAAGATTCATTCCAGGCATGAAAAATGATAAGGCATCCAGTGAAGATTCAGTAATTGCTAAATGGGCAAAATTGCAGATGCTGAGCCAATGAGGAAGCTATACTAGAAGACTGGAAAACAGCTTAATTCATTCAGTCCATAAAAAAGGAGATAAATCTGATAGCAAAGACCATAGAGAAATGTCCCTAATACCAAATGGTCATTTATGAGCCCTCCAACTAATTCTTTGTCTCATTAGTGTATGTGTAACGAAGCCAAGAGAAATGTAATCTCGATGGAAAACTTGTCTTGATAATTTTATTTACTAATGATGGATAAAACTGGTTTAATTTGTCACTTATACGCGTAGGTAGCATCTGAATTTTGGGGAGAGTGATCGTATCTTGAAACCTTTGTATCTATTAAATATTCCTACGGTAATTATTGAATTTACTACGAAATTACGAACACACGGTGACTGTGTGATTCTGCGCGATCGAAAATTTGGAGACATGGCTCTATTACTGTTCATAACTATAGCGGATTCTATTTATATTGCTTCTGTGGTTAGCATGTAGACTTTTAGGAAGTAACATCATTGTCAAAGATGTTTTCACAAACTTATTTCGGTTATGATAATTTCCTCATTCCTGAATGTCTGTTCCACATGTGATCAGGTCGGAACTTCTGCTTAGCATGATCACTTTTTAGAAAGTACTACACTCTAATACTTTTCTTTCAGCCTATTTTTCCAGCGAAGGTGTTATGCCAATAAGATTAGAAGTAACTGGACAATCATCCTCTTGCTCCACAAGGGTATCACCACGTCTCACACGTGGTTAGATAGTGAATAATTAGAACAGAAACGTATCCAGTATAGAATGATGAAGTAATTTAATTTATGATGCATGGTGTTGTCCTTAGTCGTTTCCAATTGGCGTTGATGACCGGCTGTTTCTGCAGTAGTTAAAACTGTGTTCCGTTGCATACATTTGTATAATGTTTAATATTTGATAATATGAGTTAAAGCTTGATGTTTAGCTGTTTCTTCAGAATTTAATACTGAGTTTCTGCTGCTCACAGTCTTATAGTACACCACTTGCCATTAAAACTGCTACACCACGAAGATGACGTGCTACAGACGTGAAATTTAACCGACAGGAAGAAGATGATGTGATATGCAAATGATTAGCTTTTCAGAGCAATCACTCAAGGTCGGCGCCGGTGGCGACACCTACAAATTGCTGAGATGAGGAAAGTTTCCAACCGATTTCTCATACACATACAGCAGTTGACCGGCGTTGCCTGGTGGAACGTTGTTGTGATGCCTCGTGTAAGGAGGAGAAATGCGTACCATCACGTTTCCGACTTTTAAAAGGTCGGATTGTAGCCTATCGCGATTGTGGCTTATGGTATCGCGACACTGCTGCTCGCGTTGGTCGCGATCCAATGACTGTTAGCAGAATATGGAATCGGTGGGTTCAGGAGGGTAATACAGAACGCCGTGCTGGATCCCAACGGCCTCGTATCACTAGCAGTCGAGATGACAGGGATCTTATCCGAATGACTGTAACGGATCGTGCAGCAACGTCTCGATCCCTGAGTCAACAGATGGGGACGTTTGCAAGACAACAACCGTTTGCACGAACAGTTCGACGACGTTTGCAGCAGCATGGACTATCAGCTCGGTGACCATGGCTGCGGTTACCCTTGACGCTGCATCACAGACAGGAGCGCCTGCGATGGTGTACTCAACGACCAACCTGAGTGCACGAATGGCAAAACGTCATTTTTTCGGATGAATCCAGGTTCTGTTTCCAGCATCATGATGGTCGCATCCGTGTTTGGTGTCATGGCGGTGAACGCACATTGGAAGCGTGTATTCGTCATCGCCATACTGGCGGATCACCCGGCGTGGTGTTATGGGGTGCCATTGGTTACACGTCTCGGTCACCTCTTGTTCGCACTGACGGCACTTTGAACAGTGGACGTTACATTTCACATGTGTTACGACCCGTGGCTCTACCCTTCATTCGATCCCTGCGAAACCGTACATTTGAGCAGGATAATGCACGACCGCATGTTGCAGGTCTTGTACGGGCCTTTCTGGATACAGAAAATGTTCGACTGCTGCCCTGGCCAGCGCATTCTCGAGGTCTCTCACCAATTGAAAACGTCTGGTCAATGGTGGCTGAGCAACTGTCTAATCGCAATACGCCAGTCACTACTCTTGATGAACTGTGGTATCGTGTTGAAGCTGCATGGGCAGCTGTAGCTGTACACGCCATCCAAGCCTTGTTTGACTCAATGCCCAGGCGTGTCAAGGCCGTTATTACGGCCAGAGTTGGTTGTTCTGGGTACTGATTTCTCAGGATCTATTAACCCAAACTGCGTGAAAATGTAATCATATGTCAGTTGTAGTATAATATATTTGTCCAATGAATACCTGTTTATCATCTGAATTTCTTCTTGGTGTAGCAATTTTAATGGCCACTAGTGTATTTAGTACTATGTGTTATAGTTCGATGATTAACTGTTCAGATACAGTGAGGCGACAAAAATCATGGGATACCTCGTAATATAGTGTCTGAACTCCTTTTGCCGGATGTAGTGCAGCATTTCGAAGTGTCGTGGACTGAACATGTCGTTGGAAGCCTCTGCAGAAATATTGAGCCTTGCTACTTCTACAACAGTCCACAATTGCGAAAATGTTGCCTACCGGTGTAGGATTTTGTGCACGGACTGACTTCACAAATAAAGTTTTAGATAACACTGTGGGTAGGGTTGTTTTGGGGAAGAGACCGGACAGCGAAGTCATCGGTCTCGTCGGTTTAGGGAAGGTCGGGGATGGAAATCGGCCGTGCCCTTTCGAAGGAACCATCCTGGTATTTGCCTGTAGCGATTTAGGGAAATCACGGAAAACCTAAATCAGGATGGCCGGAGGCGGGATTGAACCGTCGTCGTCCCGAATGCAAGTCCAGTGTGCTAGCCACTGCGCCACCTCGCTCGTCAATGAAGCAAAATTAGTATAAAAGAGACTCGATCCCACAGTCACATTGTTAGTAAATGTTGGTGCGATCTAGATTTTCTTACTAATTTTACTCTCGATTATGCCCCATAAATGTTCGATGGGATTCATGCCGGACGCTCTAATTCTTCGGTGACATGGGCATTGTCGTCGATAAAAGTCCCATAGTTGTTTGGGAACATGAAGTCCATAAATGGCTGAAAATGGTCTCCAAGTAGCCGAACATAATAATTTTCAGTCAATGATCCGTTCAGTTAGCCCCACACCAAGCCACAACCACCCGCACAGCGCCTTGTTGACAACTTGGGTCCATGGCTTTGTGGAATCTGTGCCGGACTCAGACCCTACTATCAGCTCTTACCATCTGAAATTGGGAGTCAAGGGTCAACCAATATGGTACGAGCCCAGGAGAGGCACTGTAGGCGTTGTCGTGCTGCTATATCCTATTAACGCCAAATTTCGCCGCATTGTCGTACGAGATACGTTCGTCGTACGTCCCACATCGATTTCTGCAGTTATTTCACAAAGTTCCATATTCCGACATGATTATTGTAAGGAGTGTGACCAAAATATAGCTTAAATGTTTATTTGACACTACAGTAGTGAAGCCATAGACACAGTACATAAAATTTTCTCTTTAAATTTGGAAACTGAAATTTCATGCAGTGTTGCTTGTCTGTTAGCACTGGCATCTCTACTCAAACACCGTTGCTCTCGGTCGTTAAGTGAAGACCGTCGGCCACTGCGTTGTCCATGGTGAGAGGTAATGCCTGAATTTTGGTTTCGTCGGCACGCTTATGACACTGTGGATCTCGGAATATTGAATTCCTGAAAGATTACCGCAATGGAATGTCCCACGCTTCTAGCTCCAAGCACCATTCCGAGTTCAAAGCCTTAATTCTCGTCGTGCCGCCGTAATCATGTCGAAATCCTTTTGGCATGAATCACCTGCATACAAACGACATCTCCGCCAATGCACTGTCCTCTTATATACCTTGTGTATGCGATACTACTTCCATCTGTGTGCTTATCGCTGGCCAGTGATTTTTGGCATCTCACTGTAAAATGACTAGTAGAGAGCGATCATGAACATAATTTTTTATTTGTCTTAATCACAAAGTTTTTGAACAGAATTACCGGTTTCGGCTATGCAACTGTTATCTTCAGAATCTGACATTCTGCTGGGGTGTCATACGATTTTTTTTACTGCAATTCTGAAGATGGTTATTGCATAGCGGAAACTAGTAATTCTGTTCAAAATGTTTTCGATCAAGAGAAATAAAAAAAATTATAAACATTGTGTGGCGTTCGGTGATGGTTCCCGCTTCCGTTCATGCTGGTCAAATCGTCGTCAGCATACCAGTAGACAACGTGATGAAAGGCAATGTGAACAGCGTATCTCCTGACCCACGTCTCTCCGGTTTCTTTGGTAGCTGTGTGATGAACTACTGGATATGACAACATGACTGATTTGGTAATTGTTGAAGGAATCCTGAATGCCTGCCAGTAGGCCTGCATGGCGAGATTGGTAAAATTTGTTGATATACACTTAATGAACTGCATTCCAAATGACATGTCTCCGTATTGTAGTTCACACCACAGACGCCCTGTGGAATGCGCGGATGCTTGACTGGCGTGGTCAGTCCTGTGATTTGTCACTCACATGTCTGAAATGTTACGGAAAGACATTTAATGCCTGCATCCAGCCAGAAATCTCAATGAACTGACAAAGCATGTGTTTTCAGCAAGTCGAGAAATTTACAAAAATCACCTTCAGAGGCTGTTCACTCCCACACTACAACGAATACGAGGGTGCGTTTGAGGTCATTGGGATTACACCTGATAAAGGGTGTAACGGTTTAAGTGCAGATGTTTCTATTGGTGACTGAGGACGGTGTACTGAACAACATTATCTCAGTACTTACGTCATTTGAAGATCAATAATTGTAACTACTACAAGTCACAAGTTTTTAGGTTGGTAAGTACCTCCAGATACATGTGGCAAGAACAAGCTGTTATAGTTTATTTTCCCCTGGGTAGCAAGTGACGTGTTGATGCGTGGATGTGCGGACGCAAAACGCTTAGGGTATATTGAAGGTCATAGACAAGTTAATGGTGCAGTTACACACTGAAAAAGTCGCAACATCAAAAAATAATTAATGTCGAGGTATTGAAATATCGGGGACACATTTGTCTAGGTAATATCTTTAAGTGATTAGCATTGGAAGAACACAAGCTACGGTAAGTGTGAGATAAGCCACTGCAATGTTGAAATGCTGGTACATTAGTTATTGGTGTAACCGCCAGGATGTTGAGTGCAAGCATGCAATCGTACATGCGTTGTGTTGCACCGACACCGGATGTCAGTTTGTGGGATGGAGTGCCATTCTTGTTGCACTTGGTCGGTGAAAACAGCGAGGTTAATTCTGTTTGTGGTTGACGCTGGAGCTGGCGTCCGATGATGCCTCATGTGTGCTCGGTTGAAGACAAATCTAGTGACTGAGCAGGCCAGTGCAACATTTCGAAATTCTATAGAGCGTGTTGGGTTACAACAGTGGTAATGTGGGCAAGATTTAACCTGTTGAAAACATCCCTGGAATGCTCTTCATGAATAGCAGCACAACAGGTCGATTCACCAAACTGACGCACAAATTTGGAGTCAGGGTGCATGGGATAACCGCGAGAGTTTTCCTACTGCCATACGAAATAGTTGCCCAGATTATAACTCCAGATGCAGGTCCTGTGTGCCTAGCACACAGACAGTTTGGTGCAGGTCGTCAACTGCCTTGCTTCTAATCAACACACGGCCATCACTGGCACCAAGGCAGCACCAGCTTTCACCAGAAAACAAAAATGGTTCAAATGGCTCTGAGCACTATGGGACTGAACTGCTGAGGTCATCAGTTCCCTAGAACTTAGAACTACTTAAACCTAACTAACCTAAGGACATCACACACATCCATGCCCGAGGCAGGATTCGAACCTGCCACCGTTGCGGTCGCGCGGTTCCAGACTGTAACGCCTAGAACCGCTCGGCCACTCCGGCCGGCACCAGAAAACACTACAGACATCCAACCTCCCCTCTGGCTTGACACCCACTGAAGAACCATCGGCAGTGCTTTGGGGTCAGTGGAATGCACGCTACACGGCGACTGACTCAGAGCTATCAGTGAAGTAACCGATTTGTAGCAGTTCGTTGTGTCACTGTGGTGCCAACTGCTCTTCATATTGCTGCTGTAGATGCAGCACGATGCGCCAGAACCATACGCTGATAAGGATAGTCTTCCCTCTCGGTAATTCCATGTGGCCGTCTGGAGCCCAGTATTCTTGCGATCGTATATTCTCGTGGCCACCGCTGCCAGCAACCATGTCTTTCTGCAATATCAAAGAAGGAATATCCAGCTTCTCGTAGCCCTATTACACGACCTCATTCAAACTCAATGAGGTGCTGATAATAGCGTCTTAAAGACATACTTGACTTATATCAAGTCACCACGTCCAATCTCAAAGGCAACTAACGCTCACGGCCATTAGAGTGTCTATTTAAAGTAAACCTTTTTGCCTTTTCATAGTTGTGATACCAGGTCCACTCCTATGCGACTGGCGCAAAGTTTGAACAGACGTCATCTTTCGGATGTAGAAACACGCTTACCAACTGTCGGTTATTTTGTACAGCTCTTTTTTGGTGTTGCGACTTATTTCCCATAAGCGAATTACTATACAGAAGACCATAGGCTGTAGAGTTTGTTACATATTGGTGGGAAAATTGTTTAACGCAGAGGAAAAAAAACAACACACTGATTTGTGTACCTATCAAGGTGCCATATGTAAAAATATCTGCACTTACATTCATTACAACATGTATATCAATGATGGACATATATTTCAAATGGAAGTTAAATCACTTAAGAATTGTTACGTGATAAACAACTCCACGAAGTTTTGTTAAATATTTCACTAGTGATTCATTGGGAAACAGTTTCCAATGTATGTAATCTCTTAGTCGAACGTATGAGTGGATATGTTTGTTACGGAACTTATGGAGGAATTTCACCCAGTTAGTGATATGAAATTAGGGGTTAGAGAAGCATTGTTTACTGGAAAAAGTTCCATTTTCTGCCCCAGCAATATTACTAAAAAATTAAGGGCCTGTTTAAGTAGCGTTACAGTAAAAAATAATCTAATATAAGTTTTTCGCGGTTTGGATGAGGCAGCGGTTGTTGCTGTCTTTTATAATTTTGAATTATGGAGTTTGAAGTCTGATGCATGGCTGAAATGGGTACTCCGCAAATTTGTTTGTATGCACAGTGTGAATAAGGTTCATCTTAGAATAGAGATGAATCACTCAATAGAATATTCGGAAAATATTTGCTAAAGCAATTATAATTTCCAAGAATACTGTACATATTGGTAACCTGGGTGCTAATTCTGTTGTCTGTGATGTTTACACAGGGTGTTAGAAAAAGGTACGGCCAAACTTTCAGGAAACATTCCTCACACACAAATAAAGATAAGATGTTATGTGGACATGTGTCCGGAAACGCTTAATTTCCATGTTAGAGCTCATTTTAGTTTCGTCTATATGTACTGTACTTCCTCGATTCACCGCGAGTTGGCCCAATTGAAGGAAGTTACAATGACTTCGGTGCTTGTGTTGACATGCGACTCATTGCTCTACAGTACTAGCATCAAGCACGTCAGTACGTAGCATCGACAGGTTAGTGTTCATCACGAACGTGGTTTTGCAGTCAGTGCAATGTTTACAAATGCGGAGTTGGCAGATGCCCATTTGATGTATGGATTAGCACGGGGCAATAGCCGTGGCGCGGTACGTTTGTATCGAGACAGATTTCCAGAACGAAGGTGTCCCGACAGGAAGACGTTCGAAGCAATTGATCGGCGTCTTAGGGAGCACGGAAAATTCCAGCCTATGACTCGCGACTGGGGAAGATCTAGATCGACGAGGACACCTGCAATGGACGAGGGAATTCTTCCTGCAGTTGACGATAACCCTAATGCCAGCGTCAGAGAAGTTGCTGCTGTACAAGGTAACGTTGAACACGTCACTGTATGGAGAGTGCTACGGGAGAACCAGTTGTTTCCGTACCATGCACAGCGTGTGCAGGCACTATCAGCAGCTGATTGGCTTCCACGGGTACACTTCTGCGAATGGTTCATCCAACAATGTGTCAATCCTCATTTCAGTGCAAATGTTCTCTTTACGGATGAGGCTTCATTCCAACGTGATCAAATGGTAAATTTTCACAGTCAACGTGTGTGGACTGACGAGAATCCGCACGCAATTGTGCAATCACGTCATCAACACAGATTTTCTGTGAACGTTTGGGCAGGCATTGTTGGTGATGTCTTGATTGGGCCCCATATTCTTCCACCTACGCTCAATGGAGCACGTTATCGTGATTTCATACGGGATACTCTACCTGTGCTGCTAGAACGTGTGCCTTTACAAGTACGTCACAACAGGTGGTTCATGCACGACGGAGTTCCTGCACATTTCAGTCGAAGTGTTCGTACGCTTCTCAACAACAGATTCGGTGTCCGATGGATTGGTAGAGGCGGACCAATTCCATGGCCTCCATGCTCTCCTGACCTCAACCCTCTTGACTTTCATTTACGGGTGCATTTGAAAGCTCTTGTCTACACAACCCCTGTACCAAATGTAGAGACTCTTCGTGCTCGTATTGTGGACGGCTGTGATACAGTACGCCATTCTCCAGGGCTGCATCAGCGCATCAGGGATTCCATGCGACGGAGAGTGGATGCATGTATCCTCGCTAACGGAGGACATTTTGAACATATCCTGTAACAAAGTGTTTGAAGTCACGCTGGTACGTTCTGTCGCTGTGTGTTTCCATTCCATGATTAATGTGATTTGAAGAGAAGTAGTAAAATGAGCTCTAACATGGAAAGTAAGCGTTTCGGACACATATCCACATAACATATTTTCTTTCTTTGTGTGTGAGGAATGTTTCCTGAAAGTTTGGTCGCACCTTTTTGAAACACCCTGCATATCTTCCAAATTAATCGTGGAGGGACTGGATGTGGATTCAATCCTTTCGTGCTTTGCAGCTCTACATAACCTTGAGGACAGGCGAAAAGAAATCTTGAATGTAAGTATACGGAAGTCAAGAGGAAGAAAAGATGACAGAATAAGCACAAAAAGAAGCGTAAGACTTTAGAAGAAGATTCATCTGCAAAGAACTACTGAAATGACATGTTTTAGAATGCGTGTTTAAGTACACAGCCTGACAAAGGAGGTTAGCCATCCATAACGGCAAGAGGAAGAGAAATTACGATGGTTGAGAGGTCGTACCATATTATTGGATTTATTACGAAATCGAGTCATATATACGAAGAAACTGGCGGTATGAGCCCGCTGAAAAGTATGACGCTGCGCCATCTCTGGCCTGATTCGACTGGCGAGGGTGTCATTTAGAAGTTGCATCCTCTTCTAACGTAAGCTGGCCCACAACTGTTGTAACTAGTCCTTGATGTCTTGCATACTGACACTAGTACACTTGGACGTCTGAAATGGTCCTACACATGCTCTACAGGGGACAACTGTTGTTGCCCAAGGAGTACTTCTATGTCACGGGGACATTTGTGGAGACACGTGCCAATTGACAAATGTCACTACGATACTGTCAAATAGCAGATAACAGATGACCAGCAGGATTTCCGTCAGGTGCCTTTGTGCTGTCAGAGCTCCCTCAGGCACTGCCAGCCGAGACCAGAAGTCACGTTGGCTGCCCACACGATAGCACCAGGAGTGACACCGTTGTCCCTCTCCAAAATATTGGAAGAATGAATCTTGTGGGGAGTCCATTACCAGCTGACGAATGCCAGGCGCAGATGTGAAGGGGAAAAGGGTTACAATGTGGTTGGTGCGCAGTACGTCGATTTGCCCTTGTGATGGTCGGGCATGGTCGACCTGAACCTTGAGGACCACTGTCAAATTCTGATGCCCCCACAGTGACGTCCCTCCGAAATTCTGTCAGGCGCTGATAACTCTGCCTCAGACGAGTACGTCGATCCTACATGTCCTTCACGATAATGACTCAGTACCTGACGCTGTTCACGCCGCTTATATGCCCGCCTTACAAAGTTTGGTACAAACACTGATCATGACAAGCAATAATGCACTCTGGTGGCACTGTACAAGTCACAGTGAATTATAACTCTGATCGTTTACGTACCAGTCGATTCTGTGTACGTGTACGGTACGAATTTACTCTGACATCTAACTTTGTCGTCTGGGTGCTCCAAATTTTTTGTCAAGCAGTGTATGTGGTATCGGACTGCGCTGAACATGAATGCCAGCCGGAGCAAATGGACCTCGATGGACTATAGAGGGCAGTGTCGCCGCAGCGCTGCACTCGCCTAGTGAGTGCGTCGCCGTCTCGCCACGTGAGTACACAGGCCAATAGTGTCCCCGGGAAGAAATACCGCCGCACCTCGACCGCTCATTCACCGCCACCCTGTTCCTCTCATCATCCCTGAGAAATCAGTTTCACACCATGGCTGACGGCCACTAATGAAGTGTCAGTCTTGGTACGGCAATTCGATATGTGTCGACCACCATACGACCACCAGTGTCAGTATCCCTGTAGTTGTGTTACCTATTGCCTGCTACCTTGAATTGCCACCACCAGTGGGTGGTGTTTTAAGAAATATTATTTTAAATTTCTTAAAGTAGATTTTATTTACTGTACCTTTTCCATCAGGATTTATCAAAATTTTAGTATTTATATCACTTGTCTCGATTTAGGTTGTTGTACAAATAATTTATAGTTAATGTGTCATAATTATTGTTAAATTATTTATAGAAATGAAATGTTTCACGTTTCCTAACATATCTTATAAGGCTCACCGCCACACCTTCAACGTGCACTTCAATGATGTCATTGGAATGGCACCTCAACCTACCGCAAAAAAAAAAAAAAAAAAAAAAAAAACAACCGCTCAGTCAGTCGCGTACTTCATGTGATAGTGCTTGTTACTCACTTCACTATAATACTGACTACTTGCCGATGACTTCGCATTGGTATTGGTTTTCTTCTTGGGTCTCGAGTTGGACAGTGGTTCATACTTGACCTGTTGATCACGTTGTGACAAAAGGTCGTGGTACTTCATTGTTACATAGGTTGTTATTGACTTGCTCTTATTGTGTAGAGTCCGCCGTTCGGTCAGCCCTGTTGCTCGACTCCGGCGTGGGTTTGAGTCCCGTCCGCACGCGGTCTTCTCGCATTACGTCGTCGTCGTTTCTCCACTGTTCTTCTGAAGCGTGCACTATTATCTGGCTATTCGTGGACATAGTAGTGTGTATCTGAAAGCGACATTCGAAGGATTCTCAGGGTGAGTATAATGTTTATTTTATGTAGGTTCCGTTATTTGCTCAAGTTGTTGCTCATGTACTCATATGTTATCTTTTTTCAAAACTTACTCGTTGAAATGAAATTTCTAGATTACTTCTTTTTACTCCCAGAACGGACATTGTATTATTTCGCACCAGTACACAGGCAGAGAAATGTAACCTGAAAACTACAAATTAAAAAATGTTTCTAAACCTTAAAGTTATAAAAGTACTTGAAGGATGAAACGTACTTAACGAAATCTTAGGTTACACCCTTCTCCATTTAATACTTTTTAGGAAAAGATACATTTTATATTTCAAATAAAGTAATGAAATAGAAAACATTTAGTGACTTTAAGTTAGTGCCACTGCAAATAGCTGGACTCAATTATTAGCGTTAACTCCTGAGAAAATGGCAAATAAGTTTACGATAAAGTGATATTTTAAACTTTTATGAACAATTATGTTGAAAACTGAATGAACATCCGATTAAACAAAATGATATGTAAAACTGAGTTTTATTTCAAAATAATGGTTTATTTGTTTTGATCTGCATTCACACCTTAATTTCGTCAAATGGAAATCGGTTTCGTTCCTAAGTCCTGTCATAACGACATTTTCTTGCGCGCTGTCGTCGAACTTGCGTACCCAAGCAGATGAGTTATTATGCTGGTTGACGTTGTGAGACACCTACTTGGATAAGCGATTTTGACGGCTGTGCGTCACGAGACCAACTGACGATGGTACTTGGTGCCGTATCTAGTAGTCATTTGACAAAATGGAAGTGAGAAGTGCACCTCTAGAGAGAAAAAAAGCAAAAATAACAAAAAAAAATTGTCGCTGTTCCAACAGCTGACAGTATATCGGGGATATGTTGCAATAAAAAAACAGTAATTTTGTAACAGAATTTAGTTTATTACGTGTGTAGCCAGTGACTCACCTGGAGAGACTGTTTACTCACTCCTATAATCCGTTCACCATAAGAATAAACCTGATGTAAACAAACACAAACGCGATGATTGGTCAGAAGCCGTAGCACACGTGCCATGGTGTTGTAACGCTCATGAAAGTAGATCCTACTTACGTATTAGATATATTATTAATAAATTATGTTAAATGAAACTTTTAAGATATTCAAATGTATTAACAGCCAACAACGTTATTCTTAATCACGCTTTAGCTACGTAGTTTTTATTTCAAAAATCGTGTACATTCACAGCCTCTGCAGTGTTGTAATCTGATTGTCGCGCTGTTAATGAGCAGTATAAAACTGACTGAGGCTGCTTTCTGTTCCCTAGTGAAACACACACGTGGAACACAGTTAAAAAGTGCAAAAAATAGGCTGCTCTTAATGTTTTTCATAAATTTACTGAGATAATCGGCTTTGAAGTTTTCCCACCGTTGCATAATGCAGTTGATAAACACACCTACTTCTAACGTGTGGCGCAGACGGTAGCGTAATGGGATATTAACCAAATGCGGTTATTCGTGCGTTGATTCAAATCTCCCCAATATAATTTTCTTTGTCGTTCAATTTGAGATACCTAAATGTCGTAATTATGAAACTCATCATTTTTTATAAATAATGCACCTCTTCTTCTTTCTAATTACGTATTGGACGCAGAGTTCCTGTTTCCATTTCAAATATAAATTCTTTATTATCGATGTTTTATGAAAGACTGTTTATAAAAATTGTTTAAATTAAGACGACTTAGCAATTTAATTTTTAAGGTAAAACTGAAAAACCAAATCCTCCTTATTTGGGCTATGTTCATCGTTTTATACCACAGAGGTAGTAAGTATCGTAGAAACATGAAAATAGTCATTTTCACAGCATCGAGCACATCATGTAAACGCTGCATTTTTACATTTGCTACTGTACCATTACAATATGGTTGGTTCTGAGCACTATGGGACTAAACATCTGGGGTCATCAGTCCCCTAGAACTTAGAACTACTTAAACCTAACTAACCTAAGGACATCACACACACCTATGCCCGAGGTAGGATTCAAACCTGCGACCGTAGCGGTCACACGGTTGCAGACTGAAGCGCCTAGAACCGCTCGGCCACACCGGCCGGCTATTACAAAAAATGGCTCTGAGCGCTATGGGACTTAATTTCTGAGGTCATCATTCCACTAGAACTGAGAACTACCTAAACCTAACTAACCTAAGGACATCACACACATCCATGCCCGAGGCAGGATTCGAACCTGCGACAGTAGCGGTAGCGCGGTTCCAGACTGTAGCGCCTAGAACCGCTCGGCCACTCCGGCCGGCCGGCTATTACAATATGAACCCAACAGAATTCATCTAGAGCCATGCTGCGGGATTTGGGCCGAGAAGTAACAAGACTGGTAAGCTGCCAGACGTACTGGAACTAACGCACGCAGCTTTTTTACACGTCACTGCCGAACGCTGGCGGGATATAGAACGGCTCGTCATAAAAGAAGAGGAGAATATGCTGCGCCTGGTTGGCTTCGTGGATTTATTTAGTAATAGGCTCAATACCAACGTTGCAGGTGACACTGAAATGTATTTCCCGGATTCGGATAAAGAAGGAGCTAAGATATTACCAGACGACTAACCGCAAGTCATACCTTCAGTGGCTTCGATATTTAACTATACGGTGAAATCCTTCAATACTCTCTTATGTTACACACAGCTTATGCAGAAAATTTACTCTAAGGTTAAGTCAGGAATTTTCATCATTCTTGTTTTTAATTACAATAGTATGTTAGCTAAGAACGATAACTTGTTGCGGTTTTCTTATAGTCATCTAAGGAGCTCATCAACCAATGCTGTCCAAGTTAAATGCGCCGGTAAAACTGTTGTCCCGTATCATACCTAAGTCGACGTGAGCGTAACGCACAGCACAAAACGTACCCTTATTATCTTACTTGACAGTACTGCAGATAGATTGGCTGCAGTTCCACGTGAAACGGAAATCCAATGAGGTTCCAGCAAATGCGGAAGAATACATAGTGCAATGTTTACATCATGTTTAGTCCTATGATGAGCGGATTATCGAACTAACGGCGCCACATACACACAGCAGGCAGCGAGTACACAGAAACAGGCCCGAGATGCGCCATCGCTCGCTACATCATGTCATACTACGTGTCATGATCAAGTGGTGTACGGAGCGGGATAAGGCTGCCCCCATAGTGACAACAAGCCAGTGTCGTTTCTGTCCATGTGCACACAACGTAAACGTCGGCTGCCCGCCCGCTGACGAACTATTCTGCGGGTTTGGACTTCGCGTGAAATCTTGCTGGACTTTTTGTAGCAGTGCGATGGACTTTGAACTTATTCATGGACATGCAGCATTCCACATCCTTCGTTGTGTACGTAACTCCAGCCATTGACGTCTTCGTGCAGTGCATCAAAATCTCTAACTACACAGAACTTGTTTATTCAAGTGAAGGCAACGGAAGCGACGTCGTAACATTCTGTATTTCTACACTGAAAAAACGTAACTAGACTACGTTTGTTTTACAGTGCGGACAAATTTCAATTCTATTCTTAGTTAATAAACTATAGGAGTAAGTCAGTAACTCGCTATCAGCCACTAAATTATGTCATAAGCCATAAAACCACATTTTTCGTACCGCCGCCATCAACTTTCTTTCGCACGTAGAGAATCTTTAAGCGCCTCAAACAGATGGACGTCCAATGGCACCAAATTTAGGTTATAGGGTGGAAGAGGCAACGAAGATGGGCGAGCAAATGGCTTCAACCCAATTTGGCGATGTGTTTGTAGGCTCTGAGACTTGTGTGGGTGCGCGTTTTCGTATTCTTGTCAGTCCAGACACATCATTAACTGTTGTTGAGTTTGTTCAGAACCTTCTCAAACGCCTCTGAAACACTGGTTGCCCATTTGGGCAACATATCCACGAGAAAAAAACCATCACTATGAAAGACTTTCAGTATTATTTTGCCAGCAGAGGGAGCGGCCTTTAATTTCTTCATTTTTTATGATTGAAAGAGGTACCTCTTTGTTTCTGGCACAAGGTGTTGCACCGTTCGTCAGCTGTAACGATCCGCATCAGAAAGGCGTCTCCAGTGCTCCGACAGTTCGTATTAAATGGCTTTTCTTTGAATCTTCTGGTCTGTTGCGAGCACGTGGAACCCACCTTGAAAACAGTTTTAAATATTCAGGAGTATCAATCATTTGACCCGCACTTACAACGCTCACAGGTAGCTGTAGAGCCAATTGTGGAGTTGCGATTCGCCGGTCTGCCCGAAAAGTGCCATTCGCGCGACTTACCATATCGGGAGCAGTAATTGTGACAGGAAGTCTAGAAAGCCCCGGTAATGGGGCTCAGTTTCTAGACTTATTGACGCTCTAACTCTCTTTATACAGGGTGTAAATTTTAAGATGACAAACCAGAATAACTCGAAAAATAAGCTTCACACGAAAAAATGTGTAGAACTCAAAGTTGATTATTTTCGAGGGGGACATCTGCTCGTGCTAAAATTTGCCCGCCACCGGAGCCCCCAGGGGGGTGGGGGCGGGAGGCAACTTTAAAATTTCAAATGGGAACCCCCATTTTTTATTGGAGAATCAGATTCTACATAAAAAACTACGTACGTTTTGTCTTCAAACATTTGTTTTGATTCTTGGTAGTTGGCGCTGTAATACAAGAAAATCCATGTTCTCATTTTTGCGTGGAAAATGGATAAGGATAAATAAAAAATATCTATTTACTTCGTAAATTTTGATTCGCTAAAACTGAAACTCTCCCTCTCTCCCCATATGGTGGGGTTTGAGACACCCCAGGGGGCTGAGATGGTGGGATAATTGTAGCACTAGCAGATGTCCCCCTTCAAAATAATCAACTTTGGGTTCTAAACATTTTTTCGTGTGAAGCATATTTTTAGAGTTATTCTGGTTTGTCTACTTAAAATTTAGACCCTGTATATCGCCCAACAGTGCTCCTATCAACTGCATCATTACCGTAATTGCACACAAACGTGTATGGATGTTCGCCGGCCGGTGTGGCTGAGCGGTTCTAGGCGCTTCAAGTCTGGAACCGCGCGACCGCTACGATCGCAGGTTCGAATCCTGCCTCGGGCATGGGCGTGTGTGATGTCCTTAGGTTAGTTAGGTTTAAGTAGTTCTAAGTTCTAGGGGACTGGTGACCTCAGATGTTAAGTCCCATAGTGCTCAGAGCCATTTGAACCATGGATGTTCATCACTGTTTTTTTCTTTCCGCAACCAAGAATTCCATTACAGTACGATGCTTACAACGAGTGTCTTGTGTAGCTTGAAGAGGGTGTTCACCCTTACCTGTTAAATGCTGAAAAAGAATTTGAGGCATTATTTACTGAATGACCCTCGTGAGGTGAGGAATGCCATGGGATAGTAAAATGCCCATATACAGATGGCGGTAGTATAGCATACAAAGTGTGTAAAAGGACGGTACATTAGCGTCACTGTCGTTCATACTCAGGTGATTGATGTGAAAAGACTTCCGATGTGATTATGGCTGTATTACGGGAATTATTAGATTTTGGACGCGGAATGGTCTTGGAGCTAGTCACATGGGCAGTCAATTTCGGAAACCGTTGGTAATTTTAACATTCCTAGATTCACAGTGTCAAGAGGGTTATGAACAAACGAAACAACAGGCATTATCTCTCACCACGGATGACACAGTGGCCGACGGCGTTCACTTAACGACTGAGAGCAGCGGCGTTTGGCTAGAGATGCCAGTACTACAGAAAAGCAACACTGCCGCGAAATAACCGCAGAAATCAAAATAGAACGTACGACGAACTTACCAGTTAGGCCAGTGCGGCGAAATATAGCGTCAATAGGCTACTACAGCAGACGAGCGACGCTAGTGCCTTTGACAACAGGACGACAATGCCTGCAGCGATTCTCCTATGCACGTACCATAGAGGTTGGACTCTAGACGACTGGAAAACCGTCGCCGGGTAGGATGGGTCCCAATTTCTGTTGTTATGAGCTGATGGTAGGGTGCGACTCTGGCCATGGACCCAAGTTGTCAAGAAAAAAATGTGTGTGAAATCTTACGGGACTTAACTGCTAAGGTCATCAGTCCCTACGCTTACACACAACTTAACCTAAATTATTCTAAGGACAAACACACACACCCATGCCCGAGGGAGGACTCGAACCTCCACCGGGGGCCGGCCGAAGTGGCCGTGCGGTTAAAGGCGCTGCAGTCTGGAACCGCAAGACCGCTACGGTCGCAGGTTCGAATCCTGCCTCGGGCATGGATGTTTGTGATGTCCTTAGGTTAGTTAGGTTTAACTAGTTCTAAGTTCTAGGGGACTAATGACCTCAGCAGTTGAGTCCCATAGTGCTCAGAGCCATTTGAACCATTTGAACCTCCACCGGGACCAGCCACACTGTCAAGAAGGTACTGTGGAAGATGGTGATGGCTTAATAGTAATGTGAAAATTATGAATACTGCGTTATGGATCAGCTGAACTAACAGACCATTAGCAGCCATCCACGGACTTTATGTTCCCAAACAGCGATAGAATTTTTATGGATGACAAAACGCAATGTCACAGGGCTAAAAATGTTCGCGAATGGTTCGAGGAACGTTTTTTGGAAGTTCGAGCGAATTTTTTGACCATCCATACCGCCAGGCATCGAATATTTATGGGTCATAATCGAGCGGTCCAAAGGGGGCGGGGGGGGGGGGGGGCGGGCTTAAACTTAACTAAGGACGTCACAAATATCCATGCTAACTAACCTAAGGACATAACAAACATGTATGCCCGAGGCAGGATTCGAGCCTGCAACGGTAGCAGCGCGGTTCCAGACTGAAGTGCCACAGCGGACGGCTCGAAAGGTCAGTTCGTGCCCAAAATACTACACAGACAACACTTTCGCTATTGTGGACGACTGCAGGGGAAGAGTGGCTCGCCGGCCGCGGTGGTCTCGCGGTTCTCGGCGCGCAGTCCGGAACCGGGCGACTGCTACGGTCGCAGGTTCGAATCCTGCCTCGGGCATGGATGTGTGTGATGTCATAGGTTTAAGTAGTTCTAAGTTCTAGGGGACTGATGACCACAGCTGTTAAGTCCCATAGTGCTCAGAGCCATTTGACCCATTTTGAAGAGTGGCTCAATATTTACGCAGGAAACTTCGATGGCTTGTGTCCATACCATGTCCAGTTGCTGTCCCAATTCGGGGAAAAGGAGGTTCGACACGACATTAGGAGGTATATCCCGATTTTTGCCATCTCAGTGTATTGCTCCAAAAAGTCATGTAAAGAACGAAACGACAGAGAGAGAGAGAGAGAGAGAGAGAGAGAGAGAGCGCTACGTACGTAGAGGACGAGTCCGAAGGCCATGGCCTGCGGCACGGCGAGGCAGAGCGCGAGCAGCCAGATGAGCAGGATGTACTTGACGGCGCGCGACGGCTTGGAGACGGCGTGCGACTGGAACGGGTGGCAGATGGCCACGTAGCGCTCCACCGTGAACGCCGTGATGGTCAGCACGGTCGCGTTGGACGACGTCTCGGCCGCGAAGCCCTGGATCACGCAGAACGTCTCGCCGAACACGTAGGGGTAGCGCGACCACATGTGGTACGTCTCGGGCGGCAGGCCGGACACCAGCAGCAGCAGGTCGGACACGGCCAGGCTGCGGCAGGGCAACGCCTCTGCTTCACCTCACAAATCTAACTGCCACTCATTCCACGCACTACATTTCCACCAGTACAAAACAGTGCATTATGATGACAGGATATAAATGTAATAGACCACGAATCATTTAGTGTAGATCTCTACATAACCAGTTAGTGTACAACACGATACTATGTTGAGAGTACTGCAAAGCCTTAAAACTCTTTTTTATATCTGTCACTCACCATTTAATACTGCACTCAAACTTATGAAAACATTATTTCAATTTTGCAATACAACTATTTTATGTAAAACTGATGTTTAGCAAATAAAAAAAATACGATAATATCGCAACAGGTTAAAACTACAGTAGATAATGTAATGGGAAAACCAACCATACTAAAATAGAAATAATTCAAAAGCCAAGATCGCTTAAATACTGTTTACTGGATTGCCGGTTTCAACACACTACAGGTGCCATAATCGGATCTGAATGTAGATTAACATTTACAAACCATTTGCATACATGAGGCAGAACAGCTGATATAAAATCATTGTCACAAAAAATAAAACAACTGCTCTCATGGTCATTCTTTTCCATAATATATGTAAGACCGAAGTCACAAGATAAAACTATTTGGTACATGACCGCTGCTCAACTAACAACGGTTGGCAACACATGATCGTTGTTAGTCGAGCAGCGATCACGTACCAAACAGTTTTATCTTGTGACTTCGGTCTTACATATCTTACGGAAAAGAATGACCATGAGAGCAGTTGTTTTATTTTTTGTGACAATGATTTTATGTCAGATGGTCTGCCTCGTGTATAAATGTTAATATACATTCAGATCTGATGATAGCACTTTTATTGCGTTGAAACCGGTTATCCAGAAACAGTATTTAAGCGATCTTCGCTTTTGAATTGTTTCTACAACAGAGTGATCTCCCCACTACGCACTATGTGTTCACTGCAATATACTAAAATAGTCATCCTCTGTACGAGACCGTTGTGCTTATAATAATAAGGTAGTTGAAAAGTAATCTAAAATTATTAAGTAGTTGTTACCAAATTGAGTTAACTAAAATTTGACACAGTAAACTATCTTTCGCTAAATTCTATTCATTCAAACATATTTATACATTTTTTAGAGGGTAATGCTATATCTGAACATTTGTAAATTAGTAATTTTTCGTTATAATTTATTTCTTGTAAAAGTTTAACACTTACGGTGCTGGTCTTGTATGTAGCTATTACCTGTGGAGTTTTCTGGAAGTTACAACTCGTTTGCACAAATATGCAGTTGCAAGTTAATAATTTTTTAACGCTTCTTGGGTTTTCTACTTTCAATATACTTATTGTGACACTGCTAGTTTTAAATATGAGTCCACAGATGGAACTCCAGTTTAATAGTAATTATCGCAGAAAAAATTAAAAGGTGGTCTATTATTCAAATATATTCTCCGGTAAGCAAACAAGCGATGTTTCTTTTGCAGCCAATTTAAATGTGAAGATAGACACAAACCACTACCACAAAGAAAAATTTAGGTTCATAGTCGAGAGCACTATGATGCAAATTGAAACAGGGAGCGATAACTAGTCCAACATTACGCTCATCAGAATCATATTCTCGGACTTATTTCCTGATTTACCCGTAGGAAAATCCGTCATAACACAGTCTGCGAAAATAATACGATAAATTTAAAGAATCGTCTTCAAATATTTCGTTATTATCTGCAGACTCGTCAAGGACTGTAAATCATTTTCTCCAGACATTTCTTCACTTAACATTTTCAACAGAAAATAAACACAAAAGAATACAAGAACGTAAGAAAAAGAATTTGAACGTCAGCTAACTACTACGAAACAAGAGGCGATAATCAAGGTTTGAAAAACGACGAATTTTTCCAGTTACACCGCTTTTATCATCAGGAACTACGAAGCCTGCAGACCTCATAGACGTTCGCGGAAGCCGTAAATGTGCGTTCAAAGCCGCGGAGAATCATCTAACTTGCGTGGCGTAGTATTACGTCCGCAGCACGTTCTCATTTCGCGAAAGTGCCATGATATTACGTCGGCCATACACTAAGTTTTGATTTATGGATTTATACATTTGTTACTTTACGACTTCGTTTATAGCATGGCGGCTGCGCTTGCTAATTCAGTTCACCTCTGAATAGGTTAGTTCCAATTTTAGTTTAAGTCAGTGCAAGATCACGAGTGCACTTTTTGTGAAAGTTTTTGTCAGGAATAATTGAAGTTTATTAAATTAAACTCATTAGTGCATATTTCACCTTTGCCTCTACATGTGATATCTAAAAAATCTAGGAAACCGAAAGTTGCAGGTGGCGTATACTAACCCATTGTCGGAAAAAAAGGAGAGACTACATAAATAACATTTATTTTATTTTATTTTATTGTGCAACCGAACGTACATTATTTGTGTCGCCCTTCACCATCACGTAGAACCAATACACAAATAAAAACAATATTTCTATTGAAACTCATGGTAGGATAATACTGCAGTAGTCAAAACTTGACATTATACTCGGGGACGAAAATGCTGGAAGGTCGCTGTAGTTTCACAAGCTTTCGTCGCTGTAATGCTTGCCTCCATCATTGGTACTTTAACTTTGTCACGTATATTTGTACATATAGTCAACTCTTTGCCTTTCACTCCATTTATCTTTTGAAACAGAAATATGTCTGCCAACCAATATGATGAAAAATCATAACAGATTTTTCTCTTACGAAAAGTCATTAAACGTGTCGAAATTATCTATTCAATCGGTTAGTGACCACACTGGCAACCAAATTAAACAAAATGGTTATAGAAATTCAAGAAATAGTACTGAACATTTGGAAGCCATCTAGATCAGAAGAGTTCCCTGTAATATTCTTCACAGATTAGGTGAAAGGATTTCCCCGCTTCGGATAGTAGTTCATCTTAGGTTGCTGGATCAAAGCAGCAGTTTGCAAAGAAAGCTCAGGGATTCCTGTTTCAAGAATGGTAGTCGGACAGAGGCACACATTTATAGAGCTATATCGCCGACCTCAGTCACGTATCACACGAAATTTGACGTTTTTATAGAATGAATATACCCTATCCAAAAAATCACAATGGATTACGCAGGAAGTAGGTTTAGTGAAACACTGTTCACTCTATTATTTCATGACAGCGAGAGCAGAATAGACAGGAGTGTCCAGGTTGAAAGGTTCCTTGGGTTTCGGAAGGCATTCAATATAGTTCCGCATTGACGATTATTGACTAACATACAAGCTTACCGGATGTCGAACCAGGTTTGTAACTAAAGTCAGGGCCGGCCGTGTGGCCGAGCGGTTCTAGGCGCTTCAGTCTGGAACCGCGCAACCGCTCCGGTCGCAGGTTCGAATCCTGTCTCGGGCATGGATGTGTGTGATGTCCTTAGGTTAGTTAGTCACAAATTGCGCTATATGCTCCGGAGCATTAGACTCCAAAATGATGGGCGGATCCTGCAGAGAGTGTCGCCGCTCCTTTCCATAAGCTGTTCGTTTTTGGAACACAGCCTGTGAGCAGCTTAGAGAGAGAAGCGGTGACGCTTTCTGCAGGAGCCGCCCAACATTTTGCAGCCAAATGCTCGGGAGAATATGGCGCAATTTGTGACTGCTTTGTTTGATCGATGGGGCCGGGAACTGTTGTGCCATTCACCACACTCGCCGAACTTAAGCCCTTATAACTTCAACTTGATTCCCAATATGAAAGAATCACTTGATGGCATTCGCTTCAGAACAGTTACAGAGATTCGTCGAGCATTACGGTGGTCAATTCCAGCTACCAACACAACTGGCACTCCTAAGGCTATCGTAAGACTTCCACATCGCTGCGAATGGACTCTACACAGTACCGGTGACCAATCTGGAAGGACGGTAAATTTAAAATATGTATCCGCTTTATATACGTTGTTAATAAATAGTTGCCACTGTGGAAGCTCCAGCCCTCGTATAGAAGTCTAGCAGATAACGTTGTAGGCTCCATGACGCTACTCGTGGATGTTGATGTTGTTTCCAAGTATGTTGCGACATCAGAAGACGCAGATGCGAGATGCAATAATACCAGTAGAATGCCGGCGTTTGGTACAGGGACTAACAGTCGAACAAGAACGCATACAAATACCTGACAATATCGGCTGGAGAGCGATCAATAAATTCAGTGCAAAGAAAGCTTCAGATATGAAGTTTTTATTGCCTTGACGCGAGTAGATACAATGGATTACTAGTTTTGACACTAAGAAGTTGCCATCTTCATATCTACAGTGTACAGGTTATGAAATCACGCTGTGCGATAAAACGCACGTTCGTTTTCGTACCATCGTAAAGAGCTCGTAATAAAAAGTGAGCAGCAGAACAAAAAGTGGCAAATGAGTCTCGGTTGGCTGCCGACTGCCTACTGTGCTTTACGTATGAGACATATGATACCGCTGTGCGATGTTTCTTATTCAGATTCTTGGTTACTGCATTTACTGTGAACAGATGGGTACATAGTTTCGGAAACAGCACTACAAGCATGAAGCTAACACAAATTAGTCGCACTTTTACTTTCATGAATCTATTGTCTTACTTATTCTATCATATACTACCCTTTATAACGGGTTGCACTCAATTATCTGAAAGCGTGTCCTGTGTAACTACTTTTGAAGCCTTTTTGCGTGTCAGATAGCGGGAGCATATCATTGATGAGCATTGTAATTTTAGATACTCAAACAAATATCAGCGTTGTCTTCACTTTTGAGTTTTGTAATATAGAAGTAACATACATAACTTAAAAATTCATGTTCAAAATAAAAACTGTATTAAATTTTAATAGTGACTGAAATGATTTCAGTAACAATCAGTCTAATTAAATTACGTAGACTATTGGACAAACAAAACTAAATTTAATGTAAACAGAAAGTGATTACAGTACAGAAATAAAGAAAATATTGGTAAAATACTAAAGTTATCCTGTAATTTTGATTAAATTTAGATGATCTGAGTTATGTTAATAATAGAACTCATGTATGAAAAGAATATTGACGCTGAAAGTGCAATACTTTTGGCTACAAACGGTGAAGAGAGTTCCATGTTAGACGTTCTATTGGAGAGCCGTACTAATTCTCTCAAATTGTTCGAGTCGCGCTTAGTATTGTTCTCCACGTTCGAGCAGTGATGTACGCAATGTACAAGTGCGACAAAATGTCGGATAAGGATATTTATTACTACAACTCACGGCATTTTAAAAGTTATTTCTACTTCCCTTAAAAAATCAGCATGTTACTATTCTGCACATGTGCTGTACTGAACCGGGAGGAATAACAATAGCCGGCCGCTGTAGCCGAGCGGTTCTAGGCGCTTCAGTCCGCAACCGCGCGACAGCTGCAGTCACAGCTTCGAATCCTGCCTCGGGCATGGATGTGTGTGATGTCCTTGGGTTAGTTAGGTTTAAGTAGTTCCAAGTTCTAGGGGACCGATGACCTCAGATGTTAAGTTCCATAGTGCTCAGAGCCATTTGATCCAATGGAATAAGAATATTAACAAGAACAAAGATAAGTACTTGTATCGCAGAATTTTCTTGAATAAAATCGATTCTGTGGCGCTGAATTCACGCCAGTCGTGACGACACGAGTAACGCACACAGAATTCGTGGGAAGACCGCAATGGCCACGAGTAGAATTAGTAGGTTCACATCCATAGCACTCATTGTAGATCACCAATCTGTACATACCTGTCTACAAATCTGATACTTCTCCAATTGCGTCATCCCAACCACTATACCCGACGCGGCGTGTGATCTGGTAGTGACGGAAGAGACGTGGAGCAATAAGAGTACACCAAAATGAAAAAATGCTCCTATCGCAGCACAAAAGTGGCGAATATGTCTTGGACAGAATTCTGGATGTTTTAAGCTTACTGTCATACCGCTGGCTTGGTTGTGGTGAATATTTGCAGGCGGCTGCTGTGATGTGTTGTGGGTAGCTCTGCATAAGAAAGATATTATTATGGAAGGTCAGGTGTGGCTGCAAATACTATTATTGCGAAGTAATGAGATATGGAAGTGGATTCAGTGAAAAGTGCGTAAAGAAGTACACTACTGGCCATTTAAATTGCTACACCAAGAAGAAATGCAGATGATAAACGGGTATTCATTGGACAAATATATTATACTAGAACTGACATGTGATTACATTTTCACGCAATTTGGGAGCATAGATCCTGAGAAATCAGTACCCAGAACAACCACCTCTGGCCGTAATAACGGCCTCGATACGTCTGGACATTGAGTCAAACAGAGCTAGGATGGCGTGTACAGGTACAGCTACCCATGCAGCTTCAACACGATACCACAGTTCATCAAGAATACTGACTGGCGTATTGTGACGAGCCAGTTGCTCAGCCACCATTGACCAGACGTTTTCAATTGGTGAGAGACCTCGAGAATGTGCTGGCCAGGGCAGCAGTCGAACGTTTTCTGTATCCAGAAAGGCCCGTACAGGACCTGCAACATGCGGTCGTGGATTATACCGGAGAAATTTAGGGTTTCGCATGAACCTAATGAAGGGTAGAGACACGGGTCGTACCACATCTGAAATGTAACGTCCACTGTTCAAAGTGACGTCAATGCGAAGAAGAGGTGACCAAGACGTGTAACCAATGGCACCCCATACCATCACGCCGGGTGATACACCAGTATGACGATGACGAATAAAAGCTTCCGATGTGTGTTCACCGCGATGTCGCCAAACACGGATGCGACCATCATGATGCTGTAAACAAAACTTGGATTCATCCGAACAAATGACGTTTCGCCATTCGTGCACCCAGGTTCGTCGTTGAGTACACCATCGCAGGTGCTCCTGTCTGTGATGCAGCATCAAAGGTAGCCGCAGCCATGGTCTCCGTACTGATAGTCCATGCTGCTGCAAACGTCGTTGAACTGTTCGTGCAGATGGTTGTTGTCTTGCAAACGTCCCTATTTGTTGACTCAGGGATCGAGACGTGGCTGCACGATCCGTTACATCCATTCGGATAAGATGCCTGTCATCTTGACTGCTAGTGATTCGAGGCCGTTGGGATCCAGCACGGCGCTCCTGAACCCACCGATTCCATATTCTGCTAACAGTCATTGGATCTCGACCAACGCGTGCAGCAATGTCGCGATACGATAAACCACAATCGCGATAATCTACAATCCGACCTTTATCAAAGTCGGAAACGTGATGGTACGCATTTCTCCTCCTTACACGAGGCATCTCAACATCGTTTTACCAGGCAACGCCGCTCAACTGCTGTTTGTGTATGAGAAATCGGTTGGAAACTTTCCTCATGTCAGCACGTTGGAGGTGTCGCCTCTGGCGGCAACCTTGTGTGGATGCTCTGAAAAGCTAATCATTTGAATATCACAGCATCTTCTTCCTGTTGGTTAAATTTCGTATCTATAGCACGTCATCTTCGTGGTGTAGCAATTTTAATGACCAGTAGTGTAATCAAGTTTGAGCAGTGCCGCCGATAACGTATTTGAGTATCCGCCCATCTGAGTCTCGTACCGTACAACATCAATCATCCGCGTCGTTTTCGGCCTCCCAGAATGAAACTAATGTGAATCAGTAAAATAGTTTATCACAAAGGGGAACAATCAAGTGCCAGTGTCTTGTAGCGAGCGTGAGAACATGTGTTCAGTCATCGCGTTTCTGCATCATCAAAATCAGCCGCGTCGCGACAGTTACGTGTACGGTCGTACGAGTGAGAACTGCGAACCGTAAATTAACTTTCATGAACTGTGTTATATTATTACAAGTCTGAGGGTACGTGACGAGCGTAAGAACTTTCGTTCGAACATTCGGCTTCCGCATCTTCAACAATCACCCACGTCGTGTGGGTTACGCGTACGCTCGTCCAAGTGACAACTGTAGACAGATAATCATCATCGTTCCTGTGTATCTGTCAGCAAAAGTTCTGCCAGACTAAGACTGTGAAATACGTGTGACGGCGTGGAGTAAAACAGTGACAGACATTAACATCGTCAAGAATACTGTGCAATAGTAAGGGACTGATAATTATGAAATTAGCAAGAATGTTAATTGGCATCACTACTTACGACTTAGTGTGTAAACAGTGCAACCTGCAATTTTCTTATCGTCTCACGATATAACTGTTCATACTAGACGTAGGACAGTATTGTGTTTTGTGTTGAGTGGCTTCCCTAAATCCACTTGCACATTTATATACATAATTTCAGGCAAGCCAGCAGCAGTGTGGAACAGAAATAATACGACCGCCACGGGAGTACCAGGTACGTGACGTGGACAGGGCGCACGGTCTAAGTGAGAACAGTTTAAGGGGTCCCCCACCAGTTGTACCCCCGTGCCTGTTACAACGTGAAAGAAGGGAACCAGTTTTTCGACTTACCTAGCAGCCTCAAAGACCTTTCAATCAAAAAACATTCTGACGTTTCGCGCTTTTTTACCTTTTAGTATTAGTACCCACGTAACGTAATATAAAGCATCGTGTCAAGCGAAGTAAAATGATACATGATGTTATCGCTCCCCAGGAACAAATCCACTCACAGAAATTTTATCCTCTCAGAGAAAAGTCATTAGCTATTACATATATGCTCTCCAGTCAGATGATGTTACATAATGTTTACTGTGGCTGACGACTCCTCTGGATTTTGGGTACAGGATCGGGGACTTCAGCCTATAAATTGCAAAATGCAGGAGTGCGAACAGCTCGCAGCAAAGAGAGCTTAAGCGCTTTGGGAAGTAGGATTAACTCGCAAAAAGGCGTGAATATGTCAAGAAGTTTTGATTGAAATGTCTGTGAGCTGCCAAATAAGTCGAGTAGCTAGCTATTTTCTTTTACATGAGTAACTCTGTCCATCATATATCCGCCATTTTTCTGCTATGGGAGGCGCATTTTTCATTCCGGTTCACGACTTTTACTCTAACATAATTTTGACATTAGACCATCATAGCTTGGCAACCGATGTAGAACTTTGTTGACTCGGGCGACGACAGATCCGGTATTACATTAAATCTATTCGCGTTTTCGAATATGGACAACCATCAGCTGTAGAATGGAATGGCGACAATGGAAAGTTGTATTGGACATGCATGTGTGTCCAAAGGAACCTTGCATCACATTCGGAATAACATAGGCACTGCAATACCGCATTTATCCACCGAAACTGGCAACCAACTTACAAGTAAAATTTATTTAACAAAGAAACTCGCCAAACAGCCGTGGAAATTGAGAAGTTATTTTATTTTATTTTATTTTCGCTGTCAGTTTCGTAAATCCAAAATTACAACCTCAGATCTACCTCTCAAATATTCTCAAGTGCTTCCATTGAAGACGCGACTGCCTATATCGATAATTTTTAAGAGGTGCATATGAGCCTAAAGACGGCATATTGAATTGAAGAAAGTGGTAGCGAAAATAAAATGAAATAACTTCTCAATCTGCACAGCTGCTGGAGAATTTCTTTGTTAAATATTTGACTACCCGCTGTCCCACGTCAACAATGTATCAACAAAGTCTTCAAGTAAAATGTCTGAACTGTACATAATGGATGTACGAGCACAGGTAGCCGACACATGGTTGACGACATAAGGAAGTTTGCGTCTGGCCGTGAATCTTGCATGGATAGCCAAATGCTAAGGCGAACACTCGTGAAAGCGCCAAACTCGAGTTTGACTTCCGGTCCAGCACTAATTTTCATTGCCGTCCTTCCATCGTACAGCTGATGGTTGTCAGTATTAGCAATTCGGAATACATTTAATTAATTTTATAGCGGATATATTCGTCGCAGTGCCTGTTCGTTTGGACATGAATCTGGTCCGAAGGAACTTTGCACGATATCCGGAATAACATAGGAACTTCAATATCATACTGATCCGGTAAATGGATGTCAAGTTAAACACCTTTCAACCGTCAGGCAAGCAGTTCCAGCGCTTTATTACGCCATCTTGAGGCCCCTGATCGACGTGTAGGAATAATCGACCTCGCTTGTGATCGAAGCAGGGGCCAACAATTCTGGAATTAGGAGATATATACTTGCTACAGTGACCACTTCGAACATCACCCCCGTCGGCCGGTATTGCTGGCCCCTGCTTCGATCACACGTCGGTCAGGGGCCTGGAGATGGCGTAATAAAGCGCCGAAACTGTTTACCTAGTAAAATAAGGTTGAAAATTGACGGCTAAAAGGTGTTTAATTTGACATCCTCATTTGACCTGCCGAGCTCCGCGACCATTGCTAAGAAGATGGACGTACAGATCCGGTAAATGTTTTTTGTTGTCTTCCGAACTATGTTGCTTACATTGTGGCAATGGATAACAGCTTTCACAAAACAACAGAAGGAGGATTAATTACATCTAATTGTCTACCCACTTACAAAATTTGAACCGATTTGGAAGTAAAATCAGAATGAAGCCAGAGTTTTGAAAGCAAGTTTTCAATTTTATCGTAAGAGTATATTTTTTATTTACTTGAATCACTTTAAGCCGTTTCCGCGAATTCAGTTCACGTAAGAATGAATTTTACTTGCTACATTTAGCTCTACTTTAAAACATCGTATCTTGAGAATGGATAAAAATTTTGGATTTAAATTTATCTACCTTAGTGAAAAGCTTTCACTGATTTGTACGTTCGATGTGTAGGAGTGGCGCCCTTCGAAAATCTCCCAGAACGTGTTCTCTGTGTGTAAAATTCGGACAGTGCACATAACAAATGTTGCCATTAGCCGAACATTTATTTCAGCGCAATTATCATCTTTTGCTAAAGATTACTGAAGTCAAGTCTTCGAAGGAAGCATTTGAGATAATAATTCACGACGTCCAGAAACAGATGGCCCCAGTGTGCCAACATCGATAATGTTTGAGAGGTGCATATGGGGCCTGAAGAAGGCACATTGAACTGCCGAAACTGCTAGCGAAATTAAAATAACTTCTCAATTTGCACGGCTTTTTGGTAAATTTCTTTGCTAAATAAATTTTAACCCCATGTGTGTAGCTCAAATAGGAACCGAGAACCAAGACCGTGCCAACACCCTCCCTCCCTCACCAAAAAAAGCTATTCTGCACGCGGCCAAACTTATTTGTTACAGTGGTTCCGTGTTAAGAGGCGCGACATAGCTAAGATGGTCATTCTGTGGATATCCCTTAAAGAAGATGGCAAGGTCAGCTGTCGTAATATCGTGTTAGGTAAATGACTGCAGCGAGCTGGTCACCTGAGAACAACGCAGACAATGTGAGTGAGCCGTGCTGCGGCTCGCGTTGATGCCTTTTGTAGGTTTCCGCCCTCTGTTGGAGGCCAGACCGTATCCTTCAGTTGGTATGGTTGCGGTTGTTTGTCTTCTTCTCTTCTTGACTGGCGCCACTCGTTTCGCAAGCATTGCCTGTACACTAGTGGCAGCAGTGGCGGTTATCGATATGTAGTAACTGTTGCCCTATTTTGGGGGCGACGTCGTTGTTTTTCCGGGTCAGGTGAGTGTGGCAGTTCGGTTGGGGACTCAGGAGGAGCCAGGTCCGCACAGTGCGGGTACATGCCGGGACTGCTGGGGGCGCGCATGGACTGCCGGATGGAAGCGCTGTGGCCAACGAGTATGCACGACCTTGTAAAGCGGATCCAGCAGGCTTTAAGATGAGTGCATTTCAATCTAAGTAGAGCAGAGTCAGTCACCCGTGTGGGCCCCGTAGAACATATGTGATGTGGCGGATTATCATCGCGCCATCACGTGCAGTTTGGTGGATTTGCGTACCACTTAGTACAGTGTAAAATGCACTTGGCTCAGTGATAGACGATGTGGTTACTCAACTGTGAATTAATAAAGCAGTGAAGGGCGGTCACAATGAGTTCATTGTGCGTTTGTGTGCCTAATGAATTTGATGTCACTCATTTGGTACTTGGTTTTGGATCGCTTTGCGATTGTTTCCGCAATGACGTGTGGTTGCTGATTCTGGCTTTTTACATTTAGGTTTTGCCTCGGGCGCAAATTGAGTGGGGTTTTAGTTACTGTTAGTTTGTCTGCTGTTCTGTACTGTGACTTGTTTGTTCAGATTTTCGGGTTTGTGGACTCGGACGGAAATCTGGTAGTGGTTCCTTTCTCGTTCTGGGCGCTCTAAACGCAGTATTCTGGGGACGTAGTGCAGACCGACGGTTCCCGTTTGGCGTATTGTTCCATCGTTGCATTTGGTTTATCGCACGTCAGGTACGTTCAGCAAGATTATCATTAGTCATTCAGTAGACTGTCACTAGTCTGAGTTAGCATCTTGTGAATGCAACCCTTGGCTGCCTATCTCTTCACTCGCGAATGTGTTTGTTGCCGGACCATCCCAGAGGTCGATTCCTGGAGCACCGTCTGGATCAGTTGCTTTTTTTTTTTTTAAATTAACTTCTGCCATTGTATTTGCTCTTTTACAGGAGGTTTCAAAATTTTTTTATGTTATTGCCGTTCCTGGCGTGTAAGGCCTTCAGCCGTGATTGTGGTCATTTGCTTTAAAATCCGATTTGGTACTTGTATTTTAGCAGTAAGCCTTAAAATCTTATTTACTGCCATTCCTGGCGTCTGATGCCTTCTGCGGTGTTTGTGGTAACTTGACTTTAATACACTCCTGGAAATTGAAATAAGAACACCGTGAATTCATTGTCCCAGGAAGGGGAAACTTTATTGACACATTCCTGGGGTCAGATACGTCACATGATCACACTGACAGAACCACAGGCACATAGACACAGGCAACAGAGCATGCACAATATCGGCACTAGTACAGTGTATATCCACCTTTCGCAGCAATGCAGGCTGCTATTCTCCCATGGAGACGATCGTAGAGATGCTGGATGTAGTCCTGTGGAACGGCTTGCCATGCCATTTCCACCTGGCGCCTCAGTTGGACCAGCGTTCGTGCTGGACGTGCAGACCGCGTGAGACGACGCTTCATCCAGTCCCAAACATGCTCAATGGGGGACAGATCCGGAGATCTTGCTGGCCAGGGTAGTTGACTTACACCTTCTAGAGCACGTTGGGTGGCACGGGATACATGCGGACGTGCATTGTCCTGTTGGAACAGCAAGTTCCCTTGCCGGTCTAGGAATGGTAGAACGATGGGTTCGATGACGGTTTGGATGTACCGTGCACTATTCAGCGTCCCCTCGACGATCACCAGTGGTGTACGGCCAGTGTAGGAGATCGCTCCCCACACCATGATGCCGGGTGTTGGCCCTGTGTGCCTCGGTCGTATGCAGTCCTGATTGTGGCGCTCACCTGCACGGCGCCAAACACGCATACGACCATCATTGGCACCAAGGCAGAAGCGACTCTCATCGCTGAAGACGACACGTCTCCATTCGTCCCTCCATTCACGCCTGTCGCGACACCACTGGAGGCGGGCTGCACGATGTTGGGGCGTGAGCGGAAGACGGCCTAACAGTGTGCGGGACCGTAGCCCAGCTTCATGGAGACGGTTGCGAATGGTCCTCGCCGATACCCCAGGAGCAACAGTGTCCCTAATTTGCTGGGAAGTGGCGGTGCGGTCCCCTGCGGCACTGCGTAGGATCCTACGGTCTTGGCGTGCATCCGTGCGTCGCTGCGGTCCGGTCCCAGGTCGACGGGCACGTGCACCTTCCGCCGACCACTGGCGACAACATCGATGTACTGTGGAGACCTCACGCCCCACGTGTTGAGCAATTCGGCGGTACGTCCACCCGGCCTCCCGCATGCCCACTATACGCCCTCGCTCAAAGTCCGTCAACTGCACATACGGTTCACGTCCACGCTGTCGCGGCATGCTACCAGTGTTAAAGACTGCGATGGAGCTCCGTATGCCACGGCAAACTGGCTGACACTGACGGCGGCGGTGCACAAATGCTGCGCAGCTAGCGCCATTCGACGGCCAACACCGCGGTTCCTGGTGTGTCCGCTGTGCCGTGCGTGTGATCATTGCTTGTACAGCCCTCTCGCAGTGTCCGGAGCAAGTATGGTGGGTCTGACACACCGGTGTCAAAGTGTTCTTTTTTCCATTTCCAGGAGTGTATTTCAATAACTGTAAGTTGTAAATTGCAGCGAGTTCTTAAACATTATTAATTTACTGCCGTTCTTGGAGTGTAAGGCCTTCAGCCGTGATCACAGTGGCTTTTTTTTAAACATTATCTGTATCTGTATTTTATGGTGATTGCTAAATTGTAGCAAACTGAAAACACTATTATTAACACAGTTGTTTATTCCTTCATTAATAATGTATGGCATTTTTTAAATTTATTGTTGAGTCTGGAATTACTGTTTTAAAAATAAATTTATGTAATTGTAAAAGGCAACTAGTAGTAACTGATTATAGCCCCGTCCACAATCGTATCAGAATCCTGCCTTCCCTTGACGTCCAGGTCTCCGTGAGCATCGCTTTGCAGACGAAACAGGACAACATACGGTACCTGAAGAGGTAGTAGTTAGTGGCGGTGTGCATGTGCTTGTTGCGTGAGATGACGATACAGGTACTGATGTTGCCGATGATGCCGGTGAGGAAGATGACGGCGTAGATGATGGTGATGGGCACGACGATGTAGAGGGGGTCGCGTTTGGGTCCCCAGTAGCTGGTCACCACCGGCGGCGGCGCCTGAGGAGGGCGCGTCGAGTTAGCCACAACCAGCTGGTCCAGCGGCGGCGTGCTGCTCGCCTGTCAACAGTGGGACGCAGCGTTTCAAGGCTCGCACTGACCAAGCGCTGGCTCTGTGTGGAGTCCACATGATTCACGACAGGCTGTGAAAATCAGCTGGAAATACAAAATACGCTAAGCAGCCACATTTAGCATTCGTACTAAGAGTTTCATGCGGTTTTTATTACAAGTTTCAGGGGATTACACTACTTCTCGCACAATCTTTTAGTGGCCACTGTTTTTTTCTTTATTGTTAATTCGCTCCACATAATGGGGCGGGCTGGCAGCGTCACAATACGCCGTTCTTTAGCCAAGAGAGGTACAAAAAAACAGAAGCTTGCGAAGAAAGAATACATAACAGAGAATGGTAAAAATTGGTGAATAAATGATAACAAAGCAGATGAGTATAAAAGGTAGATTAAAAAACGTAGAAGAGAGCCACACATGCATGCGGAGAAACATCACTGTAAGTCGAAGCGAAAGCAACGAAGCACCACAGCGGGAACGCACATGAATGATACTGGTGGCACTGTTGGTGGTGATGAAACGCAGCACTGCACACGGCACTGCAGACGTACTGGCACCACAACAAAATCGTTAAAAATTACTGCACCGAAGGGGGGGGGGGGACCTACCACCAGGTGAAGGGTAGGGGGAGGTAGAAAAAGGTATGCAGAGAGATTGTAGGGGGAAACGAGGATGGGGAAGAGGGGGCCGGTGGAGGGGAGAAGGAAAGGAGGCAGAAGCCCAGGAGGGGGTGGAAAGGAGAAAGAAGGTGGGTGGCCAGGGAAAAGGAGAAAGAAGAGAAGGGGGAGAGGGAACGAGAGAGGGAGTCCTGAGGAGGGGGAGAAGAAGGGGGGATTAGATCTGGTAGAAGCGGTAGATAGAAGACGCGAGGACATTATCTGGGAGGGGGAGATGGCGGAAGCCACCTTGGGCAAGGGTTTGGACTGTATGCAGATGGAGACCAGGTGGAACACTGTGGTACAGGCGTGGCAACAGGCTGGGGTGGAGAGGATGGCGGAAACCAAAGGATGGTGAGGATCCAGTTTATGGGGGACATAGGATTCGTATTCGTTCAAGGAACAGGAGAAGACGGGGGAAGGGGATCAAATTATAGAGGATCCACGTGGGGGACAGGATATGGATGCGATAAGCAAGGCGGAGTGCATGGTGCTCAAGGATTTGATGGGATTTGTAGTAGGTGGGGGGGGGGGGGGCGGGTGGAGATGCAAGCGGGGTGGACATAACACATGATGGGGCGGATGAGGGACTTATAGTTAGTAGGATAATGGAAGGGTGTAATCCCCATGTTCGAGCGGAGAGAAGTTTGAGGAGACGGTTACGTGCCTTAACTTGGACTGTGCGGAGATGGGGGTCACTTACTGTTTTTTCTGTTGTATTTATATTACGTATTAAATCGGAATGAGACGTTCTAAGTCGCTCCAAGGTGACTATACCCGTTCTTGGTATGTGTAGGAGGAAAGGGGGGTGAGGGGCACCATCGACAACAAACAAATGAGATTCGTTGGTAACCAACGAGGAATCGAGATTGAGGGGAGAACTAATCGAATGAGATCGGGGACATTATTGATAATGATCTGAGTGTTATTTTTCATACTTCGCTATACTGTGTAACCACGGGCTTATGTTTTTTGGAGAAAGGAGGTTGAACCTCAATTTAACATGTGAATGTCGTGTATTGTAATTAAATGTATGGACATGGAGTAATAATGAAAACTAATGAAAGTGAATTCGATAGTTGACGACTGTAAAGCTGTGGTCTCGTTTTTGGTTTTATAATTGTGCTAGGCAAAAATACAGTGTTGATTGACTTAACAGTAGAAATAAAAATATTACAATTTTATTTTAATGTATTATACAGTGTGTACCATAATTAACAGCAGAAACTGATAATGGTGAGATTATACCACATACAAGCGAAACGCCACAGTAAACATGGCTCTACAAAGTAGTCGTCTCCGAAATAATTTCGACTGCGTTGTTAGGAGCATGCACTGACTTATGAATGAAATAGTGTCCTGGGTATAACAAACTTATGTGTAGTGTAAACCTGTCGTTTATGTCTCCATCTAACTGGGCTCAAAGTTCTGCCAGGACCTACAAGAAATCCAATACTACTACAGCTTGTTACATGTTACGACTCACAGTTATGAATTCATTCAGACGCCCCCGAATCATCTATTAAAGCTTGACAACACTGTGCTCAAGTTCTTCAGCCGAGAACTACACACTTCACTAATGAGATGACAGCTTATAGAAAAGTCCAGATGCGTGAGGTCAGGTGATGTCAGAGGCCAATGTGCGGGGCATGCTCGACTTATCCATCTAGGACGATACTGGAAAGCTAACTGTAGCCTTAAATCATGCCTGTATGCGTATGCCACATGACTCAATGTTTCGAAAGGGAAATTTCCTCAAGCAGTCGAAGATTCCGTCGCAGAAAACGAAGAATTCATCAAGCTTTCTCAGAAGAATGTGTGTTCCAATGAGCCGATCACGTAGGACTCCAAACTACACATTCAATGAGAAAGCTTTACGAGATGGTGCCTTACGAACAGCATGTATACAGTGTCCAACAAGAATAACAATTCAGTGAACGTGGCTATTTGAAGACATGAAGAGCATTACGTCTTTTTTTAAACAGCATTGTATATTTTTCATTCAGTAATTCAATTCCTCCCCTCAAGACCTGTTCAAAAATGTGTAACTGTGTATCATTCACGAAAAGATGACGTTATTGAAAACGTAGCGCAAAACTGACTTAGACACTTCTGTACTAGCACCTACTGTAGATAACCGGGGTCCACTTGCTGGAATTGACAGGAACGCAAGGAAAACGCACACTGGTCATTTAGTCAACGGTCTTCAGTTGAAGATTTGTGTGACTACAATGTACACCAATGAATAGGAGGTAGAGATATTACTCATCCGCGGAGAAGGTGAGTCATCAGAACAGCAATTGCAATAAATTTTTCTCATTCACAACATAGGAACATCTGATACAGTTCTGTGCTACTTTTAAACGACTTGTTTTGTATACTAATGGCAGTCGTTGATTAAAATCTGGTTCATCATTATTATTTTATTGTGGTTGAAGGTAGGTTGTTGTTGGTTGTTTTTGGGGGGAAGGAGACCAGACAGCGAGGTCATCGGTCTCATCGGATTAGGGAAGGAAGTCGGCCGTGCCCTTTGAAAGGAACCATCCCGGCATTTGCCTGGAGCGATTTAGGGAAATCACGGAAAACCTAAATCAGGATGGCCGGACGCGGGATTGAACCGTCGTCCTTCCGAATGCGAGTCCAGTGTGCTAACCACTGCGCCACCTCGCTCGGTTTGAAGGTAGGCATAAGGCTACTCGCACAGAGGAGCCCTATAGACAGCGATATCCCAACAAGAACCCACCTTTGCCAGGGATGTTTTCTTGTCTTGTTGTGACACTTTAGGAAACGAAACCAAAGCAGCGCAATCGTCGTAAAACTAGAACAAACGAAGCCATCGTAGATGCTGTTCCCGTTTGTGATGCAATGAGTTCACAGCTGAGAACACTACAGAGGTTAGCATTCGTAAAAATAGAGTTAATCGCATTCTAACATGTCACACGTTCCATCGTCATTATGTGTATTTACAAGAGGAACTGCGTGGGAATGATTTCCATAATCGTGTAATGCTATGTCAGTGGACACAACAACAAATCCTCGACAGTAGCAACTTTTTCTCCGATATTGTTTTTACCGATTAATGTTCCGTCTCAAATAAAGGAGAGGCAAATACAAAGAAAATGCATTACTGCTCCGGGAAAAACCAATGATGGCTCACACAGGGGAGAGCTAATGTCTGGTGTGGGTCCTTATTTCATCTGTAGTAAACTTACCGACAGGGAATTGTCAACTTTCTGATACTGATACCTCCTCTTCGTCTGGATGAGGTGCTGATAAGAACTGGAGTCTTTATCTGGTACCAGCACGATGGATGTCCAGCACATAGGCCCTAATGTCTTGCCTGCACATTGTGTCCTTTACTGATCCTGCCAGATGGATTATTCGTGTAGGAGCAGTGGCTACTCGAGCGCCTGAATTAACTCCTCGGGGAAGCATAAAATACGTTGTCTATTGCAGTACTGCAACAGCTCAACAGGTAATACAGTAGTCATTTTTGCTTGTAATTCATTTCAGCAGTCATTACTGGATGCAGTTATGAACTTTTCAAACCAACGCATGGACCAATACACGGTCTCCAGTTCTGGCACATCTGAATGTTCCACCCTCTTTTGGCGCACAGTCATTTAACAAAATACTAGTAAAGATCACCGTTTCTCATTAACATCCAGCTTCGATCTCCTTTGAGCATCTTCAGATCTGTGTAACTGCGTCAGCAACCCGCCGTATCTGAATCGGAATACACGTCAGAATACTACTCAATAAACTTATCACGTAACCCGTTACTATTTCTTATAATGGTGAATGCTGTGTTTACGTGAGACGTGTTTTAAGAAGTCTTGAGGAGAAAAAGCGGATTACGAATAAAAACTTTAGACTGCTGTTTAGAAAAGGCGTTGAGCCGTGGTCGGCTCACGCTGATGCCGTTTTTTCTTTTTGGCCTTTTCTCACCATCGAGTGGCGCCTTATTGCTCCATTGCTCCCTCAGTTACTACCTGAACGAGTTGCTCACTTGCCTTCGTCAGTGGCAGCAGCTGCGTTTATCGACACTAGTACTGCTGTACCATCTTTGGTGTGACCGCTATATTTTCCCTGTGGTGGTGTGTTTGAGTAGACGGTCCGATGCGACAGAGCAGCAATGAAGTCTCCGCAGCGTGTGGTCAGGCCAGAGCTGCCGGTGACGTGCACGCATGGTCAAAGTTGTGACGCACTAGCTGCGAGAATTGAAAAGTTCGTCGCTGGATACTGGAGTGGAGTAATCAGTTAACCTATTAAGAAACATCAACTGCTGTGACATCTCTTCGCTCATTGCTGGTTGTTGCTTCTTGGGCCATTCCCACAAGCAGCAACTTATGGTGTGCTGGAGACGGTACATTTTGCAGCCATCTTCCTGTATGGTGTTTAACTATTGAAATGATTGTAACTTATTAGTGGAGTGCACCAGTGGTATCTTCTGCCTTGCTGTCGTTATCGTTCTGGTCGTTAGCGTAGTTTCCGGCAGTGTGTTTTCCTCGCCGTGCTGATGCTGTTCAGCATGGCGTCTAGTTCGACAGCTTGATCTGTTCTCCTTTTTTTTCTTTGAGTGGTTATTGTGCCTTGACTGTGTTTAGATGCCAATTATCAAGGCGTAGTGCTGCTGCGATCTTCGTCGTCGCTGATATTTTCGGTTGTCGTGGCATTGGTTGGGTGGAAGGGAATTGATTAGGTTGTTGGATGGTTCTTCAGCCATCCCTAGGTTGTGCTGCCACCCGATTATTCAATGTTACGCTTGGCTGCCTGTCTCACCTAACCTGTTGTTGGAGTTTCCTCCCCAGGACGACCCTTGGAACACTTCTGAGCACCACTGTTGTGTTGTTTGGGATTGTGATTTTCATTTGTCTCATGTACTGTGCGAGGCCTTCAGCCGTGTATTAATTTAGTTCGTTTTAATGTTCAGTGTGTGGCCTTCAGCTGAACCTTGTGTGAAATATTTTAAGATACGGCCTTCAGACGTCTGAGGTAAAAAAGAAATCATCATTTGAAAATTTTCTCTCTATCTTAATTTGTTATCCGGGCCTTAAGCCTTGAGTTGTTCTATGTTCAGTATATGGCCTTCAGCTGAACCTTATGTGAAATATTTTAAGATTAGGCCTTCAGCTTACTTAAATTAAAATTTGAAAGGTCTTGGTCTAAAGCGTTTTAAAATTTCCTAACTGGAGTTCTTGTTATCCAGGCCTTAAGCCCTCAGTTCTTCTATTTTGTAACTAAGGCTTTCAGCCGTGTTTATTCCTTAATGTAATTTTAATAATTTGTTCTGGCCTTCAGCCGTATTGTTTCTGAATTCCTTAACGGCATGTGTGATTAAGTGTTTTAGCAAATAAAATTTGAAGGTTTGTGCAACTAGCAGCAACTGATTTGGGCCTCTTTCAACAACCTGATTCGCTCTGTACTGCATAACCAGATTTCAGGCGTGTTGCTCTTTCTGTCTTCAAAAAGAACAAGAGTGCAAGACAGACAATGAATCTTGTCAGTGTCCAGCTGGTAGCCAAAAAGAAAAACATTTACTTGACATATTATTTTGTTTTGCTTCTGGACAAAAAGGTATTTTCAGTGGTCAAGAGAGAAATCATGAGAAAAAGGGGCGCAGCACTCAGAAGGCACACCCTCTGCACCTGGCCAGAATGGATGCACTGAATCGTTTGGCAAGTGTGTCATAAAGCATTATCTCCTAAGGAAAGGTAGCCCATAACTGCTGCAACTGGTCTTTGATATCCTGGACACTGGAACCGGGGCGGTGTTTACGTCCGAGCTGGCTCCGGAATCGTTCTACCGGGGACAGACCTTGCTAGTCAGGGAGTACCTGAACATCACGCAGACTTCATAGAATGTGTGACATATGTGGAGAAATATTGTCGTGTTGAAAAACAGCACCACGACAAATAGCACTAGAGGTAACATACGAGGACGGAGGATGTCTGGGACGTGTCGTTGTGTCGTCGAAGTTCCCTCGAACGCTACCAGCTATGACATCAGTCATACCCGTTGGCTCCCCACACCGTATCGATAACAATAACACCGCTTTGCCACCCCGAAACATGGTCGTTCCCAGTTCGCCGCCGTACTCGCCAAAGTTGGTCATCCACGGTACTGCAGAACTGCGTTCATCGCTGAGCACAATGCGACATCATTCATCAGCTCAGCCGTTTGTGCTGTGATGTCAACAACAGCTTAGCCAGGTTACGGTAATTTCACAGTCAGGCTGCAGGTAGTGTCCGACCAAAGGTGTGGGATGATACAAGACGTTGTAGACAGGCAATTACTTGTTCTCAGTGAAGGGGTTGCAATGTCCTTGGTGCACAATATGGCGATCCTCCATTGTGGTGGTCAGCCATATTCGACGGGAACCATGATGAAAAGATCCTTGCCCTCACCTTCCCATACAATCCAACATCGGAACACTGTCACATCCGAATTATCCACTAATCTGGATACTACATGATTCCACCAGCCGCCAAAGCCGAGACACACAAAGAGGCCACTTTCAAATTCAGTGAGTTGCTGGTAACTCTGCTTCATGCTACACGCTGTAAAGAAATACATTTAGTGTGTATCATATCACCCACAGCCCGCGAAAGGGTTTGGTACCACAAACAAAAACTGCAGTTATGACAGTTATACCCTATGTATTACAAATGCATGCTTTTAATTTCTCAGCAGCTAGAAAACCTTTATTATGGGGAGACCGTTATGTTAAATGGCGTCACATCCAGTAATTTCCCTGTACATTATAACTGATTCCTGGTATTAAGAAAAGGACTAGCCATTACTGAAGAACAAGGTTACGAACGAGGGTGTAGCGTACGTGTGCGGAAATGTCCAGTTCAGCGGGCGCGCCGACCGAGAGGTTGCCGTGGAGGACCACGGCTGGCTGCAGCGGCGCCGGCGCCACGATGGCCGCCGCGGCGGCCACCACCGCCGCCAGCGACAGCGCCAGAGCCGGGGACCTCACCATCTGCTCGCGTTCGCCTGCTGGCCGCGCCGCTGCAGACGCACGCTCTGAGCTGCCGCTCCCATCCTCAGCCTCACACCGTCCAACTGGCCAGCACGAGCTCTGGCGCACCAGTAACTTCAACACTGCGTCGACGTCACAGGTACTCCGTACCACTCCCCATCTTCCATTCCGACAGCCTCAGACTCCTCTGACTGCTAAAGGGGCCGCGTACCTGAAACAAATATGACGATATGATTCTTTGGAAGAAATATTTTACTACGGCGGTGTTGAACAACTTTCATATAAACTGATCAGCATTAACTGGACACTGCTACGTAATGCAGATTTCGCCACTAGATGTCACATGAGCCGGACCCCCCAGTATAAATGGAAGCTGGGACTATTGTTTTGTCGGTAGAGAAGCAGTAAAAACAAAATCGGGCGGCCAGCAGACCTCAGTGTCTTTGAACGTAATGTAGTCACCACATGTCACTTGCGTAACAGATTCAACCTTTCTAGAGGCTCCGAACGTTGCTGACGTGAAGAAACCAACACCACAGCCAAATCAAGACCAAGACCATTTCATATACTGAAATTCAAAGAACGTCTTGGATTGTTTAGGGTGGCTGCAAAAAATCGCTTGAAAACACTCGTGAGTGTCAGAATGCTACCAGTAATCCAGTTAGGACAGTAGCTGCGCTTGGGGAGTTAAAAAAGATTGGGTGCATCGGTCGAGCAGCTCCTCACAAGCCACACATTTCTGCAGTCAATCTTAAGTGATGCTTGATGTGGTGTAAAGAGCGATGGCACTGGAATGTGGATGATTGGAAACCAAAGATTTGCGGTGATGAGTCACGCTGTACTTCGCAGCAATCCCATGAAACGATTTGGGTTTCGCGAATGCTTGGAGAACGCTACCTGGCATCGTATATGGTGCTAGCAGTGAAGCACAGGGGACGTAGTGTTACGATATGATGATGCTTTTCGTGGCTGGGTTGTGGTCCGCCTACTGCTTGCAAGAAAACGCTGATTGCCGGCCTATGTGGCTGAACGGTTCTAGGCGCTACAGCCTGGAACCGAGCGACCGCTACGGTCGCAGGTTCGAATCCTGCCTCGGGCATGGATGTGTGTGGTGTCCTTAGGTTAGTTAGGTTTAAGTAGTTCTAAGTTCTAGGGGACTGATGACCTCAGCAGTTGAGTCCCATAGTGCTCGGAGCCATTTGAACCATTTGAACCAAAACGCTGTTTGCGGAAGAAAATGAACACATTCTGCAGCCATGTGCACTGACTATAGCAGAGAAACAGTTCGGAGACAATGGTCGAAACAACGTGACAACGGACCCTCTCACAAAGCTACATCTGTGAAATGTTTTATAGACAGCATCATTCTGAAATGGTGTGGTCTGCACCGAGTCCAGATCTGAACGCAATGGAACATCTCTAGAACGACTTGGAGCATCGACTTCGGGGCCGTCTCTGCGTCCATCACTACTTTCCTTGGTTTCGGATCTTGGGGAAGGTTGGTCTGCCATTCCTCCAAAGACTTCCAGACACCTCATTGAAAGTGTTTCCAGCAAAGCTGTCATAAAACCTAAGGCTTGACACAGCCCATATTAATGTCCACTAATCTGTGTTAGGATACTTCCGATCAGATAGTGTAGGTTAACAACTGCACCATGTAATACACTGCTGCCATTACCATGTTTCGACTGAGAATTAGGATGCACGTGACATAAATATATGGACAACTGTTAGCAAATGGCTCTGAGCACTATGGGACTCAACTGCTGAGGTCATTAGTCCCCTAGAACTTAGAACTAGTTAAACCTAACTAACCTAAGGACATCACAAACATCCATGCCCGAGGCAGGATTCGAACCTGCGACCGTAGCGGTCTTGCGGTTCCACACTGCAGCGCCTTTAACCGCACGGCCACTTCGGCCGGCGATGGGATGGGGGTGGGACTCCCACGGACAGGGCGACTTCGTGCGCATAAAAACTGTGAGAGCCCGCCAAAAACGGAGTCAATAAATATGGTATTTCCTATTATATATGTCATATTTAATATAAAAACTATTTCCAAAATTTAAAACATTCAGAAAAACAGAGACGATCTCTCACCAAGTCGTCTGGAAAAACTACTCTTTCAAAGCCGTCGTTACTACACAATGAAATTAAAAGCTAAAGTTAAGTGGGAGGAGGTACTGGTAAGTGGGCTGTTTCTGTGCTGGCAGCGCTGTGTACCGCTCTGCATTGGATCTATGACTGCGCTTTATTTGTAAGAGGCTCTGTGGCTGGTCGGACTCGTTGTTGGATGTTAATCGCCAGTACTGTTGGGCAGTTGGAAGTTAGTCGCCAGCAGTGATGGATGTTAGATGTGAGAAGTTAGCATTGATGGAGGGTAGAAGTCTGGAGTGTTAGCGTAGGCGAACGATATGTATATGTTCGACTTGGATATTGAATATTACTCATGATTATATACCTTTGTACTAGATGTCAATGGCGATTTATATTCGTGCCTGAACTGGATGACACATTATTAAGGTAAAAGGAATACATTATTTGGTTTACAACAAAATCTTTCCTTTGCTAACCACATGCCTGTTAGTAGTTAGTGGCTTCAGTAGTTAGAATCTTTTATTTAGCTGGCAGTATTGACGCTCGCTGATTGCAGTAGTTCGCGCAATGAAGCTTTTTGTGAGGTAAGTGCTTAATGAAATGTATATGTTATTGTTAAGATTTCTTTTTAGTCAGAGCCATTATTTTGAAATAATCATTTGAAGTCAGGTTGTAATTTTTTTAGCAGTGAGACTGCGTTTTGTTAGAATATTGTGGGTCAGTGTTGACATGATAGGAAAAAGCAAAGAGAAAGTAGGCTCAGAACTTACCGTGTTTCAGAATCAAATAACACAGAAGTTTCATCTTCTCAGTCATTCTTCAATTTAAGTACAGACACACTCATTTAAATAAAGAAGTTTCAGTACTAGCACTTAATAATGCGAGACAGTCGGGTATCGTAACGCTCGGTAAAGGCACTTCGCCCTCGGCACTCGTGAGAGGCGGATACACGAGACTTTTTCCTCGACACTCATGAGCAGACACATATGTTTGATTGTAGTGGTGCAAAACATAGGTGAGACGTTGCGTAACAATTATCTCTCTCCAATTGCGCTCGTTTTCCCTATCCAAGAACAATTAAGGGCCTAGTCGTTCTAGTGCGAATAGTTAAAGTTAGACGTTAACTGTACCTCTAAAACGTTAATTAAAGCTTATTGTTGGTGGGATGTGCCTTTGTATTAAAACACAGTCTCATACTGACTTTTTTTTTTTGGAGTCACTCGTCATCCGCCTGATTCAACGTGGTCGCCACGAATTCTTGTCGAATGCCAACCTCGTCATCTTAGCGTAGCACTTGTATCCTACGTCCTCCGTTATCTGTATAATGTATTCCAATCTCTGTCTTCACCTCCAACAGTTTCCTCAAGTACCTCGGAAGTTATTCGTCGGTATCTTAACACACGTTCGTCAACCTGCCCCTTCTTCTCGTCAGTGTTTTCCACTTATTCCTTTCCTCGCCGGTTCTGAGGAGAACCTCCTAATTCCTTATCTTATGATTCCACCTAAATATCAATACCGCTATATAGTACACATATCAAAATCTTCGATTATCGTCTTTTCCGGTTTTCCCACAACCATTTTGTGTTCCAAACGTACATTTTCAGAATTTGTTTTCACATATTAAGTCGGTGTTACGTACTAGCCAACTCCTCTTGCCAAGGACTCCCCCCTTTGCTTGTGCTTATCTGCTTTCGCCTGGTGCCTGATACACACTGAATCAGGTAATAATTTTTTTCTTCAGAAAATGGCTCGTCAATGAGCTGAAACAAGTAATCAAAAAGGAGTTTTAGCGATCTTGTCATGGGATTTTTTTATCCACACAGTTTAGTCTATTTTCTCCTTCCTTCCCGGCGTCATTTTGCTTTCAAGTTAGCAAAATCACTTAACTTCTCCTACTTTTCACTCTAAAGCCTTTTTTTAATTTACTAAGTATGGGAATTGTATATTGGTCTTAGTCTGTTATTCCCCCTTTCTATCTCTTCCTCCCACTTCTCTTTCTGCAGCTCTTCCTTCCCTATCTCTCCGCCACCCCCCCCCCCCTTTCCTGTCCACCTCTATCGTCCCCCTTTCTCTGTCCAACACCTCTTCCCATCTCTCTCTGACCTTGGGTCTTGTTTATTGTTACTACAAATGAAACATTCATTGGAAACTGAAGTCGCTTAAAATGATCGGGAAAATTGGTTGGGATCGTTTGTATACAGAGTGTTAGAGAGACCCCTCAAAGTTTGGGATGATTCAGATTCCTTTCTATTATTCTAATAACAAGCTTAGAAACCATAAACACAACTTTCATGCTTTCTGTTAAAACCGACTGCTAGGAAGAAAACAGAACAGCATATCGTTGTGCACACAATTTTTGTTTAAAATTACATACAAGGAGAGAAAATACATAGGGGAGAAATTTTTTTGAAATTGTTTAAATCCTACGCTGTTGTGCTTAAAATTAACTGTGAAAAGAAAACGAAACAGCGCAGCACATCCTGTTTCCGTCTAAGCGCGTATTATAGAACCGTGTAGAAATTTGAAGTAAATCGGTCAAGACCTATTCGACATCTTTCCCCTTATAAGTTTATGTATATATCTGCCCGAATGTTTATTAGAGTATCGTGTACAAGTACGACGTAAAATGGCTAAAATTTTTTCGATATTTTTAGAAACAACATTAAACATCGTTTCATCTTCATGTATATATAAATATCTCACAGATATTAAAAGTACGTAGCCTATGTCAATCTAAATGTTAGTTAGAGAAATGTGTAAAAATCTTAAGGAAATTGGTCAAGAATTTTTTTGCGGGTTTTAGAAACAACTTTGAACAACATCTTGTCCTTACATACTACTAGAGAACCCGGCATTGCTTCGTAATTGCTAAATATGTATAGGAATCGAATGTACGTCCCAATCATCTTCTCCTCTCTCTGTCTATCCATCTCCTTGTTTCGATCAATCCCCTCCTCCCCCTCTCTCACACAATTTCCTCCTCCCCTTTGTTTCTGTCTCTCTCTTCTCTCCCTGCCAACCCCCCTCTCTGACCTTGAGCCTTGTTTACTGGTGTTGTAAACGGATCCTTGATTGTTAATTGAAGTCACTAAAAATGAATGGGTAAATCGGTTGGGATCATTGGTGCACGAATTATGAGTCAAACTTACTCAGCTGCTGGATCTGAGAGGATAGCCAAAACGAAAGTACAGTATTTCGCGTAGTTTTAATCTGTCAACGTATAGAATTATAACGTTTTTTACGATTCGTATTCCGTAGCAATAGTCTAATCATAAACCGATAAGCCATAAATACAAGTTTCCTGTATTGTGTTTAAACCGACTGCGAGGAGGAAAGAGGAATTTTATCTATCCTTTCTTAGTAATCTTAAGTTTTCAAAGCTGCATTAAATTTTAACTTAAATATTGGACCCCTGTATCTACCATATCGACTCCCATTTCTTCCTCAGTCAAATAGACCAGTTGTCCCCCTCACGGACGCCTTCTCTTTTCACTTACCCCCTCTCTCTTCTGCGTTTACAGTGGAATTCTCGTTGCACTATTATTTTGGGTGCATCTGTTGTAATTTCAACAAATGTTGTTTTGAAATTTCTATAAGCTAAATTAATTCTTCGGACGACCATTTCTTCTTCTTCTTTTTCATGAAACACATTCGTATCCTGCGACTACGCATTAACGTCTGCTATTTGCAACACATGAAAATTTCTGCCAGACCGGGACTTGAACCCGGTTTTTCCACTTATCGCGCGTGGTCGCCGTGACAACTTCGGCTATCCGAGCACACCTTCAGAACCAATCCAAACTTTGACATGTCACGTAGTCGCAGTCATTATGCTAGCATAATTCACTATTCCCGCACAGGGAGATAATTATTATATCGTCATTTTAGCCCGTCGAGGCATGGATACAATGTCTGATTTTGTTATACAGTCACTGTATCTTCACAATACAATGTCCTTCAGACCTGCTTGCATGCCCAAAGAAACACACAGTCACTGAGGATTAGAACTGCGGTAAACAGGACGAAATAGACACACATTCTGTGATCATGTACTGACGTCAGCTGTTTGCTACACAAGAAAATGTGTGCCGGACCGGCAATCGAAATCAGATTTCCCGCTTATTGCGAGTGGTCGCTTTAACCACTTCGGCTAACCGAGCATGCCTCCAGGAGCGATGCAAACTTTTATATGTCACGTAGTCACAATCCTCACGCTTGCACAATTCGTTATTCCCACACAAAGAAACACTTATTATATCGTCATTTTAGGTCGTCAAGGCATGGATACGCCAGTGATGGTTAAAATATCTACATTTGTACAGTGTCTGTATCTTCGTCGACTGGTGACTGCCAGTATACACTGATAAGCGGAAACAATAAGACCACTGTCCACGCAAGCTTGGATGCCACCTGGTGAAAAGTATGTCAGAGCAACAGAGCCGGATCAACCTAGTGGAGATCTGGGATGCAAATGGCGAAATCCACTGAGATAAGCCGAATTTGTCACAGGACAGATTATTATCACGCAGAGCCTGTGAACGAGTACCTCGAAAGCGGCGAAGTTGGTCGAGTGTTCGCGTGCTGCTGCCGTGAGCATCTACTGCAAGCCGTAGGACAGTGAAACTACCAACTGGCGCTAAATGGTTGGACGTCCACGACTCTTCACAGAACGCGGGGTTCGGAAGCTGGTTTGCTCTGTAAAGTAGGTTAAATGGTCATATGTGGCATCGCCGCCGAAGGAGCTCAAAGCTGGATTAGGCATAAGTGTTTCGGAGTACACTGCTCATCGCACAGTGTTGAACATGGATCTCCACAGAAGACCACTCCTATGGTTCACATCTTGACCAAACGACGTCGTCAGTTACATTTTTGCTACATTAAGTCAATGGTCGTCTCTGCAAACGCCGTCATCGAGGTGAACGGCGGCTCGAAACGCGCAGCGCGCCACGGACACAGGCTGGTGGGAGCAGTATTATGTTTTGCGAGACAAACTACTGCGCTTGTATGGACATGTGGCAGTAATAGAAGACACGCTGGCAGCTGCGGACCACTTGTATCCCTTTATGCTCTATGTCTTCCCCGACGGCGATTTCATCTTTCAGAAGTATAACTGTCCTTGCCTCAGAGCAAGAACCGTGCTATAATGGTTTGAGGAACATTACAGTGAATTCACTTTGATGTCTCGGCGTCCAAATTCCTCAGGTGCAAATCCTATGTAACCCATGTGGATCGCTACCGGATGCCATCACCACTTACGCAAATTAGCGGCCCGTTATTTACGCGAATTACATGACCTGTTCGTAGACATCAAATGACACATACCTCCACAAACCTACCAACAAACTGTCGGATCCGTGATACGCATAATCAGTAATGTATTTCGTTCCGAAGACGGACATACAAGCTATTAAGCAGATGGTCATAGTGTTTTGGCTCATCAGTGTACACCACAGCCCTGGTCGTCGTCTACGCGGGTCGCGAATCACGTCACCCTCTGGCTTGAAGATGGATATTTGATGAGGCACTGTGTACGGACATTGTATGAGCTTTACGTATAGTTCTGCGTTGGTACAGATGGACCGAAGACTGTCACAATGCGACTAAAATGGATACTCAAATATATGTATATCTTTGTATTGCGTACTGCAGTTGTATAGGAAGTGAGATGACTCATAGACGATGTATTTATTGAGATTATCAACCTAGTACCGTATAACACCGCCTCTAGTCTTTGATAATGGCCTGAGTTCGGCTAAGAAACATTCGTCATGTATGCCTTAACAAGTTGACGGCATTAATTGAATATTATATTTTAAACTACATGAATTTCCATTGCTACGTTTCACTCGCTGTTGCAAATAGTCCCAAACATTTTCAGTGTGATCAAGATCGGATGAGTTAGTGGGCGGTACTAGAGTATTCATCACAGCAGAAACTTGTAGGTGCAGCGTTGTTAACATAACTGTTGTCATACTGAAAGACTGCGGGGTTCCACAAGACACGCAATTCCTAATCGTTAAGATATAGAAGAAACGGCATCACTCGGTAACCGAGAACGCTGAAATAAACATCCTGGCTCTTGCTAACGATAACCTGAATGAGCAAACCCAACTCAACAGTACGAAAGATACACCAAAAACATCGTAGGACCAACTCAGGCCTCAACTGCACCTCCCACACACCACGACGCCTTGTTTCGTCTGAAAAGTGGAAAAATTCCAACTCGTCGCACCATACTACAGGCTTATGCCTCCGGCCAGCTACTGTCAAGATTCTGTGTTGTTTGGCCCATTTATGTGTCGCTGTCAGAAATGGCAAAGGCAACAGATTGCAAATGTGCATTGTTTGCAGTTCGCTCGGTAAGTGGTAGTTCTGAACCTGCATTCATTAACAACACGATTTCTTCACGGGTCTGAAACTGATTGTCATTGACGAGATGTGACACTCGTCTTCGGTTTTCGACGGTTAGGATATTTTTACGATCACTGTTCTTGCAGTGTGTTAAATGGCTATGAATGGTACACCGTGCCCTGCAGACACGGTGGATATCCGACATTGATACACAACAGCCTGGTCATGGGAACGTCCGAACACGATAGCTCATTTCTCCCTTTCTGTCATACCTCCACGTCGACGCAGCCAGCTGAGTTTAGTCCATACAACCAACTGGCCCATGCACATCAATTCCTCGGCCGCTGGAATAAGGCACTGGCCACATGACCACCTGGTGCCAGTTTTGTACCATGTGTAGCTCTCCAAACTGACCCATGTGTTCTCTTAACTAATACTTTGTCTAGTGAGCTTCTACATGATCATTTCCGTATGACAAGTGTTTGTGGACGCTGGGTGCCACGTCTCTTGACACCCGAACAAAAGGCTGTGTGAATGGAGACAAGCAGTGAGGTGCCGCATCTCTTTTCTGACTGAGGTGATGCGGTTCTGGAATCGATTATCGCCGGTGATAAGTCATATCTGCATCATAGTTTGGAAATCTGTAGGGAGAGTGATCAATTTTTTTGAATGTCGTGGAATGATTAACCAGCATGTAGTTGCCCTGACACTACTGTTACAGCAGCAAACTAAACATCAGTATTGACTAAACTGAGGACGTTCATTGAAAGCAAATGACTAGCAGATTCTTCGACTGAGTGGTGACTTCATAATGATAATGCGCGGTCTCATGTCAGAAATCAAGTCGTGCAGTTTGAAAGGTGGCTACACTGAGCCACAGCGCCAGACATTGCGCCAAAGAGTATTATACAGCCGCCTCCACTGGCAGTGCCTGTCGAGGTCTCGCAGTAGTCAGTGCTTGGGCAGAACTTGTAGCAGTCAGTGCTTGTTAAGAACTCGTAGCAGAGAGTGTTTGTTGAGATGTGCTAGTAGGCAGTGCTTGCTGAGATGTGATATTGGAGAGTTCTGGTTGAGATGTGGTAGTAGCGAGTCGGTGTGGAGAGATTGTAATGTTTAGAGTGCCTTTCATCAATATAAACGAAGGTAAAAAAAGAAAAAAATTTCTTTTCTCTCTCATTATTTCAGTGTCCTAAATAATGCGTCATTACAGGTTCAGTCAACAAAGCATCTGGCGTGTGTTCTTGTATTAGAGTGTAATTCTGGTTTTCTTGCGCAATTATAGTATTTCTAATTATTTTTATCACGTCAGTATAAATGGTATTTGAAAATTCTTGTCTTGTTGAAGAAGAACCGTGCCAGATGTGTACGTTGAGTCACACTCCCACACACAGAACAATTACACTTGTGCTTTGGTTTCGTAGGTTTTATAGTTGCTGGGGACTTAATTAATTAATTGTGTTAACAGAAAATTTTCATTTCATTCTTTGTTGTTGTTCTATGCAGTCAGATTGCGTAATAATAGTAGTCAGGGCCAACCGTTTACGAAACAGCGTAATCGGACATACAGCTACGAAAAATAAAAATTATTTTCAAATATATTTAATTAAGCCCCCATGCACGTGGCGACCGCTGCTTCGGATCGTCCCTTGGAATCTTCTGATTGTAAAAATAGTAGACCGTAGTATTGTTGTAGTAATTTGTAGTTTATTTTGCATGTGTAGATTTGGTAATTGGCATTCTTCTAGTGGTATTTTTCAAAATTTAAATTTGTTGTCTTGTCTACGGGTTTGACAATTTAGTGCAATTATTTCAATTGTTCGTTAATCGTGTTTGAAGGAAACATTTCGTGTGAATGGTATTGTTGGTGATAACGTGTTATATTCTCTGTAATTTTCGTATTGTGACGAATTTATTATGTTTTGTAAAGGATTACGCGATCAATGAAACAGGCAAAAATGATGAATAGTCAGAATAACGAAATTGTTGACATGGCGAACTCGCCAACACAGGACAACAGTATGATGAATAATGGTGTTGAAAACAATTTAGTAAGCAGGGAAAATAGTCCGGAAACATTTCAAAATTTTTCTCAATCAGAAAATTCACAGAATACGAGATTAACGACAGAAGATTCTGTAATAGTATCGAACACAGATGGCCTTACAGCTATGACGAAGGAAGCTGGTTTTGTGGGAAATGTTAGGGGCGAAAGGAATTTTGGACTAGTAGATATGGAGCAGTTGATGGGTGCTATATTAAATTTGGGATCACGAATGGAAACACAGTTTGAATCACTACTAGGATCAATTAAAACCGAATTAAAAACAGTGGGATCACAGTTAAGATCTGAATTAAAAACAGTGGGATCACAGTTACGATCCGAAATTAAAACTGATATGGGAACAATGGAAACACGGTTAGACTCACTGGGATCACAAATAGGAACAAGTAAAACCGAGATGGAAACAATGGAAAACAGTTAGGCTCACGAACAGGGACATGTTTCAAAAACATGAAAGATGAATCAAAGAAAGAAATTAGAGAAGAAGTACAACCGATTTTGAATGCTCACAATAATAGTTTAATTTCAACAGAAATCAGACAAGAGGAGCAGGACAGAGAACGGGAAGAAAAAGATCGCGTGATAGTACAAAAATTTTCAGAGTTAAATTTTCAATGTGCACAAGATAAGGAAGAAATATTTGAGAGAATCGAGGAATTCGTACCAAATGACAGAATAAATAACTTAACGCAACAGTGTGAACAGTTAACTACTAAATGTGACGACACCGAAACCCGAGTCGCGACATTTACAGGAGACGTAAATAAACAGAAAGAACAATTAAGTGACTCATCGGAAAGAGTTGAGGAGATCTCAGATAAATTGACAAATGTTAGTTTAGCAGAAGGGTTTGAAGAAAATAATTTGTTTCATTTACGTGATGCAACAAGAGAGCGCCAGGCGCGTGAATTTAACAATAATCGTCATTGTGACTGGGACAGACGCGGTAGGTCTTTGTCGCCACGAGGCAAAAACTTTGACTATAAACACTTTTTGACTGTTCGGAAATTTAAGATCTTTCGTAATTCTAAGAATGACATACATCCATGTTCATGGCTAGATCAATTTATGTACGCACTTCCGCCAAATTTGCCACTAAGTCACAAACTAGAAATTATGTGCGGCTATTACGGTCCTCAGGGGATTCACTACTCTGAGTGAATATGTGCCGTAGCGAGCATAGGGCCCCGAGCTGTAGTGGTGCTATTTCCCTTTTAGTTTTCTGTACTGCTGCCTACTCTTTTAATATTCTTTGCATCTGTCAAACCAACTCTTCGACTATCAATCTATCTAGAGAGTAAGTAAACAATAACCTGATATGACTATTTTACCTAAAACTGATTTCGGAAATTACCGTTTGGACTTACTGTATGTTCATCAGCATTCATTCGTAGTTTAAACGAAATTTTACCTGTTTATCTTCGTGACAATATTACTTCATATGTTGACGACATTCTTATTGCTAAACGTTCTTGGAGTGAGCACAACAAAATTTTGGATTCATTGTTACGTATCTTTGCAAGAGTTGGCATTACTGTAAACTTGGAAAAATCTGAGTTTGGTCGTTCTCAGGTGAAATTTCTCGGTCACATTATATCTACAGAAGATATTCTTCTTGATCCAGAGAAATTAGATGCTATTTGTAATTACGCTGTTCCTACCACAAAACGTGATGTTCGTAGTTTCCTTGGTGTCTGTAATTTTCTTAGACGCTTTGTTAGATTGGACAATTTGGCCACACCTCGTTTTTGCGATCTATCTGGAAACTCCTTTTTAAACGAAAATCGGTCGACAACTCTGTTTGGTTAGTTTGTATTCCTGATGAGTGGGTTAATAAGCTTATTTGGTATACGCATTTCAGTTATGCACACTTTGGTCCCAGAAAATGCTTTCATAAATTACGAGAAAATTACTACTTCAGTAATATGGAAAAACGTATTCGATCTGTTCTGGCGAAATGCAAATTATGTCAAAAGGCTAAGCCGCCAACAATTTCTCACAGAGCACCGTTGTTTCCTATCATTCCAGCGAAATTAAAGGATATGACTGCAGTCGATTTGTTCGGTCCAGTGGTTCGTTCTACTAATGGTTTTGCGTACATTTTCGTAGCAGTGGAGTTGACATCAAAATATGTGTGTTTTACACCGTTACGCAAAGCTACAGCTCGTTCAGTATCTAACGCTTTCATCAAACATTTTCTTAAAGAAGTTGGTTATGTTGATAAGGTTATATCAGATAATGGATCACAGTTTCATTCTAAAATTTGGCTTCGTACTCTATGGCGTCGTAAGATTAAACCAATTTTCATTTCACTTTTTCACCCTCAATCTAACGCTTCAGAGAGATGGATGAAGGAAATCAATAAATTGTGTCGTCTTTATTGTCATCAGAATCACAGAACGTGGGATCAGTATCTTCATATTTTTCAAAACATTCTGAATGAACATCCTAATGATTCAACTTCTTTACCGCCTATACTGATATTAAAAAGCAAAGCACCGACAAATCGCATATCTGAAATCGTTCCTTTTCCGCCTTCACGGAAACTGCGGCATTCTGAAGTTGTCAACCTGGCTCTGCAAAATATTGCATCTGCGGCTGCTAGAAGAGAGAAATCAGCAAATCGTCCTGGTCGTTTAAAAACTTTTTCAGTTGGCCAAAAGGTATTAATTAAGTCTCATCGTTTGTCTCATAAAGGGAAAGGCTTGTGTCGCAAATTTTTTCTGCTTTATAACGGTCCATATAGAGTTCGCAAAATTATTCATGATAACACTGTTGAAGTAGAAACTCTTAAATCACGACGCTCTAAGGGAATACATCATATATCAAACGTTAAAATTTTTGTGGAATGACATACTTTCGAGAAACCAACAGTTTACGTAAACATGCAGAGAATACAAGGATACCGCGCTGTGTTTTGGCGGCGGCATATACTCAAAGCAACAGTCAAGTCTGCGCGCCGCACAAGGCAGTCGTTGACCGCAAACAATTGCTTCCTACGTCACGCGCCTACAGCTGATCGAGCGCTCAATGAGAATGCACTGACAGCCGTAAACAAATACACGGTTTAATTTCTCCGATTAAATTCAGTATAAAGCTATAGTGATTTGATGAATTATGTTATTAACATTCAGTACTTTTCAGGATACGGTTGTATAAAATATCTAAGAACTTCAGGTAAATTCTGTGCGTGTCCGACGTTAAGACGACTTGCTATCGAGAAAATTTCAGGAAGAATGTAATTTCGAAGAAGGAACTAATAAACTAAAAAGGTAACTATTAATTGAGTTTATTTTTTTTCAGGTAATATTTTTCCACTTAAGTACGTACTTTAGACGTAATTTGCTGCTCGCGATTACGTGATTCATACTTTGTGCTAATTTCATGTTCTATGAATTTACTTGTGAAGCGACGTGCTTGCGTACGTTAACTGATTTTGACAATGATTATTAATGAACTGGGTTGTAACTTGTGTATATTATGCATCGCTTGGCTGCACTGCTTTTTCACTGATGTCATATTTTTTAATTATGTGCCTGCTGTGCTTATTTATTTAAATTATAATTGTCACCAAATTAATTGTGCTGATGTGGTTAGGTATGTAAGTTATACTTTGTGATTTATCTGCTTGCGCCTTCATGTTTGCTTATTAAGATGACATATGAACACATATTGCTTATGCTGATATGATGCTAATGACCTGTTTATTACGTAAGATATATGTTTACTGCTATGCGTATGGATTGCATATTTATACATTTCTGTTTGTCGTCACAACTACTCTTTAATTTGGTATATAGAAACGCTGATATACTGTGTATGAACATAGAGTGTAGGTCACACTATTGTATTAATTATACATTGTTCGCTTGGCAGAGCCTCGTTGTAAGAATTGTGCTGCATCCACTTGTTAACATTCTGTTCTCTACTGGTATATTTACTCGCTATTGCATGTTTTGCTTACGCTCAGTGCCTTATATTTTTAAGATAAGAAAATGAACTGCTATAATTCGACGAACAACATTAGTACAAGAAACTTCATAGATGTCACATGGGCTGGAGGTTTTATGGAAGCTGTATAAATTTATGCTAATAGGAAGAAAGCTAACGACATAACATACCAAAACTAGGTTTAGACCATTGACAGTTATTACACTGCATTTTTCGTGAGCAATTGAAATAGGAAGTGACACTTGACACAAGAAATACTCCACATGTTTGCTTCTGTTTGCCATAATTCTTGAAGTGGTGTACACACTGTGAAATATTATGATCATTCACACTCCGTAATCGTACTTAATTACTGAGAGTTATTCGAACTAAGTCTGTTAGAGGTCATGTATGCATTTCCTTCGTTTATAATTCACAATGAGTAGAATATTTGAGTCAGATGGATTACACAGAGGTTGTGTGTTGACAATGTGTCTTCGGATTGTATAGGATGATGAGGTTTGCACTAGGATTTTATCTGTACTTGTTCGAGGAGACTGACTAGAGGAAAGAGTTGTTATGGAAGTGAAGTGATATTGGTAATAAGGTTTACATGTGTCGACGTATTGAAGAGGTATTATTGAGGTATTATTGAGATTATATGCAGTTGATGATTATTGGAGTTTTTGTGGACAAGAGGTAAGGTAAATGATATTGATGATAAGATTTATATGTATCGACGTAAGAGGTATTATTGAAGTATTGAGATTATGTGATGCTGATGATTATTGGAGTTTTGGTGTATAAGAGGTAAAGTAAGTGAGGAGCATATTTTTTTTGTTGGTCTATATGGAACAAGGAGGATGAAGATAGCAGACTAGAACACTAAAGTGGAAGGAAGATTGTCTACACACACTTTGTTAAATCATTAAGCAGTATATAACTTTTTTTTGGAGAGAGGAAGTATTTGCATATCTTGGCTCACTGACAGTTGTTCAGCAACAGTACATTTTGATATGGCTTGGCAAACATTGGTCTTGACATGAAGACTATGACGTTGACTAACTATTATTGACTGTTATACATTGCTGCCACTACTACTCGATACACAAGATGAACATCAAATTTTGACAGAATTGCATTTACACAGTTAACACTATTCAATTACACAGTAGTACTTAATGTGGATGAAAGATGAGTGAGTGTGTTTCGTGTGTTTTCCTTTCCTAATCCTACCCACCTATCTCCTAAATATTACTTTATTTGTTTGTAGTGGCTTGCACTGACACCCATAAATATTATAGGTTTACTGATATTTGTGTATTTGTAATAGTTAATATGACAATTATCTGATATCATTTGTGTGTTTATTAGAATTTATATGTTTAGTGTGTAAAAGCATTTGTATTTGTATTCAAACTATTTTTCATGCCTGCACTGTGTGATTAGTGATAGTGAATATCATGGACTGCTCTCTGGACCTGCTCATCATTGCTAGGTGCAACTGATGGACTGATTCTACTGAAATGAGGTCACTTGTTGGTGTCTGCACCTGTTCAACATTGCTGGGTGCCAATGATGAACTGCTTCTACTGAAATAATGTCACTTGTTGCTGCCTGCACCTGTTCAACATTGCTGGGTGCAACTGATGGAACTGCTTCTACTGAAATGATGTCACTTGTTGGTGTCTGCACCTGTTCAACATTGCTGGGTGCCACTAATGGAACTGCTTCTGCTGAGAAATGTCACTTGTTGCTGTGTGTACCTGTTCAACATTGCTGGGTGCCACAGATGGAACAGCTTCTACTGAAATAATGTCACTTGTTGCTGTCTGCACCTGTTCAACATTGCTGACTGCCACAGATGGAACAGCTTCTACTGAAATAATGTCACTTGTTGCTGTTTGCACCTGTTCAACATTGCTGACTGCCACAGATGGAACTGCTTCTACTGAAATGAAGTCACTTGTTGGTGTCTGCACCTGTTCAACATTGCTGGGTGCCACTAATGGAACTGCTTCTGCTGAGAAATGTCACTTGTTGCTGTGTGTACCTGTTCAACATTGCTGGGTGCCACAGATGGAACAGCTTCTACTGAAATAATGTCACTTGTTGCTGTCTGCACCTGTTCAACATTGCTGACTGCCACAGATGGAACAGCTTCTACTGAAATAATGTCACTTGTTGCTGTCTGCACCTGTTCAACATTGCTGACTGCCACAGATGGAACTGCTTCTACTGAAATGAAGTCACTTGTTGGTGTCTGCACCTGTTCAACGTTGCTGGGTGCCACTAATGGAACTGCTTCTGCTGAGAAATGTCACTTGTTGCTGTGTGTACCTGTTCAACATTGCTGGGTGCCACAGATGGAACAGCTTCTACTGAAATAATGTCACTTGTTGCTGTCTGCACCTGTTCAACATTGCTGACTGCCACAGATGGAACAGCTTCTACTGAAATGAAGTCACTTGTTGGTGTCTGCACCTGTTCAACATTGCTGGGTGCCACTAATGGAACTGCTTCTGCTGAGAAATGTCACTTGTTGCTGTGTGTACCTGTTCAACATTGCTGGGTGCCACAGATGGAACAGTTTCTACTGAAATAATGTCACTTGTTGCTGTCTGCACCTGTTCAACATTACTGACTGCCACAGATGGAACTGCTTCTACTGAAATGAAGTCACTTGTTGGTGTCTGCACCTGTTCAACATTGCTGGGTGCCACTGATGAAACTGCTTTTACTAAAATGGTGTCACTTGTTGGTGTTTGCACCTGTTGACCATCGCTGGGTGTCACTACTGAAACTAATCATTGAAAGCATTTTATGTGAACATTTGTATAAACTGATTTTTTGTGTATTATGTGAACTATTATGTAAAGTCACATGTATGAAAAGAATTTGTATTGCTTACTGTATTTTATATAGTAGGTTATTGAAAGGTCAGTGCAAAGCAAAAAAAAAAAATATCTAATTATGTGATATTTAGGTATTAATATTATCTTTTATTTTTGTCTGTATTTTTGTGGACGAATTTGGTGGTATTTTCACCACCAATGCTGGCAAAAATACCATCAAATTCTGGCCCGTGGAGGAGGGGCATATGAAAGGTGGCTACACTGTGCCACAGCGCCAGAGATTGCGCCAAAGAGTATTATTCAGCCGCCTCCACTGGCAGTGCCTGTCGTGGTCTCGTAGTAGTCAGTGCTTGGGCAGAACTTGTAGTAGTCAATGCTTGTTAAGAACTCGTAGCAGAGAGTGTTTGTTGAGATGTGCTAGTAGGCAGTGCTTGCTGAGATGTGATATTGGAGAGTTCTGGTTGAGATGTGGTAGTAGCGAGTCGGTGTGGAGAGCCACCTTTCATCAATATAAACGAAGGTAAAAAAAGAAAAAAATTTCTTTTCTCTCTCATTATTTCAGTGTCCTAAATAATGCGTCATTACAGGTTCAGTCAACAAAGCATCTGGCGTGTGTTCTTGTATTAGAGTGTAATTCTGGTTTTCTTGCGCAATTATAGTATTTCTAATTTTTTTTATCACGTCAGCATAAATGGTATTTGAAAATTCTTGTCTTGTTGAAGAAGAACCGTGCCAGATGTGTATGTTGAGTCACACTCCCACACACAGAACAATTACACTTGTGCTTTGGTTTCGTAGGTTTTATATTTGCTGGGGACTTAATTAATTAATTGTGTTAACAGAAAATTTTCATTTCATTCTTTGTTGTTGTTCTATGCAGTCAGATTGCGTAATAATAGTAGTCAGGGCCAACCGTTTACGAAACAGCGTAATCGGACATACAGCTTCGAAAAATAAAATTTATTTTCAAATATATTTAATTAAGCCCCCATGCAAGTTTCTGCCTCAATTCAACATTACTTGTGTACCGCATCCGCCTTATAGCCCCTATCATGCAGCCTGTCATTTTGTTTTATTACCATTATTACCGGCATAACTTTGCGGTATTCGATTTGATAAGTATGTAGCAGTGCTCAAGAAAAGTGAGGCGATTCTCAAGAACCTGGAAAAACTGCCCTGCACCATGTATTTGAGGACTGGAAATGTTATATATAAAGTGTGGTCAAGTAAAAGGGGAGTACTTTGAAAAAGATCATATAAACATTGAAATGAAGTAATAAACATCTGTGAAACAAAAAAGTCAGTTTCAGTGTTCCTTGATCAGCCCTCATATTAACAGAATGCACAGTGATTGGAAGGATTCCATATCAGTGATAACCTATAAAGCTATGCTCGATAGCGTACCGAAATGAGAAATATGCTATGGAGGTAAGAAGCGATAAAGGTAAATTGGGCATAGAGTCGTACACATTGTAGGTTTCAGCTTGCCCAGACCGTGTCTCCTGACACAGGTCGTACGAGAGTTGGGCGACCAGCCCGACTTCTCATACAGGCGAGGTGAGAGCGCCACGGAGAATAGCCTGTTGTACTCTAGCAGGCCAGCCCACAACAACCTCGACGAACCAACTAGCTGCGTTATGGGGCTCAGCTGTGTTCACCGTTGCATCTCATCTACTGTACTGCGACGCATCCTGCGTCTCTTAGCAACGGTCCAAAAATTTATGCCATTTCATTGTTGACAACTGCTGAACGAGACGGAATAATAGTCTCGTTTTAATATCACTTCGTAAGTACTTACTCCCTAAAATTCGTTGCCGGCCGGTGTGGCCGAGCGGTTCAAGGCGCTTCAGTCTGGAACCGCTCGACCGCTCCGGTCGCAGGTTCGAATCCTGCTTCGGGCATAGATGTGTGTCATGTCCTTAGGTTAGTTAGGTTTAAGTAGTTCTGAGTTCTTGGGGACTGATGACCTCAGATGTTAAGTCCCATAGTGCTCAGAGCCATTTGAACCATTTTAACCGAAATTCGATTACATAAATTTCACTGCTTGACGAAAAATGAACCACATAGAAGGGGAAGAGGAAATGAAACTTCACTGCCCGGGCGCACGTAGTGTTACTTCACGAGACTACAAATTCGGATCAAATTTACTAAGAACTTGGCAGTATGAACCAACTTATCAATATGACGTTGTACCTCCTCTGGCCTGAATGCATGCACCAATGCCATTTGGAAGAGCGGCATAAAGGCATTGCATCCTCTCCCGAGATAAGTTGGCCTACTGCCTGTTGTATTGCTTCCGCCGAGATGGTCCAGCATATTTTATTTCGGGAAAAGATCTAGCTGCCTTGCTGGCCACAAGAGAACTCAAGCAGCTCAGTTCATAGAGAGACACACGTCATGTGTGGACGAGAACTGTCTTTTTGAAAAATGGTACCACGATACTGTCACACGAGAGGTGACATACGAGGACGCAGGATGCATCTAACGAAAGGTTGTGCCATCAGAGATCCGCCAATCACTGCCAGGATTGACATGATGTTACATCTGATCAGTCCCCGCAACATGATGGGAGGAGCAAGACCGATGCGGTTATCGAAAACATCGGAGAAATCACTGAACCCAGTGCGACGCCCACCATGAGCGATCTGTACTTCCTAGCCGCGACACCCTCCGAACAAAGTCCTTTCTTTTGTGGTGTCGACGGCAGCCTTCGCATGGGACGATAGTTCTCTAGTCACTGACAAATGGTGCGAGATGACAGAGGATATTGCATTCAGTCCATTACTTGTTCTCAGATGGCAGACGCAGATGTGTATATGTTACGACGTACTTAGTGCACAGTACGTGGATGTTGATAATGATGTTTGGTTTGTGGGGCCCTCAAGTGCGTGGTCATCAGCGTCCATACAAAGTCTCAATTTTTTACACAGTCCAATTTTTTCACAATCCAATCGAGCCACTGTCACGAATGTTGATGATTAACTGATGAGGACAACAAACACCAAGTTCCCAGGAAAGTATGTCGATTCTCAGTTACTGAGTTTAGATGTGGTCGACCAGAACCTTGACAAAGAGTATACCTGCCCTCTCGTTCCAATGCAGTCCAACATCGCTCCACTGTCACATTCAAATGCCCTACACACCCAGACATTCCACAGATCGACCGGCTGTCCAATGAAAATCCACAACAGCGACCTTTTTAGAAACTGTCAGGTGCTGATAAAGCAGTCGCACCAGAGTACGCAGCATTTCCGTATCCTTAACAGTGACTACTTCCGCTCACACGCCTTATATACCCTACCAAGGTTGGTAAAAACATTGAAAACGAAGAACACTGATGCATTCAGGTGGCTGTTCTGCCCACACGGAGAATTGTAATCCTAATCTTTTATATACCCGCCGATGGTGTGCACGTGTACGTCTTATGGGTGCTTCGCTTTTTTGGCAAGCGGTACAATAGTAATCGCTACTAATTTATTCTTGATCTAAATTATTTTTCTTACACCATGCCAATACAAATTTAATGAAAACCAAGAGAAGAAAGAGCCGCTACTGCCGGTTATGATAAAGTACTTTTTCTTCTACGGTTCTCAGTAACGGTGTTCTTTCTCTACCTACCTTTCTTTCTCTGACATGTGTAAGGCGATGAATATGATTTTTAGAGTTATTACTTCGGAGCTACAATGTATACTTGTACGTAAATGGCTTACATACCCTCCTACGTTAATGTTTTGACACATTTTATTTACAGGTATAACGTAACGTCTCAAAAGTTCATTGAAAGCGCTGCCTGATGTGCATTGGTAAGTCTTAAGCAGCCGAATAAAGTAGTTTCAGTAGTAACTATGGTGGTTAATATTTACGTCATTTACACATTATATGACAACTATACAGCAGAAAATGCACTAAATCAACCTTAAGGGGACCACACCATGGTTTATGTCGAAAAAAATCGATTTTCGGTTCTCATCATATTTCGATAGATTAAGGTTTTATTTAAGTTCTCTGAACAGGATTTTTCTGAAAAAAAAAAATTGTTTTCGAACATATAAAGAGCATGTGTGTTTATGTGCCACGCCTACTTTTCTGTCACCCACTTTTCTGCATATATTTTAGATCTTTATATGCCCTACATTGCACGTTAGGGACTTTTTTTTACTCCCGAGTGTGTCGGCTATCGTTGGAATGTAACGGTCGGTATTCTTTTGTTTCTGCTGTTTGTAAACAACACGCTTTCAAACACGCGGTTAGTTTTGTTCTCGTGTGATTGCGAGTAGTTGTTATAGAAAACTTACAGGTGTACTATGGGCAGGCAATTAAGAGAAATAAAAAAAAAAATCTGGAGGCAATGAAGAGAGATGTTTGGGCCATATTCGTTCATAAGTCCTCTACTGATGATAAGCCATGTCATGGATTGTGTCCATCAGGAAAAAATTCGTGGTGCAAATGGAGAATCTTATTCTCACCAGCATTCTCCTCCTGCTGCTGTTACTACAGCAACTAAACCTATTTTCAGAGACTTGGCTCATCCTGACCTTCTTAGGAAATGTCTGCATGGGCAGACACAGAAGCCAAATGAATGTTTCAACAGCATAATTTGGAACCGCCTTCCTAAAACTGTGTTTGTAGGCATGCATACAATGAAACTAGGAGTTGATGATGCTGTTATTACATTAAATTGTGGTAATATTGGAAAGTGATGGGTACTGAAAAAGCTGGGAATTAATTCTGGTGAAAATATGATCACAGGACTGCAACATTGCAATAAAATGAGGATAGCCGATGCAGACAGGTCTGCATCTAATATGGCCAAGAAAGCAAGAAAAACATCCAGGAAGGTGAAAAAGAAGCTGGAAGACCTGCTAGAGGCCAAATAAGGGCCATCATTTGCAGCAAGACAGTTTTAATTAACTGTAAGTAACAAACTTCAAAAGTTTTTTCTTTAAGGTCAATTTCCTGCAAACTAAAATTTTCAGTACATATGCCCCATTATATCAGAAACTATCATAGATAAATGAATGAAATTTTCGGAGACTCTGCATAACAAAAAAGCCACCTCTGGTACTACATTCATTAATATTCCCCCATTAGGAAGTTCACAAAAAATATTTCCTGCAGAAATTTGTTAATAAATTTAAAAAAGTATTTCTTAAAAACTATGAAGTGGATAAAGTAGATTTTAGTACAGTTGACTCTTTTAGCATTATGTAACATACAGTAAAAATATTAAGTTCCTGCATCAAATAGTTTTTTTCAGAAATACTTGCCTAAATTAACATGACTTAGATAGGCAGGGTGTGGTTCTCTTAAGGTAGAGGGACAGCTATAATCGCGATGGCACTGTGCCCGAGCACGCCGCCCTGCCGCCGCTGGCTCGGCTGGAAGTTCACGGTAAAGCGTCGGGTTAAAGCTGCCCCTGCGGCATCCGACGCGCTGAGCAGCCATTTATCATCGCCCCTCACGGGTGGAGGCGGGTGTTCCAGCATCATGCTATTCCTGAGCGTAGCGCCTACTCCATCACTCGGAGACACATTGCGGTATTTGAGTGTATGCATTGCCAATAAATAATGAAAAACATTAGAGAACATCAAGTGGCGTCATACTGTGTGGCATCTCAGAAAAGCCCTTAAAATTAATGTACAGGTTACTCTAATATACTTTCAGGGGTTGTAGAGGGGACTGAATAGACAGTATTTTAGATTGGAACCCATGTCCAGAAACATACCGTTTTCGTGCTACTGCCGTTTCAAAATATGTTTGTTAAGTAGGTGGTGTGCAACAGGGTAGTCATGATGGGCGGGGGTTCTTACATCGTATCTGCTGATATTATCATCTGAAGTCTATCCTACCTCTCTGACCTCATTCACGTGTCTGTGATTGTTAGAGCAACATGGTTGAGCACACGTTTGCAGAATGCACCAAACATGTCATTTCTGTATGGCGAAGCTCACGGTAATGGAAGAGCTGCTCGTCGCCTTTATCAAGATCGTTATCCACTACACTTCACTTTTTTCCCTTGGGTTAGAATGAAGAGTTTGGTTTATGAGACTCCTGTAGAGACAAAAGAAGAACTGGTGAGACGAGCTGTGGTTGGTGGACGACAGATTGCAGAGACATCAGGTGTGATAGAGCGCGTGTACCACATCATCATTCATAGGTACCATGTGTGCACCGAATCTTCGTTTCAATATGACGATAACGGTTTAAGCTAACTGTAACCAACTAAATTTTTGAATACCAATTAAGTTTTATTTTTGTTTCTTCGGTTATTAATGAGTGGAATTGTAAAACAAGTGATGTACAGTGTCATCCTAGTAAATTATTTGAAAATTGGTCGAATTACCAACATGTTTCCAAATAGTTGTAGCACGGAAACAGAGCGTCCTGGTTGGTTGGCTGGTTTGGAGTGAAAGGGACTAAACTCCAAGATCATCAGTCCCTTCATCTGAGTTCATTCGCCGGGATCACGACGTGGTCCTGACGAAGGTCACTGAGCGTCCACGCTGTACAAAGGTGTACAGGGAATAGTGGATAGCAATGACCAAGGGATGGCGAGGATAGCACTGGTTAAGTCTCCACCACGTAGTGTAGTTGGTCATCGAGGTAAAGTTCTCGTTGTCGGTGAAGGGTACCATGTCGATAGAAGTGCATGGCGCGAGTCTTGACGGCGGAAAATCAAGACCCACGGGTGAGGTCCCATTCCTACGCCTTTTGTATGGCGCCTCGGAGTTGCCATTCAGCGACATCCAAACTAGAGGAGGAATAGTAGTGGCAAAAATCATCAGCTTACGAAGAAGGTGATACTGAGGACCCTACAGCTGCTGCTGGACTACTAGAAAGAGATGGACACTCAGTGCAGAGCCTCATTCTCGTGAGAATACTATGGGAAGCACCAACTTGAACCCAGAACATACAGTGCGAGAGGAAGTTCTGGATGAAAATCAGGAGCGGACCCTCAAAGCCCCATTCAAGTAAAGTAGCAAGGAGGTGGTGTCACCATGTGGTGCCACCAGCCTTTTGTAGGTCAAAGAAGACAGCTATAAGGTCTTGATGTTGGGCAAAAGCTGTTTGGGTGGCAGACTCCAGGTAATCCAGATTATCAGTAGTGGAACAACCTTGACGAAAACCGCCCTGGGATAGAGCCAGAAGACCCTGAAACACAGGGTAGTTGACGAGAACACTGAAGAAATTCCACTCAATGGATGGAATATTACATGGACCCAGGTGGCGTGAATTGAAAGATAATTGCTTTCGCTCCAACCACTGTTTTTGGACACGAGAGGATAATGCTCAGACGCTGACGCTTGAGCATATTGCAGAGCAAAATGTTCGGCGATGGCGTCTGGGTGAGTGTGAACAGTGTCATTTAAGATAATACCATGTTCAGTAATACCAGGTACACATTCAGGTATCGGATCTTAGCCCAAACCTGCGAACGACAAGTACGTGGTCCGATGGTTGAAACGTACCATTCCCAGAATTCTCACTTCCGTCTTTTTATTAGGTGGCGGATCTGGGCACAAAGCCACTTAGAGGCAATGAGGTGCTCCGTCGATAGATGCCACTTATGGTGTTGGAGAGACCATGTACGATCTTTAATGGCTTCTGCAATTTCTGTGGACCACCAAGGTTCTGTATTCAGTCAGAGTGGATCCAAGGAACAGCGGATCGCTAAATCAACTCCAAATAATGGCTTTAGTTGTATTCTGGACTATGGCAACGATATCTCCATGCCGCAGGGAGCCAAGGTTGACAGCAGAGGCGAATGCAGCCCAGTCAGGACTGTTGAGAGCCCATCTGGGCAGGCTTCTGGGGACTGACTCTGAGGGAGGCACAGGAAGAATAGGAAGTCGTCACTACCACACAGGTCACCATGGGCCCTCCAGTGGATGGCTGGTAATCCATTTCTCGGAGTCACCGTGCTCCAGTCACGCAGAACACATACTCCTTGGTATTCGTGGGGAGTTTTCAGCTTTGGCACCAACAGTATGACCCCTGCATGGTCAGGGGGCTATCATCGTCCAGGTACTTGAGGAGTCCCTCCCCCACAATGGGATGGCTACTGTGCTGGGTTCTGGGAGTATTACTGTATTAAAGGAAAGGGTGCAAATGGAGAGGCACAAAGGTGGAGCACACGCCACATTGGGCGACCTTGCCTGCACGATCCGTACTTCTAGAGAATTTTGAAAACTGGTCGCATGGCACACCCATCAACGGGGAGCATGCGTTTATTTAATGAAAAGTTTTAGAATACGCTGGAAGGGAAACTTGAAACGAGGTCCAAGCAGGGTCGGCACCAAGAAAACCATCTGATGGAGAGGCAGAGAGAGAGAGAGAGAGAGAAGGGGATAGTGGAAGTAGAAGCATGCAGCACGGAAAGAAAGTAATGCTGCAAAGGCTGGGGCCCCGTGGCAACCAAGCACGTCCTCACAAAACGAGTTGTGAGCCCCATGGGGGGGGGGGGGGGGGGGAGTGTCCTTTATTATGCCACTATACACTTTATTCGACACAACAGCATTGTGTAACGTATAAACGTCCTTAAGTAAGAATGCAGTCAAGGGTCAAACGTCTGGCACTTTTTACTACTCCCGCTCGAGCAATAAATTCAGAGACACAGCAGAATCTGTGACTTACCGGTTTAGTTGCTCTTCCACAAATAATAGCAGAACAAACTCGCCGCTTATTAGGACTATTAACACACACTTCGGTTATCAAACTGGATGCTGCTGAGATTGCTAAACCACGTTTTAGCGGGGGCGGGACGGGGGGGGGGGGGGGGGAGTTACCTGCTTACTTCACACATATACCGGGTGATCAAAAAGTCAGTACAAATTTGAAAACTTAATAAACCACGGAATAACGTAGATAGAGAGGTAAAAATTGACACGCGTGCTTGGAATGACATGGGGTTTTAGTAGAACCACACCATATTGCTAGACGCTTGAAAGATCTCTTGCGCGCGTCGTTTGGTGATGACCGTGTACTCAGCCGCCACTTTCGTCATGCTTGGCCTCCCAGGTCCCCAGACCTCAGTCCGTGCGATTATTGGCTTTGGGGTTACCTAAAGTCGCAAGTGTATCGTGATCGACCGACATCTCTAGGGGTGCTGAAAGACAACATCCGACGCCAGTGCCTCACCATAATTCCGGACATGCTTTACAGTGCTGTTCGCAACATTATTCCTCGACTACAGCTATTGTTGAGGAATGATGGTGGACATATTGAGCATTTCCTTTAAAAACATCATCTTTGCTTTGTCTTACTTTGTTATGCGAACTATTGCTATTCTGATCAGATGAAGCGCCATCTGTCGGACATTTTTTGAACCTTTCTACTTTTCGGTTCTAATAAAACCCCATGTCATTCCAAGCATGTGTGTCAATTTGTACCCCTCTATCAACATCATTCTGTGATTTATTCAGTTTTCAAATTTATACTGACTTTTTGATCATCCGGTATATAGGTTAACGCCTTATAAAACAGTGCAAACATAATGAAAACTTTCAAAATGAACTGCAACAATGAGTAAAGACAGTAGGAATACACAATAGAACAGCACTGCAATTACTACGCCTTTCCACAGCAAAATTCTAATTTAAACGCTTGAAAGATTTCACACAAGTGCAGTCATCAAGACAAAATTAAATGCATTCACTCAATTAACACTGTCAGCATATACGTTCTCAACTTGCACGCACATACCCACTCGTAAAACAATCACTTCTGCAGAGAGAAGATGCATCACTGACCACATTTGGGTTTAACACGAGTACACCAAATCCTACAATACGCAATGCAAAGCAAAACAGTTTGTAGACTTTAGACTGGCATATTAAAAATCATTAATACTACTGATATTAGCCCAGATTTTAAATTAACATTACTTAAATATAAACTATGTTTGAAGTTAACAATCAGTGTAGAGGAACGTGGACTGTGAATCGTGATTAAACTGCAAAATAATACGCACGAGATATCTGACGAAGTTAGAAATTTTTAAGCTAGTTACGGGAGTTAAGTTCAACAATTATTGGTCTCTTCATCTTATACTGAAGCGCCAAAGAGACTGGTAGAGGCATGCGTATTCAAATACAGAGAAATGTAAACAGGGAGAACACGGCGCTGCGGTCGGCAACGTCTATATAAGACAAGTGTTGGCGCAGTTGTTACATCAGTTACTGCTTCTACAAAGATTTAAGTGACGTTGAACGTGGGGCTATAGTCAGTGCACGAGCGATAGGACACAGCATCTTCCGAGGTAACGATGAAGTGGCATTTTCCCGTTAGACCATTTCACGAGTGTACCGTGAATATCAGGAATCCTGTAAAACATCAAACCTACGACATCGTTGGGGCCGGAAAAGATCCTGCAAGAAGGAGAATTGTTCAACGTGACAGAAGTGCAACCCTGCTGCAAGTTGCTGCAGATTTCAATGCTGAGCCATCAACAAGTGTCAGCATGCGAACCATTCAACGAAACATCATCGACATGGGCTTTCGGAGCCGAAGGCCCACTCGTGTACTCTTAATGACTGCACGACACAAAGCCTAGGGCCGACAACACAGATAACGGACTTTTGATGACTGGAAGCATGTTGCCTCGTCGGACGAGTCTCGTTTCAAAGTGTATCGAACGGATGTACGTGTAAGAGTATGGAGAGAACTCATGCTTGTCAGCATGTCAGCATGGGACTCTTCAAGCTGGTGGAGGCTCTGTAATGATGAAGTTTGAGTGATACGGGACCCATGATACGTCTGAATACGACTCTGACTGGTGACTCGTACGTAAGCATCCTGTCTGATCACCTGCATCCATTGATGTCCATTGTGCAGTCCGTCGGACTTGGACAATTCCAGGAGGACAATGCGACACCCCACACGTTCAGAATTCCTACAGAGTGGCTCCAGGAACACTCTTCTGAATTTAGACACTTCCGCTGGACAGCCCTGCAGGACTGACGGTGTCACTTCCTTCTAGAACTGCGCCAGACGTTAGTCGAGTTCATGGGACGTTGTGCGCCGGCTCTTCTGGTTGCTCGCGAGGCCCCACACGGTATTAGGCAGGTGTACCAGTTTCTTTGGCGCTTCAGTGTATGTTAATGCGCGGTACCGATACATACAGTTTATGATATATAAATCATCACAGATTTACTTTAGAAATGAAGATTGCATAAACAACGATTATACGTATCATCCTATCGCATCCAAAATGATCTATTATCACTGTTTTTTTATTTACTGTTTGTAAAATGTTATGGTCGTTTTTTATTTACTGTTTGCACAATGTTGTCGTTGCATCAAAACTCAGCTGTTAGAAATGTTTTTGTTTCATTTGCCTAATTAGAATATTAACTTAAAAAGTTCGAAAATAAATATTTAATATTATATAATAAATTTCTATAAACAATGTTACAGTAACAAATGTTTATATACATATAAAAACTTAAAAGAAAATTATTATTTTTGGCGACTTACGAAAATCGTATTTCAATTTCTCTCTCTATAAATTATGTCTATGATTTGGTCTGTATCGAAGTTTTTGCCGGGATTGGTCGTAACAAGTCATCTCATAGCAAGTGAAGTGGAGAGTTGTGCCTCACCATACAGGTTGCAAGGAAATGCTGATGTTACTTTCCAAAAAGCTAAGAATAAGAATTCATGCACCTAATGGAAGTACTAAAATCAAAAATAATCGTGGACAAAGACCCAAAACATACCAAAAATTCATCTTTCGCTTCCTGCTGTTGAATAATTATAAGCTTTTGCAATAAAGTCGCCGTTACGGAGTAAACTGCAGTTACAGTTGAAACCTCTGTAAGTTTTTAGGTGAGAACAATGAGGCTAGGAGCGATACAATATTCATACATGATTATATAACTTCTGAAGTGAATTTATGTGAGTCGGCGGACTTTTACTGTTGTGAATAAGACCAAGATGAAGCAACAGGGAAGTCGACGCCGTACCATACGTAATGATGAAGATGGGGTGGGCGTTCCTCGACCTCTCTCGCGAGCTAAGCCACGCTTAATTAATCTGCACCGCCTCTCGTGCTGCTCCCGAATTACTCATCAACTTCTTAATGCAGTTTAATTTTCCGTCGCTAATCAGTGTCCGGCACGCTATAGCACAATATTTTTCAGTTTTTAAAAACTGGCTAAGGACCGTACCGTGCGGTGTCTCGTGCGCGGACTGCTAGCTTTCAAGACGCAAACAATGATGCGCTTTTGCGGTGACAATGGTTACCTGATTACTACATTGATACCAACATGTTTTACAAAGTTTTTACATGTGTAACACACAGTTCACTGCGTCATTTACTTATAAATGTTTTAATTGACTCGGCTTTACACAGTACTGAAATTCTTGCCCGAGTTTAACATTCAGTATTGTGTCAAAAAAGGAGGTGTAAGAGCAGCCAACAGATGATTCTGATGCTACTGTAACAATTATGTTCACTTTCAGTTTCTAAAAAATGGTTCAAATGGCTCTGAGCACTATGGGACTCAACATCTGAGGTCATCAGTCCCCTAGAACTTAGAACTACTTAAACCTAACTAACCTAAGGACATCACACACATCCATGCCCAAGGCAGGATTCGAACCTGCGACCGTAGCGGTCGCGCGGTTCCAGACTGGAGCGCCTAGAACCGCTCGGCCACACTGGCCGGCTTCAGTTTCTGTTGGAGATATAACTATATCAGTAATGTTTATATTAAGTTGTAACGTTAATGCTGCAACGTACGCCGTCGAAGGCATGGGGTCGACGTTATAGCTGACTAAGCGCCGCCTTCATTGTGAATATGGCTGAAGTTCCCTCCGCTGCATCCTATTTTAGATTTCTTGCGCATGTATGAGTCCCTCTAAGACTGTAGCCCTCACGATGCCCCTTCTTTTATCATTTGTGTAGTGCTATAAACACCATCACTTCGATTTAGGTCGGACGTCAAAGAATTATCTCTGTTTTAAAATAATTCACTTCGTGTTAGGAAAATACTACAGTTTAATAACCTATAAATTCCCGAATGCTAAATACGAAAAGTTTGTGCGCATAATAACGGTCAACACTGTTTCGGAGATCAAAGTTTACTGGACATAATTAACCTTTGTTACACAGAGATTGATGGGACTCAAAAGGTTTTCCAGTTACGCAGTGGCCACCATCATGTAGTGACCAGATGCTGCAATCCACCGATTTCGAATACCTTTAACATAATAGGAGTAATCTACTAGGAAGAAATTCCTATGAAAGTGTTTACTTCCGTTTACGAAAAAAATCTAGGTGAAAGATCAATGACGCAGGATTCGTTTCGAACTCATTTCCATCTCCAGAAAGTTAAAAAAATTAATTCCAGCATACCAGGCCCACCAACTTTAGTGATTTCTATCCGTCACACATTTACTAATTAGTGTTGTCCGTTGCTAACTCAAGGGGAATCCCAGTGATACAAGCTTGCGTTTAGATCAAAATCATCTTTAGTCACCGTGACTTCGAGTGGCACTTATTCCTACACTTTGACAAGAGAATGATTGCTGTCTTGATATTTATTGACTATAATGTTTTTAGTAAAATATTAAGAACAAGGGAAAAATGTTTACAGTGAAAGTGCCTGCAAACATCGACAACCTTGTTTGATGTCCTCGCTGTGCGTCAGTGTGTCACTTGTAATATATCTAAGAAAGGGAGTTCGTTTCAACGAGTCTCGGTATCTTAATCTTACGTCACGGAGTGTTATCGATAAATTGAGTTTATCATTTTCGTATTCAAAAAATTCAGGAAAATCATTATCATTTTTTATTTTTGAAGTACAGTTTGTGTACGTAACGATTATTTGTGTCAGAATGTCTTTTTTGGAGGCATTTATCTAGAGCGTAGCGTTGTGTGGGAATGGAATAGACGGTAAGAAGTTGAGACAAAAAGAAAACATGATCTTTTGAAATGTTATTCTACAGACGAACATTGAATATTAGATGGGTAGAGCGGTGCACACCTTTCTCCACAAAGAACGAATACAGTTAAGTACGCTCCATAAACACGACTTCAGTACGCTACGTCAGTTACTGAGGCATCAAGTATTTGAAATATCCCTCTGCATGCGGAGTCGTCAAATGTATGCATCCACGTTGTTTCTTTGCATCCACGTTGTTTCTTTACGTTTCCCAATGCCATCTACACAACTGTCATTGGTCGCCATCCCTGTCTTTTATTTTCTCTGGAAACCCAGCAAACAACCTGTTTAATCCACGTACAACACAGTTGACTGGCTGTATGTCCACAGCAACATTAAATTTATTTGCGCCGGAATAGCTCACAATTAAATGAAGAATGTTGACAACAACGATGAAAAAACGACGTGTGCGGGTAAAAATAAGGGAAGGAAGTCACTGAGACAGCAGCTGAGGCGCTAGAGAAAATGATGAAAATTTTGCTGGATTCGTCGTGGTAAGAAACGACGTAGGTGGAGGCAGTGATGTGCGTAGATGACAAGAGGAAATAACTGGTAAAACCTAGATACATAAATCTAAAGATCGTAATACTCGGATATATCAAATGCCCATTATAAATATATACGTTCTGACATCCTCAAAAATAATTTTCTTATATAGTTTTCCAAACTAAACGAATAAAAATTAATTCAAATAAATAATCCGGACCTAAGTTGTTGGCTGTGTGTACGAGGTCGGTTCAAAATATTCCGGAACATCCGTAATTTCGCGCCAATGGTATGTTGGAGCGAAATTAGGTTGGCAGCCCTGCAGACGCCTGTTCAAATGGCTCTGAGCACTATGGGACTCAACTTCTGAGGTCATCAGTCCGCACACGCCTGTGTTTGATGTTTATCTGCCGGAAGTTTCATTGCTGTATGTCTGTTAGTTATTGTTCAGTACTGTATTGAGTAGAACGTCGTGTCGCACAGTTTGCAAATTTCGAGATGGCAGACTTACATGAACGCCAACGGCCTTGCCACAGTGGTAACACCGGTTCCCGTCAGATCAGCGAAGTTAAGCGCTGTCGGGCTGGGCTAGCACTTGGATGGGGGACCATCCAGTCTGCCGAATTCTGTTGGCAAGCGAGATGCACTCAGCTCATGTGAGGCAAACTGAGGAGATACTTGATTGAGAAGTAACGGCTCCGGTCCCGGAAACTGACATGTGGCCGGGAGAGCCTATGGGTTGAGAATGACACGGCGGCCAGTCGGTATCGTTGGACCTTCATGGCCGGTTCTGGAGGAGTTAAGGCTTTTTTACTTTTTTGTTTTACTTAGATGAGCAACGCGTCCGCATTACATTTTCCTGAAACTCAAGAAAACTGTTACAGAGACACACCAAATGATGCAGGAAACCTACTGTGGCGAGCGCTTAAGCTGTACTCCGTATTACGAATGGCTGACACGGCTTAAAAATAGCCAGACTGAAATTAAAGATTACCTCATTCAGCACGCCCTTCGACGTCTACCGGCGACGCTTATGTGAGGAACGTCAACAAAAGACTGATTGTCAGAGAGATGGCAGCTGAATGTGACATTTCAGTTGGGTCATGTCATGAAATCCCGACACAGCACCTTGGGAGTCATCGTCTTGCCGCCCAGACCGTCCCACAGTCAAGACCAGAAAGACCTTAAGAGAATAATAACTGGTGATGAGACGTGAGTCTGCTGTTATGATGTTGATACCAAGGTCCAACCTTCATGATGAGTCGGGAAAGGTTCTACAGGACCTCGTCAGGTCAAATGTAAAAGGCATGCTGATAATCTTCATTGACTTTGAAACATTAGGTCATCACGAATGCGTGCCACAGGGAAAAACTATTAATCGGTGGTACTATCGGGACGTTTTGCGACACCTGAGATGAAATGTGAGAAGGAGACAACCTGAAATGTGGCGAGACAATTCATTGCCCTTGCATCACGATAACGCGTCCCTGTTGGTGCGTGACGGCTGCACGAAAAACGAAATCACCGTGCTGCCTCATCCTCCGTACTCTCCAGACCTGGCCCCTGCGGACTGTCTTTCTTTCCAAAGTTGCAAGCCCCGACGAAAGGACGAAAAATTTGCAACTGTAGATGAGGTAAAGGAAAATTCGCAGACGGCCCCTCGCGCGATCCAGAGAGAGGTGTACAAAGAGTGCTTCCAGAAATGAAAACGACGTTGGGAGCGGCGTATCAATTCTGGAGGACAGTATTTCGAAGGACACCGTGCACAATAAGTAAACGGTAAGCGCAGAAAAATTTTGTGAACGAAGTTCCGGAACTTTTTCAACAGACCTCGTATTTTCTAAGTAGCTCTTCCTCGGTATGGAACTTCTGTCTTAGCTTTTCACAAGGAAGGATCAAGGAATTTTGCTAAGACTTTTGAAACTTTACGTGTCAGTGCTGACTGCAGGACGCGAGGAAACCAAAGGGACGGTGAGAAACTGACTCTCAGTTTTATCCCTCGACACCATTCAGATATTTTATACTACGGATTATGAAAACGGTTAACACCACCTCCACAATGTGTGGCGCTCACTATTCCTCAATGTGTAGAAATATGGCACATTTGCACGGCCAGTCTTCTCATAATACTCCTCATTAACATAAATCATTTCAGTCGAAGTATTCTTTTTTTGGTTTGTTCGTGGAGAATGCAACTGTAAAATTTCTAGTTGTTTCATATTCTCTCTCTGAAGTCTGGAAGTAACCGGATCAGAATAAACTGACTGTTAAACATGTTGTGAATCAGCTTAAATATTAATGAATGCGTCATTTCAAGTCAGTTCAACCATAAAAAGGCGTTTTCTCGCTCATCATCTCACATGTTACTGAAGGCTGTCTTACTTGCTCTCGCTGCAAAGATAAGTAACCAAATCAAAATTTTAGCATTTAATTTCGTTCGACTTTCATTTTAAGGTCTTTCAAAGTTTGGATATTTTGACATTCTTGATTCCGTGGTGGCACAAAACGACAATTTTGACATTTTGAAAGCAACATTTCTTATTTATTATTCAGTCTGTAAGAAGATTGGTGGTTATATATTATAAAGCATAAGAATTCTAAATAAAATCACCTAATACCATCAAATAAACCTAACAACGCAGGAAAAGGTGTATTCGTAAGTCTCATCTATTTTGTAAAAAAAGAAAAAAAAAAAGAAAACATGGATCAGCATTACATTGAATATCACATAGGGGGAATTGTATAGCCTGAAATATTTCTTACAAAATTACTCTAACTGTTTCTATACGGTTTCTTCCTTTTATTCAGCAAATTTTAATTCAGTATTTTATTTATTCGTCTCACAGAATCAAACGTTTGTTCAAATAATTGTTGGAACACATTTTCAGTGATAGTATGCTTCATAATAAATACTACTTTGCTTAGAATCCAAGTAGGAAATGATTAACATCCGTAATTGTCTCCATTTGTCCTCTGAGTCTTTCATGGCGGCATTTCTGAATAAGACCTCCTCGGTTTTTAAGCTACGACAGTTCGAATAAAATTCTCGAGTTTTCCATGGCTATCTCCACTATCACCATCAAGAGTAAAACCACTGACTCGACATCTCCTCCTAAATCACAGGACCGATTTGAACCAAACTTGGTACACATATCCCTTCCATTCAGGGAACATTCGCCTTATGGTTAAAAAGCCATCTACCTACCATAGTTCAGGAAATATGACGTCATAAACAATTAGAAACAATTAGGCGAAAACAACAGCCATCTATGGAGCTATGAAGAGGCGTTGCCTTAGATACGTTGTCGACATGGGAAGCAGCTGCGCTCAGCCTACAGAAATTGTCCAGGGTCTTTGTACGACGGCTTCGTAACTTCAAAGCTGTTTTCACGAATACATGGAAATGAAATGTGTTCCTCCGGTGTAGTCTCTGGGTCCTCTTGTCGTTAGGAGGCGATCAGTGGGCCTCATTAGGAAGAGAGAAGGTTCCCAGGGAGCTGGACAGATTTCGCAGATTAAGGCTGCAGCCTGCTTTGTGCTTTTGTTGGCAGAGTTGGCGCCTCTCCTAACCCTGAGAGGAAGGTGCCGTGCCATCACTGCCATCCCCGGTGAATAACTGAGCACCATATTTTTGCTTATTCTGTTCAGACGTAAAAGGACGACAGAGACAAAACCCAACCAGCTTGGGAACGTCCCCTTTAATTCCAAAATTTGGTGTCCCCAATCAAACTGAGTCCCACCGCAACCGTGCCAATAAATGGGAGACCGCTCCACCCCAGTAAAAAGCTCTTATTTATCAAGCTACCTTTTTGTAAACCCGAGTAGTAAATTTCCCCGTTTTTTGGCGAAATATACGGTATTGTCATCAATTCGAAAATCGTTTGTAGTTCCTGATTTTCTGGTTCAAAAAGCACTGCATATTTAAAGGTTAGGGTCTCTTAGCAGAACCTAGAATAGAATGAGGGGCCGGCTTCAGTCGGCGTGCAGCAGCGCGTGCAGCAGCACCGGACTATTATTTGAGATGCCTCGTTATAGGAGAAGATATAGACGTTCGCGTCTAACTGTTTATAAGGCCTTAGAAGATCTGGAGGTCAAAGTTGCTAACAAAGGAGCACAGATTATTTTGCAAGGTCCATCTGTGTTTTGTGGCTGTATTATTAATTTTACACTTACCCAATTAGATGCACATCAAGCTGGCAATGGTTGGATTACAGTTGCTGTTGTTCGTTATGATGGTAATCAAGTTTAGTATTTTACCAAGTGTGGAGGTGTAATACGTACAGAGAAAACTAAAATAAAAGAAAACAGTCGATTTTTGCGCACTGCGTACAAAATTTATTCTCATTTAAAAGTAAATATCTTAAAACTAAAGTACCTTTTTTTTTAAAAAAAAATTGCTCTTCATTCTGTCCCAAAAATACCTTTATATCAGATGCTAATAGCACGCACTTAGTGTGTATCTGCGTCATTCATTAGAATGTAATTTCGCTAATTAATGCAATTCCACTTAAAAGAAACTATAAAGATAGTTGTTTCGTTTCCTGTCTCATTCCATAAATATTCATTAATAGCGACTAGTTTCGAAGGAGTCCGCTCATTTTCTTACAGTCTTTGCTTCTTTATCATACAACTGTAAAATATAGGGACTGGACATCAATATGAAAACAGCGGGAAGACATTCTTCCTCCACAATAGTGTTCAGTTTAGATAACGACGTTGAGGGGAGGGTTGGGGATAGTGACCACGCAATCGTCTCTCCAAAGTAGTCCACAAAGGCTTAATAATATTGAGATCTTGTGAGTGGTGGTCAGAGGGGGTGAGGCAACTTATCTTTGTGCCCACAAAACTAGTACTGGACGATGTGTGCTGTGCGAACAAGGGTCCTGTCATCTTGAAACACAGCATCACGTTGTACAATGAGATGGACATGATCAGCCAAAATACTCATACAATTCTCGGTGGTAATGCGACCTTGTACAGTAACCATGTGGCCCACCGAATACCACGATATGGCTGCCCAAGTTATCACCGAAAACCCATCATGTTTCACTCTTGGGACGTAGATTCCGACAGAAGTTTGAAACAATGTACGACCAGATTTATTCGATCAAATGACATTATTCAATTTCTCCATTGTCCAGGATTTATGGCATCAAGACCACGTTTTCCTATTACGAGAATTTGAATCACTGGCGAATGGTGTGGAATTCCAGCTTGTCCTGCAATTCGCTACTTATGGAGCTGTCTTCGTGTTATTTTCGTGCTGAAAGGGTTAATGAGAGCTACATTCAGTTCTTTAGTGACTTTTGCAGCCGTTATCTTCTTATTTTTCGTCTCAGTCCTCTAAAATGACCGTCTGTCGCTACCACTCAACACACACATTTGCCCAATTTTTGACTTACCGGATGACGTTTTCCGTTTTTCCGGTATGCGACATAAACATTCGATAAGGTGACTCTTGAAACACCAAACAATTCGGCTACTTTGGTTGCGAGTAAACATTAAACTACTAATAGTGGAGAAACAGCAGTTACACAACCAAAGTGAGGAGGCAGCAGCTTTCGTCGAAGTAGCAGTATCGATTAAATGCAGTTGGCGTGAATGTGAAAAGCATTAAGCATCATAGTGCTAGTTTACTGTTAATAAGGGATACGTATGAAGTTTCTACAATGACTCTGCCTTACGTTAGTGTGTACCTTGATTCATTCCACGTTTTTGAGGGTCCTCCTTAACTAGATCTGCAGAATACGAATATCTTCCCATCACCCCAGCCGCGTCCTTGGCTGCCACTCACCACTTGCGCCATCTATCAGCTGCTTTCTCAACTATCGATATCAATGTCGCCCCCTCTTCCCCTCCTGCCTTTTCGCTCCTACACCCCCCCCCTCCCCCCCCCCCCCCCCAGTTTCATTATTCAATTCCCTGTCAGACGTCTAAAACATGTTCTCTACTTTACACTCTTTTCTCTCCGTCCTCTCCCCTTTCTCTCTCTCTCTCTGTTTCCCTCTCTTACGTAGGCACACAAACACACACATACACACACACACACACACACACACACACGAATACGAAAATCTGACAAAAAAAAAACAACATTTTAGCCGAACTCACAAGAAACACGCAAAACAGAACGAACACGCAGAAACATTATGTGAGTGCGAAACAGGTGAAACTACAATAAAATTTCTATGAAGACAACTCTCGTAAGTCTTACAACAGAATGAAGCAAAAGAAAAAGTTGGGGCCAAAAACGAAAAATCTCGTGATGTGTAAGTCCAACATAGTTTTGTCCGACTGCAACCTTCGTTGAAAACAAGGAGAAAAGCTATCGCCTTCAAGACATGTAAAAAACAGTAACAAACTGAGTAGGCTAGTTATATGCGAAATGTATAAAAAAGTGATTTTAATATACAAAAAGCAAAATGCAGAAACGTGTTACATACACTAAATTTGCAGAATTAACAGCTAAGATACTCTGTAAATCCAAGTGAAACGCTTCTAGTTGAAAACAGTCTTACACTACATTAAGCTGAAGACGAGAAAATACGATAATAATTGAACTCTATTGTTGACAAGAACTAAACAAACTAGGATTTTTATAAAGCCGAGGTATTTTCGTATCGAGGAAAACACTTAACAATTTTCCCAAAAATTTTCCCATATTCCCCAGCCTTACTCTCTTAGTTCCGTTTAGTAGTTACGTATGTTACTAGAAAAAGTACCAGTGATATTGTACTACGAGGGTTGTCGAGAACCTAAGTTCCTACTCTCACGAAATAGAAACCACAGTGAAAATCCGATGAAGCTTTGCGTAGGTGTCTTGGGCACTGTGACTAGCTCTCCGGGTCGACCGCGTCACTTTGCACTTTGGAATTTGCAATTCTAAGCGCACAGTGAGCACGTAAAGACGCCTAGAAACAAGTGTCTCCTACCAAGTATGGGGGCCATCCGAGAGATTTTGCCTGATTTCATGCAAACCCACATAATGTAAACGTCAAGCATTTACCTATTCAAGACAATGCTCGCCTCACTCTGCAGAGGCCGGATCGAGGATTTTATCGCCCTGGTTCTGGGTGTTTGTGTTGTCCTTATCATCTTATCATCATTTGGGAAGTGCCGAGACTGGAAATGAAAAGATTTGGAACTTGTACGGACGCTGATGACCACGATGTTGAGCGCGCCACAAACCATCATCATCATCATCAACTTCATCACTGCAGGGGCAGTTAAGTTGCTCCTGCAGCGTTGTCGATATGAAGTGTTTGATCACCCACCTTACACCATATAGCTTGGCCCACTCTGACACGCATCTCTGCTAACCTGAACTGCTGGCTATCAAGAATATTTTGGCACAGACAACGAGAGGCAGACCAGCGTAGACAACTAGCGGAAAGCACAGACGGCTGCCTTCTTTAAGGAGGGTACTGGAAAGTTGGTACAACGCTACGCAGATATCTAAGGCAGAGGAGTGACTACATAAAAAAGTAGCTGTAAGGTGTAGCTAAATGTTGCAAATAAAATATTTCTGATTTTTTCAGTGGTTTCCATTTCGCGACAGGTCGAAACTTACGTTCTGGACAACTCTCGTTAGTGCTGCTTTTTGCCATACGTAGCATGTTATGCTACCTTTATTTGCTTTTACCCATATTTCATCTGTCTGATGATTAGAAATTGTAGCCGGCCGCAGTAGCCAAGCGGTTCTAGGCGCTTCAGTCCGGAACCGCGCGACCGCTGCGCACGCACGTTCGAATCCTGTCTCGGTCATAGATGTGTGTGATGTCCTTAGGTTAATTAGGTTTAAGTAGTTCTAAAAAAAGTTCTAGAGGACTATTGACTGAAGATGCTAAGTCCCATAGTGCTCAGAACCATTTGAACCATTAGAAATTGTAGAATTTATTTTTGAGTAAAGTCGATATTACATATCACTTTTCGCTCTGCGGATAATATTACAATCTTCAATTGAAATAGAAGATAAACTAACAATAGAAGAATGGAGTGCTAAAGACAGAACGAGTAGTAGAATCTTTTCTCATTTCTCACACATTTAGAGGTGATTCAACCCCAGAGAGTTTAAAAATAGTTCAAATGGCTCTGAGCACTATGGGACTTAACATCTTAGGTCATCAGTCCCCTAGAATATAGAACTACTTAAACCTAACTAACCTAAGGACATCACACACATCCATGCCCGAGGCAGGATTCGAACCTGCGACCGTAGCAGTCGCGCGGTTCCTGACTGAAGCGCCTAGAATCGCTCGGCCACCGCAGCCGGCTAAACAGACTGATAGGTCTAACTTGCAATGTTTCATCCATACTGCCTTTTGAGTGATATTTTTACGAGTGAAACTGTAACAAAGGGCAGTAAATTACTATCCTTTCCGATTCTTATGCCTTTTTGTGTCGTTTCAGTCATATCAAGAGCAGTTTCAGTTATGACGAAGCGAAAATAGGAGCAAAACAATACCCTGTCCTAGTACGGAGAAATTCTCTGACCTGGCCGGAAATCGAACCCGGGTCCTTTCCCTCAACAATCCGCCATGTTAACAGCACAGCTACCACGGCAGACGGTCAACAGCAGACGACATGTTAAGGGTCTGGTTTGAGGAAGGCGCCACGCATGCCGACTGCGCCAATATCGCCCCACTATTCTTCCTACGGTAAACAGCACTGCGCAGTGATAACAGCGGTTCCCTTCTGATCACCGTTGTTAAGTACTGTCGGGCTTGCCTAGCACTTGCATGCGTAACCGTCCGTGTCTGCCAAGCACTGTTGGCAAGCAAGGTGCACTCAGCCCTTCTGAGGCCAATTGTGGAGATACATGACAGAAGTAGCTGTTCCGGTCAGGAAAACTGACAATGGTCGGGAGAGCAGTATGCTAACATAATGCCTATCCATATTCGCATCCGCTGACGTCCTTTGTCCAAGGCCTGTTCCGACGGAGTATGTAGAGTAATTTTCCTACACCAATCACATGTCTGCAAGTGAGCAGGACAATATTTTCCTACTCCGACAGTATTTAAGTGGTAGCCTGTCTTCAAGGCACAAGTTCCAGTTAAGGAGGCAGTGCAGTATTAATCGCAGCACAGCTACAGTTCAAGTTCTGAAACTAGTTCCGGTCACACTCCAGCAAGTTCAGCAAGCAACCAAGCCATCGTCAACGAGAAACCATCGACTGACAGTCTTAATGTTGCCATCAACATGTGTTTTTTTTGGACTAACATCCATGCGTCTTTAACACTGTTAGTTCGGACATTGCATCCCAGTGAACATATAACTCCCTCAGTTTGGACTGTGGATAATGTGATAATTTTCGACTTGTGTAATTTACATTCAGACCCTTCGCTAGTTCATCCGTAGGCAATGTTATTTAAATAAATGTTTGATTGCAGTGAAACTGTCCACCTTTGGAGAAATTGAAAAATAAGAGTATGTAATACAGCACTCAGTGACAAAGACTTTTTCCCGTGACGATCATCACAGTAAAATAGCGACGACGATGTTTGACCTTGACTGACACTTTATACTTTCATACGTGGCTACTCCGCGCAGCGCACCGTTTCGAATCTTCCTCAGTAACAATTTGTGCTTCCACTATTTCTTCACCTATGTTCTATTTCGACATAAGTTTCAGTATGACAAAGCCAAATGTGGACTTGGCATCTCAAGTGCTCCTGTTATCAGAGAATAAGAAGGGTCACAAGGGCGAAGTGTGTTCTTCTGCACTCCCATTGAAAGTGAATGGCATACATCTTATCGACGACGGTTTTGACAGCGAACGCGAATTATCAGTTTACGACGACTCCCATTGAAAGCTTTCAATTTAGAAGTGTCAACTGACCACTCCTCCGACACTTTTCCGGTTGATAAACGTTCGTTATCGACAATTCTCAATTGGCAAACTTCTTTAACGAATGCATAGTAGCCCTTAGCCACTTCAGTGCTGCTTTCGGCATAAGGATTCCATTCTAGCAGCGGTGTTGTTGGTAGTCAGATAATCGGATGCTAGTAATAATGTGGGTCGCGATCTATTTTCCAACTTGGATCTGGAAGTGTTTCATCCAGACGGACAGGTGCAGGCGGTAACACCCTCCCACCCCTGCAACGAATAATGGAAAGACGTTACTTCTTTCCAGGACACGACAATTCGTTTCAGGGATGATGAAGCACGTAGTCCATTGAAGCCTTCAACAGTGACAAAAATTTTGCGAAGCAAAGAAAATTCTCTTTGTTTTGAAGGGTAACCATCGGTAGGAATTTCAGTGTTTACAGGAACAAGGATCCTCAAAAAAATGGTTCAAATGGCTCTGAGCACTATGGGACTCAACTGCTGAGGTCATTAGTCCCCTAGAACTTAGAACTAGTTAAATCTAACTAACCTAAGGACATCACACACATCCATGCCCGAGGCAGGATTCGAACCTGCGACCGTAGCGGTCTCGCGGTTCCAGACTGCAGCGCCAGAACCGCGCGGCCACTTCGGCCGGCCAAGGATCCTCAAGCCATAGCATGCCTCCAAAAGGTCAAGGTCCTGTACCACATTCCTGAAGGGGCCAGTGGTCCACTGTGAAGCTGGTGAGCCATGGAGAGCCACCAGTGGTCGCATCACCAAGTCGATTCCAACTCAATGACGAGGCGCTTGCCGCCATGTTCCTCTGGGGCATATCGAGACAGGTCACTGTTCAGGTCGTCTAGCTGCTGAGTCACTCTGTGGTGGAATTTCATATGGATAATTGGTCCTGAGCCCAGAAACATTCCATTACCTACGTCTGTAACAGGGTATAGTCTTGTCCAGCGAAAAACTGCCAGTTTTTCTTTTTCTGGTCCACTCTGTTCGGGTCTCAGACGAAGTGAGCCACAGCATTCACAGCTGGCTTTTCCCCTACCTCAGAACCACAACTCCAAGGGCGGCCATGCAGCCCCTATGTTCACCTTCATTCCAATGAAGGTCAATAATGTTGTCCCAGGACATCTCATCCTGTGAGTCTGAGATGGCTCTGCCCTCTTTCCCATTGGGGGGGGGGGGGGGGGGGGGGTAAGGGGTGTCTTTATACTGGTGCTTAGGCTCTACTGTAGCACAACCACGTCTATCGCGTTCCACGACCTGGCAGATGCCAACGGCTTCTCAATAACAATATTTTTACATGATGGTATGAGAAAGACTCCACTCAGACTGTCCGAGTCAACATCGCTTCCAGTGGCGCCAAAGTAACCGTACTAACTTTACTATGTCAATCATGTGTCTGCAAGAGAGAGGGGCAGATATTCTTCCACTCGGTCAGGATTCGAGACAGCGTGGCTCCAAGCGAACAGTTCTGGTTGTTAAGCCTTTAAAATACCAGTCGTAGCCCAGTCGGGTCAGTTCCAGTTGTGGATCGAGTTCAGAGAGTTCAGCGAGCGGCCAAGCTGCGTCATTGGGAAGCCATCGATTGGCCTTCCTGCTCTCACCATCAACGACTGTGGGTTTCAGACTAATGTCTAACCGATACTTACTAGCTAATGTGTATGGACTATGACTGAAATAAATATTGATTGTAGTGGAAGTGTCTTTGATAGCTACGAAATCACCTTTGCACAAACTGGCATATTAAAATGTGCAATATAGCACTCGGTGACTGTGTCACAACCGTACAACGACGAATATGTGCGCCAGTTACTACCGTCACAACATGACGTTTGTGAAACGTATTAATGAGTAAGAATGGGAAACTCAGCTGACCTATGACACTGATAAAAAAGTCTGTTTGACCGACCATTTGTAACTGCTTTGTGCATTGGGGATCACTAACATATGGTCAAAAAACCAAAATCATGTCGCTATGCCAGCTTCCTCGTCATTGCTATTAGATAAATCAAAGAGCTAGCCATTTGTCGCCTGGTAGCTGGAAGGCCACAGTTTCTGTCTTCCCAGAAAAAAAAAAAAATTAATTTGCAGTAATGAGGATCAAAACAATCCTCCTTGTGGAAGTCAAACTTGCTAAACACTAACCGACGGAGGCGAAAATTCGAATGAGAATCAAGTAAAATCAGAATTAATGGTGATGGGTTTCGTCAGTCCTAACTAGCAGATATGCATCGACATTGCTTTTATCTCCAGCCTATACACTATATCGCGAAGTTTGTTTCTAGCGTCAATATACAAGGGGCGTTCAATAAGTAACGTAACACATTTTTTTCTCGGCCAGTTTCGGCTAAAGAAATACAGAATTTCTTGTGGGATATCGTGGAATATTCCTGCTTCAATATCTAATTTCATGAAGTTCCGGTAGGTGGCGGTACTACACTTAGCCTTTAAAATGGTGTCTGTAACGGGGTTCCGTTCCAAACAGAGAGCTGTATGTTTTGGCAGAAAACCAGAGCATCACCGATATTCACAGACCCTTGTAGAATATCTACCGAGACCTGGAAGTGAACAAAAGTACGGTGAGTCATTTAGCGAGGCGTGTGTCATCATCGCAGCGAGGTTGTGCGAGCCTGTCCAATCTTCAGCGTGCCGACTGGCTACACACAACTGTGACCCCCGAAATGTAGGAGCGCGCGGACACTCTTGTTCGATGTGATCGATGGATCACAACCGAACACCTCGCTATTCGACAGGACGTCACTATTGGTAGTCCTGAAACACTTGTCCACCAGTTGTGGTACTCAAAAGTGTGTATCCGCTGGGTTCCTCACCGCCTAATTGAAGAACGTAAAGATCTTCCACCTATTTGGCCCAATGAAGGATGCACTCCGCAGAAAGTAGTACGCGGATGATGATGATGATGATGATGGGGAGATTATTGATGCAGCAAGACGTCGGCTCCGACGTCGACCAATAGAGTGGTACCTAAAAGGCATACAGGCCCTCAAAGTAAGGTGGGGTAAGACTGTCGCATTGAGTGGAGATTATATTGAAAAATAGATTTTTGCAGCCAAAAGAACTGGGAATAATATATTGTACCGGAATGCTGAATTAAAAACATGTGTTGTATTACTTACCGAATGCCCTCGTACCTTAAAAGCACGTGTCTTTAAGAAGAGCTAAACATTCATACCGTTCTGAGGCAATCACGCGTGTATATATATCCAGAAGATGAAAAAAAAATACGTGCACTAGAATTCCTTATGCGATTACTCGCATACTAACATTACAAAAACTTGTCTAGAAAAATTTCGTCCAACAGTGTAATAGCACGTGCGACAAATGCGTTCATTCCATTCCCTACAGCTGTGCTGCACATATAGTGAGGTGAGTACAGTTCTACGGTAGAATATCAGAGTACTTTCTTTTTGTTTCCTAGTTATAAATATCCTACAACTACAATCTTTTTAAAGCTGAGCATAACAATTATTGGTTAAACATGTCGAAATATTCATGTTGATTAGTTAAAAATTAATTGCCTTCCATGAGGCTGAAATAACTACAAAACATACCGATGTGGAGATCTTAAATATAGATATTACGCTCAAGTTCAGAAAAAAAACAGAACGACTAGACATAGGACGTTCATATTCACAGAACATGCATATGAGTATGTTCTGCAGAAGTGATTAGCATTTGAACCATGTCGGCCAAGATCAACATCGATAACGCGGCGCAAAACCAGCTACCGGTGAAAAGTGCCTGCTGCTGTCGTTATCTCTATAAACAAAAGATAATTGATTAATGTGATTTGAGCAGACGTGCAGGATGCGTCGCAGACGTATTCGCGAACCGTACCGTCAGATCAATGAGTTTGAAAGAGGGCACATGGTTGGCATGAGAGAACGTGATGCTTCCATCCGAGAATCTGCTGCTCATGTGGGACGAAGTGTTTCGGAAGTGCTGCGGGTGTGTGCGCAATCGTTCACGGAAGGCCGTAGAACACGACGAGAGGGGTCAGGTCGCAACATCCAGACACCTCATCCGAACCGCATTATAGGACATATGCGTCCTCCTCGGTGCTGGCGCAACCCTCTATCAGGAGTCCATCGGCATCTATTACGGAATGGGTAAGGGATGCGTCGTCCGCTTCCCCGCCTATCTTTGAAGAATGTGCAGAAACATGCTAGACTGCAATGATGTATGGAACGACGTCACTGGGAACAGAAATGGCATCAGGTAATGTTTTCGGACTAATCCAGGTTCTCCCTGTATGAAAATGAGGGCCAACTCACGCCCTTATGATGCGGGGCGCTACTCGGTGCAACCACAAATCACGGTTGGTGTGTGTCCAGAGCACTGTGACCAACCTGACCCAAAAGAATGACATCCTGTGACCCGTAGCCATATCCTTTCTGTAGAACACCCTATACGTCTTTTTTTTCTGGAGAATAATGCACGACCACATGTTGCTGCAAGAACCTACTTGGTGTCACAGGATGTCAGGCTTTCGCCCTGGCGCGCCACACCACCAGATTTGTCGCCAACCGAAAATGTGTGGGACATGGTGGAACGATGGGTTCAGCGCTGTGACCCCAATGCCGAATACCACAGATGAAATTTGGAGGCAGGTGAATGCAGCATGGATGGCTATAACATAGGTCGCCATTCGCGTCTTATACACGTCGATACTATCACGCATAGAACATGTTATCAGGGCCCATGGCGGATCCTGAGCAGCTGGGCAAGAGGACAATTTAGAACCCAGGTGACTGAAATGCTAATCATTTCTGCAGAACATACTAATGTCCATGTCCTGTGAATACGAGCGTAATATCTCTAGTTGTTCAAGGTGTTCGGTTTTTTTTTCTGAACATGATTGTACATTCAGTAAGAGCGGGCAGTTATAATTTTTTAAATATGTTATCAGTCAAAGCTTTGTTTGGCAGTGCAATACAGTGTGTACTGCCCACTGAATGGCTAACATAGTTCTTCGAGGTGGTACGACACAGACTCCATACATCAGAAGACGCAGCGAAAACAACTACTGATTAATTGATTTATTCTAATAATTTCAGAAGAATATAATTTTATTTGTCTTACATATAACCATCCATATTTAATGTTTTATCATTATATTCTCTGTTATGGACTTCTTACAGTTAATATTATACTTAGTATGGAATATAATGCTAACAGTAAAGAAAAAAATACGAGAGACATTCATACACTAACTTCCGTTTTCATATGGCGTGCGTAATAGAAAAGATAGTTGTGGAATGTACCTTGATTCAGTACGCTGTGAGCAGCGGAGAATCAAGATCGTGCCTTTCGCCCCCTCCGAGCGACGTGCTTTCGAAATGTGTGCTGTAATCACAAGTTCCGCCAACTTTGAGGTACGTTTTGTGATAAGGATTCTTGCGGAAAAAACAGTAAAGCTTGTGAAATTCATCCTTTTTGCCTTCCTAACGAGGTTTTAAGCACCTTACAATACAACTTGTAGTGGGCTACTGCAGCTCGATTTTAACTATCATTTTGATGTCGTTGCCACTTTGTTCTACATGATATCTTCCCTCGTTAGTCAGACACCCAGGTTACATGTTAGTCCTAGCAACCCATTTTAAACTTGCTAATGGCAAACAAAATCCAAAGACCGTGAGAAACTTGTTAAAGGGAGCATCATATTTATTGTCTATATTATCAGCACCATAAACATTCTGCGACTCTTGTTCTTCAATGAGATTTAAAAAACTCTCCGTTGACACCGAAGTAACTTCCTAAATTGTTTGTAATTATATTTAACGTATGTGAAGAAAAATTATTTTTAGTGTTAAAACTTGTGCATCATGGTCCGAAAGGCCTTTTACTCTTTTTCTAATGCGATTCCCCTATAGTCATGAAGAGCAAAAAATGTTCTTCCACCTTCAGTTATAAAATCAGTATTAAATACAACACCTAATTTTAGCATACTTCATCGAAACATAACAGATATTAGAGATACAGTTAATGAATGACCTATTCAATGCAATGTTTTGATATAGCAATAGATTCAAGGGGAATACCACTATTCACATACATGGTCGTCGTCCCCCCCCCCCCACCCACCCACCCCCACCCACGATTCTGCTTCTTGAAAATAGCCCCCTGATCTGTATCCTGGTAAAGGAAGTCTCTAAATTGCCACATTGTCTATGTGGTCCTCTTATATACCAATAATGTCAGAGCCAACAACTGTACGTAGAATGACTGTGGAATACCCACTGGCAGTACTGCTAAAACTGTTTAAAAAATAAAAGACTGCAGAGCCATTTGAATAGCAGTCCGCCACCTGTGATGTCACACCAGAGATTCTGACGTCTTGATTTGACGGTCCATTCGCGGAAATTATGTTTTGTAAATCCTGTAACAAAGTCTTCTTTGTGCGTTTATCATTATTTTTTGCACAAGTTGCCTTTGTAGTATAAATCTAATTACCACTGCAAAGGTCAGATAATATGACTCTTCTTGGTAGGGCACTTGATGTCTCATATATGATATTGCTGTGAAAATTATTTTGGCAGTGTAAACTTACGTCAGTTAGAAACAGACCTCCAGAAGGGAGATATACTTTCGTCTGTAACTCAAATAACACAGTTTAAAATCGAATTATGTGGAGCTACTGGAATCCAAAAACAAAATCTTCCCAAACTAAACGTATGATTTTCCGCTACCTATCGATATGCAAAGGGGCATGTAACATGTCAACGTTTATAAGTATTTCACACAACATTTTACGCTTAGTAAACACAGTTCCGACAGCGTAAAGACATTAACGCAAAATTCAGTATATATTTGTGAGTCATGTAGTTATGTTTATTTTACAGAATGTTTATTTTATCGCAACTGTTACAAGAAATGAGTGCCTGTGTGTCTGTTAATCAAGTAATTTCACTAAAGCGGGGAACGGAGAACGCTGAAAATAAAGTCTACAAAGAGTTGAAGTTTTGGGAGACAGGGTAGCAATAACGTAGACAGTGTGATATCGACAATAAAGAAAAATACAAAAAATTGTCTGAATCTGTGCGACCACAATAAATTTGCGCAGTAGGGAAATTATATGGGAGGGGCTCGAATGCGTTTGAAATGCTCCTCTGTAAAACACGAGTTAGCTATTTACTGCACCAGTAAAACTCGGATTAACTAAGTTTTATGTAGGATACACCAGAGTAAAAATTTTTTTCCCATTGGTAGTGTTTGTGAAAGCAATTCGTCAAGATTAGCGTCAAAATCAGAAACTTAGGAACACTTGCAAACTATCAGAAAACGGAAAGTAGAACATAAATGATAGGCACGACTACATACAACAGGTCAGTGATAATTTTGAACGACACACGTAGAGGACAAGAAGAGCAATATTGTTGCTGCAGCATCTACACATCGTATACAAGCATATTCACAGTTAGTGGCATTTCCTTACAAATTCAATCTTTAACGACAGTAATAACAATGAGGCATCAAACAATAAAGAGGAACCTTTTCTTGCGCTTGTGTAATTCTTCTGAATCCAAAATCTTTCAATGATTATGGCCAATGCAGCCATTCCTGAATATGGAAGCTCTGTATGTTACTACGACGACCATCCGTCATGTTCCTGTCCATGTTATGGCGATATTAATAAAAGTTTGAGATCGTTTTTACGTTGCGAACGGTAGAATCTGTATATATTGAAAGTTTCTTGTGGTATCTTCTCTCCCGTTCTCCCGATGTCAGCAATAGCGTTCCTGGCTCGTGAATAAATTGTCATTAATCTTTCCACTCCCTGACGGCAGAGATAAATCTGAGGCTTCCGAGGAAACCACAAAAACAAGACCTCACATCTAAGTAAAAATTTAAAGCCTACGTATTTGACATCTAATAACAGCAATGTCACGCGTTTTATTAAGGCGTTATTGTCCTTTTCATAATTACCCCATAAATGGCCGATAAGTTAAAAGGTACCAGTCCTAAAGAAGTTGAAGCTCATCACTTCTTCAGGACTGTGACAAGCAAATGTGGTCATTATTATATGAGAAATACTCTATCCGATACAATAAACCGTAATTTGAAGGCTCGGTGTCACATCAGTCTTTTACGTGTCAAACGCGACGCTCTTATCTCAACTCTTCACTAAATTGTACAGAAACATATTTTGTTGTTAGAGTAAGCTAGTTATTCGAGTAAAAACCTTGTCGTCAGTCTTGGAGGAAACGTCTGGCTAACAGCACAAGATCTCACGTAGCAAAAAATGTTTTTTTACTGAGAAGTCTTATTTATGTACAGTGTTTAACAATCAATATGGCACTCGTCATTTGTTCATGAAGCCATCAGAAGAGCCAGCAAAAACTTCTAGTGTAGATAGGTCGACTGTACACATTCGGTACACACAGTGCAAAGCATAGATGACATGGATATGTCCGTAATACCGCGATTACCGGAGAGTGGAACTCTCAGATGGCACACTGTCAAGTTTCAGTTGTTTGTGCATGCTGTTCGAGAAATTAATCAATTTCTAAGAGTCTTGTGAAAATGAATAAAATGGAAATTTTGTTGTCGTGGTATTCTGATGGAAGACTGCTTTGATGAAGCTCCGCACGTTAATACATCCTGTACAAGTCTATCTCTACATAATCTAGATCCATTTGCTTATTGTATTCATCTCTTGGTCTCACCCGACACTCCCCTTACACACCAAACTGACAATTTCTCGAGGCCTCAGATTGTGTCATATCAACCGATCCCTTATTTTAGTCAAGTTGTGCAATAATCTATTTTCTCTCCAAAACGATTCGGTGCCTCTTTATTAGTTAGGCCATCTACCCACTTAATCTTCGGCATTCTTTAGTGGCATCACATTTCAAAACCTATTCTCTTCTTGTCTGAAATGCTTACCATCCACGATCCACTTGTTTAAAAGGCTGTACTCCAGACTAATACCTTCAGAAATGACTTCCTAACACTAACTTTTGTATTCGATATTAACAAATTCATCTTTTTTCTCTAGCCAGTCTGAGTTTAGTTTACTCTCTGCTTCGGCCGTCATCAGTTATTCTGTTGTGCGAATGCCAAACGCATCTACTACTCTAGGCGTGTCGTGTTCTAATTTCTACAGCAATGGCTGATTTAATTCGACTACATTCCGTTAATGTTGTTTTACTTCCATTGACGCTCAGCTTGTAACCTCTTTTCAAGACATTATCTTTTCCGGTCAGATGCTCTTCCCGGTCTTTTGCTGTCCCTACAATGTCGTTTGCAAACACAACGGTTTTATTTCTTCAAAACAGAATTAAGAAACATTGATTTAAAAATTTCGACAGCTAGAAGTGATGCTATATCCGTAGAGTCGTGGGTCTGCCTTAGGCTACCGTAGACCATCGTAAGCATGCGTAGTTTTCCTAGTAGCTTTGGTCAACTAAGATTATAACTGGATTCCCTATATGTCAGGCGTGTTGCGTACCTATCCTATCAGGCGTTACCTCGTTTCGTAAGTGGTCAGTGTATTACTACACTCCCCTAGAAACTGGAAACAGTGAACCATCTACAAACTGAGTGAGGATATATGAGGGGCCAGGTAACCTACAAGACATTTCTGTTCTACATAGCTATTCTTCTTCCTGTTACTTAAAAATAACAGTATTCAGGTCTTATTCGGAAATTGTTTATTTGTAACGCGGTTAAAATAAAAAAAAATTACAGATGTATCGTATGGTGCTAGAACACGCAATTTTCTCAAAAAAAGGTAAAATTAAAAAAAAGGCGAAACAAAAATATTTCAAACATCGCTTCAATATTTCATCAAGCTTATATAAAACACAGTTCTGTTATTACTAAACAACTTTCGCACTTATAAATAATTATAAGATGAAACTCTTACCTTTGATCATGATGAACGTTCCAGGGGTACAAAATAACAATAATCATGTAGATTTTTTTTACGTTCATGCATGTAAACTATACTTGCACCAAAAGTAATTTTTAAGTACATAAAACACAGAAACTCCTTTTTTAATACCTTTACAAAATATAAATTGCATTTTTATTTTGTAATAATGTAAAATACGCAATGGACTAACACTGTACGATGTATGGTTCCAATTATGTGCAAAACAAACAAACAAACGAACACAAAGCAAAGAAGTTTCGGCTCGCAGTTCCTCTCTCAGTCATTCATTTATCTTTCTTTCACTACCATGTTACAATACTATCGGTAACGCTACCATTTATTACGTCATTTACGTACTGCACCAAAACTGCTGAACTGTAGTTTTGGTAAAGGGCAACTCTATATGTTCGGCGTTTAGGAATACTTCGCCCTCCGTTTCCGCGGGATAGAAACTTTACTGTGTTACTGCGTATCCGCCGATGGTTACGAACTCAAAAACATTGTTAGACCAAATAGACGCAGTAAAAATTCACAGTGCCTTGCTCAACAGGCGCTGACTGTAATCAGTCTTCTCACTAGTTTGATACGGTCCGCCACGAGTAGCTTTTACACCCAACACACTCCTTTATTTGTTTGATGTACTCCATTGTCAGACTTCCTTTTCATTTTTACACAGGAAAATACCTGTTTTAGTCTGAGCACTTCGTGTTTGGTTTTTCGAATTGCTGTCCACTCTGTCTGCCAGAACCTTTATATATTTACAAAATAACAGTGGTCATATTACACGTCCCTGGGGCACTTCTGACAACAGCCTCGTCTCTGAAAATGTTCAAATGTGTGTGAAATCTTATGGGACTTAACTTCTAAGGTCATCAGTCCCTACTAAGCTTACCCACTACTTAACCTAAATTATCCTAAGGACAAACACACACACCCATGCCCGAGGGTGGACTCGAACTTCCGCCGGGACCAGCCGCACAGTCCATGACTGCAGCGCCTGAGACCACTCGGCTAATCCCGCGCGGCGCCTCGTCTCTGACGAACACTCGCCGTCGAGGACAACAAAAAATGGTTCAAATGGCTGAGCACCATGGGACTTAACATCCATGGTCATCAGTCCGCTAGAACTTAGAACTACTTAAATCTAACTAACCTAAGGACATCACACAAGTCCATGCCCGAGGCAGGATTCGAACCTGCGACCGTAGCAGTCGCGCGGCTCCGGACTGAGCGCCTAGAACCGCTAGACCACCGCGGCCGGCCGAGGACAACACAATGGGTTCTATTACTTATGAAGTCTTCGAGCCACTCAAAAGTCTGGAAACCAATTCCGTATTAAAGTGACGTAACAATTATAAAGTTAAGGTATTAACACATGTTCTATCACCGAGTCCCTTCTTTTTGTACATGTTTTCCACATGTTACCTTGCCGACTCTGTGGAGAACCTCTTCATTTCTTTGCTTGTAAGTCCACCTAACTGTCTACACCCTTCTATAGCATCACAGCACAAACCCTTCGGTTCTTTTTCCGATTTTCCCACAGGCTATGATACAGTTCCACACAATTCTGTATTCCGAACGTAAATTTATATAGAATATTAAATGCTCACCGGACAAGATGATTAGTCACCTCTTTAGAAGAGCAATCTAGTCACTCTGGTCTCCTGTTACTGGTGTGTTACTGGTACTAGGTGCCCATGTGACCATCCGCAGCTGACGTAAGTTGAGGCTGTGAAGTGTATGTGGCAGTCAGTTGTATGCAATCGGCGCAGAAAGATGGATTGGTGTTTGGACGTGCTCATTACCGCACCGAGAATGAAGTCGTCAGATTTGGTCGTGCGTTAGCACTGACTGTTAACCGTGTCTACAAGGAATGGTGTACCAATGGAAACCGTGTAACATGCCGTAAGATCCTAAATAACGGCGATCCGAATGCAATGGACAAACGGAGCCGCGTATTTTGCAAAAGACCATTGCTCACAGTAGCACGTAAGGTTGCACGTCTTCATTTCTCCAACGAAAGAGAAACTGGATGTTGTCGACTGGAGACGCGTAGTGTGGTTCGATCGGTTGCGGCAACGGCCTAATAAGGCGTTTAGCCGACAGTGTGTGGCTGGCTTAGTTAACGTCGAAAATGCCTCTGTGATGTTTTTGGAGAGTTTACCGTGCCGTTACTTGGGGCAACCGATCAGGTTATCGCGAACGTGAAACACTGTGTTTATTTCAGCATTATCTGTGATAAACTATTGCCCTTTCTTCTATATACTTTAAAAGTTCTTATTTTTTTCTCTCTATTATTTAATGAGCGTTTTATTAATGTGATTGCGTACTATTATTAATGGTTTGGTGTAGCGATTTCTTTTTACAATTTGCACCTTGTATTTAAATTGTGTCCTTTTAATTATGACTCTGAGCACTATGGGACTTAACATCTATGGTCATCAGTCCCATAGAACTTAGAACTACTTAAACCTAACTAACCTAAGGACAGCACACAACACCCAGTCATCAATCCCTGACCCCGCCGGGAATCGAACCCGGGAACCCGGGCGCGGGAAGCGAGAACGCTACCGCACGACCACGAGCTGCGGACTTTTAATTATGTTTTCGGTGGTTATGAAGTCTATATTACTTACTGTTCTCCGTAAGTTAAATAATACGGTAATACCACAGGCGTTTCGCAGCAGCAGATCTCGTTGAGTCTCCTTGCTGGAACTTCTCCACCTGAAACGCTAAGTATAATTTACAGCTTGACAAGAACAAGGGACCGGTTGGTAGGACATGTTCTGCGGCAGCAAGGGATCACAAATTTAGCATTGGAGGGCAGCGTGGAGGGTAAAAATCGTAGAGGGAGACCAAGAGACGAATACACTAAGCCGATTCAGAAGGATGTAGGTTGCAGTAAGTACTGGGAGACGAAGAAGCTTGCACAGGATAGAGTAGCATGGAGAGCTGCATCAAACCAGTCTCAGGACTGAAGACAACAACAACAACAACAACATGGAAATCGATCCGTACAGCCAAGTGCTATGCTGTATCATGTGTATGCAATGTCGCGTCCAAATTTAGTTCGTGAAATTATTTAGGTCTTCGGAGAAATATTCACGATGAACTCCAAAACCGTGTGAAACTGCGGGTTCACGCCATCAAACCACACACTTCCGAACGACTTGTGGCTTCATACTCACCGAATATTTGTTTTGAAATGATTAGGGGCTATGAACTCTACACACCTGATATTCCTTTTGTGCTTTTATATGTATTTATTTTCTTCAGTACCATAAAACATAGATTACTGTCTTAATTGCGGCTTCCAACAATCTCCTCTCCATCAGACATAGAACATCCTTCTTCCAATGTCCAACATGGAATTATTATCTCTTTGCCGTAGCTTAATACAGTCAGAATATCTTTGTTATTGATTTCGCACGGAGTTGCGTAAATTCCACAGAGTATTTATCTCTCGCGCAGGTATTTTACATTTATCGTTGTATTAATAGTCCTTCGCACTTTATTTATGGGATTTTGCATCACGAAACGCTACAATACTCATAGTAAGCTGTGGCACCGCCTTTTCAGATGAAAACAGTTGTGTTTACATATCTGCACGCATGTTTCTTACTTGCGAAGAACATTCAGACGCAGTGTCGGACCCCACTGTCCTGTCACATCAACAGTTCTTTAATCCCAGAGAGAAAGTCTGGGACTGTTTGGAACAGCGAACGAAACGTAACAGCCAACATTCTCGTGGGATCTAATCACCAATGAGTGGGTTCAGCTGATGTGGTGTACCTGGAGATACTCTTGGATTCTCTTGCTTGCCGATTGAAGGTCCTTATAAAGGCTTGAGGCGCCATTTCACGGTTTTGGCGTGATGTATTCTGGAAGTAACTAATTTTCTGGCCAGTCTGTTTATAATACACACCAAGAAAAGAAAGGCACATCACAATGGAATTACTCGAATGGGACGGGAATCGACGGCTGTGCTGTACATGTACAGACAAAAAACTGATTAGAATTTAAGAAATGTTGGATGAGGTATTCAAGAGTAAGAGCTTCAAAAATTGAGCAATTAAGTTACGCGGCGGTCCACCTCTGGACTTTATGCGGGCAGTTATTCCGCTTCATTTAGATTGACAGAGTTGTTGGAAGACCTCCTGAGAGATATCGTGTCAAATTCTGTCCAATTGGCACGTTAGATCGCCAAAATCCTCATCTGGTTGCAGGTCCCTGCCCTGCCCATAATCCTCCAAAGGTTTTCAATTGGGGAGAAATCAGGGGACTTTGCTCGCCGAGGTAGGCTTTGGCAAGCACAAAGACAAGCAGCAGAAATTCTCGACGTTTGTGGGCGGACGTTATCTTAATGTGATGTAAGCCCAGGATGTCTTACCATGAAGGGCAACAAAGCGGGACGTAGAGTATCTTCGACGTACCACTGTGCTGTGAGGCTGCTTCAGGTGACAACCAAAAGGTCCTGCTTTGAGAAGATATGACACCCAAAACCATCACTCCTAGTTATACGGCCGTATGGCGGGTGACAAATGTGGTGGATTCCCACCGCTGTCCGAAGCGCTTCCAGACACATCTTCGCTGGTTCTCTGGGTTCAGTGCGAAGCGTGACTTATCGCTGACGACAACTTTACTGCAGTCAGTGAGATCCTAGACCAAAGACGTGCCTGGAGATGCCTCAGACTACGGTGGGATACCACCTTGACTGTCGCCCGCCATGTGGTCCGAGAACCAAGAGGGATGTGGTCTGCGGTGCCGTTTCTTTTCGTAGCAACACCTTTTTGGTTGCCATCCGCGGCGCCCTTACGGTCCAGAGGTGCACCGGCGATATTCTACTCCAGGTTTTGTTGCCCTTCATGGAAACCGTCCTGGGTTTACATTGCAGCTAAGAAATGCGCGCCCGCTCATGACGAGAATTCTTACTGCCTGCCCGTCCCCCCCGTGGCCGTCCCTTCTGCCGATTTCCGCCCCATTCGGATAATTCCTTCGTGGTGCGTCTTTTGTCTTTGAGTTACGATACAGTACTATATAATGTAATCTGGTATTGCCGCGGTGGTCTAGCGGTTCTAGGCGCTCAGTCCGGAACCGCGCGACTGCTACGGTCGCAGGTTCGAATCCTGCCTCGGGCAGGGATGTGAGTAATGTCCTTAGGTTAGTTAGGTTTAAGTAGTTCTAAGTTCTAGGGGACTGATGACCAAAGATGTTAAGTCCCATAGTGCTCAGAGCCATTTGAACCATTATTTTGTTCGGTTCATTTGTACGTCAATTTGAATGACACAGTCGAGTACATTATGCTTAATACCATTTGCTAGTTATAAAAATTCAAATAAACGACTAACTGCGACAGGAGAGGCAGTCAGAAATGAACCAGCACTGGGCGTGGTTCACGTGGCTAGAACTTAGATCTGTTCCGTAATGAACGCCCACAAGAGCATAACCAATGTGCATTGAGGTTGACTGGACAGTCGATAAGGCAGCTCGCCGTAATAGCAGTAACTGCCCTGAAAGATGCGCGACTTATCGCACAGGAGTTGGCACACTGCCGACATCCCAGAAAGCGAATTGGCTCATTTGCTGTGTTGCAATGGACAAGGGGAGTAACACTGCTCGAGTGATTAAACCAAATAGAAACGATTTTAAAGTACTGAGACTTGTTTTTTCTACCGATCGTGAAGATCATTTTTCCATTCATCTGTGTAGATGAACAGTTGATGTTTGAAAACTGTCGCCGGCCGCTGTAGCCGAGATGTTCTAGGCGCTCAGTCCGGAACCGCACTGCTGTTACGGTCGCAGGTTCGAATCCTGCCTCGGGCATGGATGTGTGTGATGTTCTTAGGTTAGTTAGGTTTAAGTAGTTCTAAGTCTAGGGGACTGATGACTTCAGATGTTAAGTCCCATAGTGCTTAGAGCCATTTGAGCCATTTTGAAAATAATGTATAGATCAGAGAGAAGCACAAGTCAACGGATAAAGACAGTGCCATATAACAAGCAACTACATCTGCATAACAGCCAAAACTAAGATTTCAATTTGGGAAATTCAGCATTGGCTTCAAGCAACACTTTTAACACATGCGGTCCTTACATGCCTACATCTCCATTTACAACTACATACACACTCTGAAAGCCACCACACAGTCCATCGTGCAGGATACCTTGTACCACTACTAGTCATTCCCTTTCCTGTTCCACCCACAAACAGCACGGCGAAAACGACTGGCAACATCCCTCTGTACATGCCCTAATTTCTCGCACCTTTTCTACGTGATCCGTAAGCGAAATGTAAGTTGGCGGCATTAGAATTGTTCTACAGTCAGAAGAAATGCCTGTTCTCTGAGTTTCCTTAATATCATTTCGCAGAAAGAACGTCCCTTTAGGGATCCCATCTAAGTTCACGAACCATCACAATAATGATCTCCTGGTAATAAATCTAGCCGCTAATTTCACACGTCCTTGCTCACTCCTGACCATACTTTCGTCTCTGGTGGAAGCTAGAAGCTCGCTGTGGAGGAAAATGTACTCGATTCTGTTAAGAAGTCTTTGACCCTCATGTATTCCATATGCTCGGATTTTCGTTAGAGTTTACAGTGGGGCGACGAGGGAATAATAAAAGTGGACGGCCTAGAAAGGAGGGTTCGGATTAAAAAGTGTGTAAGAGGAGGCTGTAGCCTTTCGCCCGTACTGTGCAACCAGTGCATCAAAGAACCAACGATAGAAATAAAAGAAAGGTTTAGAAATGGAATTAAAATTAAGGATAAAAATATGTCAATGATGCCATTCGCTGATGCCATTACTATCTTGAGTGAAAGTGAAGAAGAATTACAGGCTCTCCTGAATGGAATGAACAGTGAGATGAGCACAGAATACGGACTGAGAGTAAATCGAAGAAAGACGAAAGTAATGAAAAGTAGCAGAAATGAGAACAGAGAGAAACTTAACAACAGGATCGATGGTCACGAAGTAGATGAAATTGATGAATTCTACTACCTAGGCAGTAAAATAACCAACGGCCGAAGGAGCAGAGAGGACTTTAAAAGCAGACTAGCACTGAAAAAAAAGGACATTCCTGGTATCAGACATAGGCCTCGATTTGAGGAAGAAATTTCGCAGAATGTACATTTGGAGCACAGCATTGTATGGTAGTGTAACATGGATTGTGGAAAAATCGGAACAGAAGAAAAAAGAGGTTCAAATGGCTCTGAGCACTATGCGACTTAACTTCTGAGGTCATCAGTCACCTCGAACTTAGAACTAATTAAACCTAACTAACCTAAGGACATCACACACATCCAGACTGCAGCGCCTAGAACCGCACGGCCACTCCGGCCGGCGGAACAGAAGAGGAACGAAGCATTTGAGGTGTGATCTATTGAAAAATGTTGAAAATTAGGTGGACGGATATGGTAAGGAATGACGAGGTTCTGCGTGGAATCGGAGAGGAAAGGGTTATGTGGAAAACACCAACAAGGAGAACGGACAGTATGATAGGACATCGGTTAAGACATCGGGGGATGACTTCCATCGCGCTAGGAAATAACTGAGGACGCAGGTTGCAAGTGCTACTCTGAGATGGAGAGGTTGGCACAGGAGAGGAATTCGTGGCAGGCAGCATCAAACCAGTCAGGAGACTGATCACAAAAAAAAGGGAGACACATCTCTTCACAACCATGGAACTCAGCAGACAGTTTCTTCACATGTACCACTCCCTGTTGAATGAATTTGTCACGGAGAGTCTCTTGTCACGGAAATTGTGCGCCGGGCTGGTGCCGAAGCAATTGATCCCAGAACACGAAGCAAAGCGTATGGGTGCAGCTTTGACTTTTCTGCAGCAGTAGCCCTGATGACGACGACGAGTTTCTGGACCGGAACATCACAGGTGATGAGACGTGGGTTGCACACAACACCTAGGAAATTAAGCAGCAGTCAGTGCACTGGCGTCACAGTGACTCTCTTTGCAAGACGAAATTCAGGGTGATTAAAGTTGTGTTCTGTGTTCTGGGGTAGACGGGAAGCTCTCCTAGTCGAATTCCTGACCAGAAGTGAGGTGGTGAATGCTGAGCGCTAGTAATAAACAATGTGTAAATTGGGGCCGGCCATTCAGAACAACCGGCGCTGGATGCTGAATGCCGGTGTTCTTTTGCTGCAGGATAACGCTCTTCCACACAGGGATGGACAGACAACAGAAGTCCGATAAAGTTTCGCCTCTCAGCGTTTTCCATCTGTTCCGGATCCTCAAAAAATTCCTGTCCCTTCGGAGTCAAACTGACAGAAGCAGTGCTTCACACAGTGGTTCGAGTCCGAGGCGGCAGACTTCTATAACCCAGAAACACAAAAGTTGGTCCCAGGATATGACAAATGTCTGAATTCCAGTGGTGAATATACTTAAAAATAGAAGGACATATACATGTTCCGATAAATCTTTCTGTTAATTTGTGTTTTGTTGCTATTCTCGACCCATGGGAAAATTAGTTCACGGATGCGCCTCGTGGAACTGCGTCTTACAACCGATCGAAATGCCACGCATTATTCTGCTATCTTAGCGGTAAGCATGTTCACTGAAATGGAACGGCCCGAGTCATTAAGAAAGTGGAGGGAAACTGATGGAAATGTTTTTTAGTAATTACTGCTGCTAGGGGACCTACCGACGACGTTAGATTTTCTAATATCTCAATACTCATAAATAGGAACACAGACATGAAATAAATTCATAAACTATATGCAGTAACGGAAAAATAGCACACAGCTAACACAGCAGTTGAATGGCGCCTTTGTAGCACGCATTAATAAGAAATGCTTAGTGAGCTGTCATAAGACATGTGTATTGCTATTAGAGCTAACCACAAGTAATCTTTATATGGAGCAAAGACAGCCTACCCATTTTCAGTCCAGTTGCCACTTGTACAAACTAAAGTTAGATGGTACTGTTCTCACTGCATTATCGACTGTGCGGTACAGCAACCGCTTACGATATTTTCTGAATAAAACCAGTATCGTTTGCAAAATTGTTTTTATTAATACCATTTACGCGTCTCGCTCTTGGGAGGCATCATCAGATTATGTAAAAATGTAGCAGAAGAAACGCCATTCGTCAGTTGTCACAACAGGACATAAAAGAAGAATAAAAATCATCTGAAAAAGACTCCATCTCGTGAAAAGTTTTTATTAGCATACATTATTTTCGGTTCCGGTGAAGTTCTCTCTGTAACATTCATACATAATCTGATGATGGTTTACAAGGGCGAACTGCGTAATTAGTATTAATAGAAACCATTTTGCAACCGAGACTGTCATTATTAAAAAAAAACTTACGCTTTTCGGTATGCGTTTATGCGACGCTTGGTGCAGGTACTGGATGTATATCTTCAATGTTAAAAGATTTTATTCATGATGCATAAATAAACGGAAAGATTCCTTGTTGTTAAAAAAACAAGTGTTCAAATGTGTGTGAAATCTTATGGGACTTAACTGCTAAGGTCATCAGTCCCTAAGCTTACACACTACATAACCTAAATTATCCTAAGGACAAACACACTCACCCATGCCCGGGGGAGGACACGAACCTCCGCCGGGACCAGCCGCTCAGTCCATGACTGCAGCGCCTTAGACCGCTTCTTTTTTATTGATCTCATTTTGTTCGTTTTTGTTCGTCGTATCTGCTCGGGGCGGACGTCGCAAGACACCCGTTTCAGTTCGTCGTTGATCCATTAACTCAGTGTTTTTTATTACAGAGGGCAGCCAACCCTCTGACCGAACACGCTGAGTTACCGTGCCGGCGACCGCTCGGCTAATCCCGCGCGGCTATCCTAACGCAGGTTAGTGGACATTAATATGGGGTGTGTCAAGACTTTGGTTTTATGACAGCTTTGATGGAAACACTTTCAATGAGGTGTCTGGACGTCTTTGGAGAAATGGCAGACCAAACTTCCCCAAGATCCGAAACCAGAGCGCCTTAGACCGCTGCAGCGCCTCAGACCGCTCGGCTAATCCCACGCGGCCTTGTTGTTCTGTTACACTGTTTAGATATACCAGTGGAAGCAGTAACAACTGTAACTCTCCCACGAATTACGTGATTTCCAAAACTCGTTCGACCGATTTGTGGATATACCTCGCCAGTCTCGGATCATTGCCGGCCGCGGTGACCGTGCGGTTCTAGGCACTTCAATCCGGAACCGCGTGGCTGCTACGGTCGCAGGTTCGAATCCTGCCTCGGGCATGGATGTGTGTGATGTCCTTAGGTTAGTTAGGTTTAAGTAGTTCTAAGTTCTAGGGGACTGATGACCTTAGATGTTGAGTCCCATAGTGCTCAGAGCCATTTGAACCATTTTTTCTCGGATCATTACCAAGTATGATTAATAGATGAAATTCAAAGGAGAGAGAGAGAGACGGGTTTGTTCAATAAGTTCAAAGGAGGAACTCTTCATTTTTGCGGTTTCTGTTCGTTTAGAAAAAGCTTTTTTATTTCATTCTGACTACCGATCGGTCTCGATATTTGCGCAACTGTCAAGTGCACCCGTAACAAAGCAGGGGAACTCAAATAACCTAGATGTAAAAGTACAGCGTCTATGCAACTAAACTTACTGTAGTTACATGGACTAGAACATTGTTACACGAGGCACGCGTGTAGCGTGACAAGTCACTGCGACTTTTACACTGTTGTACTTTTCACCTGAAGAATCACAGATGCAGTAGTACGTAATATACACACATCAAAGAAAGTTTTGCATCGCCCCGGTTCCTAGAACTCATGAAGATAGACGTTGATTGTGGATATTGTATCACAGACTCAGTCTGTTTGACTGTTCAGAGATTAGAGTGCTGCAACGCTCAATGTTTGACCGGTCACTGCTCGCCTGTTGACAGGGGGACCGAGCCGCTCGTGTCCGGCCCCACACGACTCGGCTCGATCACGTGCTCGCGCCATGTCTGTTCTCCGGATTCCGGACACGCGGATAACCGAGCATGACGGGTCACAGCTGACGTCTCACCTTACTTCGCCCCGGCTCGCTGCACTGTACTGCACCTGTCTGTCTCTCTCTCCCTCCCTCCCTCTCTCTCTCTCTCTCTCTCTCTCTCTGTCTCTCTCTCTCTCTCTCACACACACACACACACACAATGTATTTATCTCTGTCTCTCTCTCTTTTAATACAAAAGTAACGTTTCCAAGAACGGGTACGTGACACAGCTAAATTCATAAAGCACTTGGAAAGTAAAACGATATTTCAATACAATAGTGGGTAGAAGACGAGTCTCATTTCCGAACAGAAGATATATTTTGCCTTTCGTTAATAGGAAACATTAAATAAGTGCTGTCCCTGTAATCTAGAAGACAACCATCTTCATAAAGAAAGCATACAAAGAACATTAAACATTTACAGACGTAACTTGTCATACTTTTCACTTGTTTGCAACAGAAACAAAGTTATAGTTATTGTGGATCATCAGTAAATCACTAACGCGTTCCGGATTTAATTGGCTGCGGCGATGTGCTAGTAACATGCCGGCTTTACTACAGCATCTTTCACTAGGTGCGCTTGTTGCTGGGATACACAAAACACGTCTTGCAACTGCGGCCAGGCCTGGCAGATCTGTTTCATGTCTGCTCCACCACTTTAAGATGTCATCATTTCCGGAGTGCATTAAAATGTAGAGATCTACTTCATCTGCCGCGGATGATCTGTCGTTCCTCCATTCCTTGAAACGATCTCTCTTTCTGGGTGGTGATGACACAGTACTTGAAGGCTCTATGATAATAAACAAAAGAGACAAGTAATACAGAACTGACGTGGAAATCAAAGAAAAGTTCCCGTAAAAACGAGATGTTTTACGTTAATGAAATACACTATCCACTAACTATGCAAAAACGATTATGTTAATGATTGCTTGTTGTACCTGCGTAAGTAGCACACAATTGTCGCGCATTGCTAAGAATTTCCTGCTTTTCATTTATTTCAAGCATATTAAGATCACGGAAAGACGACCAAAGAAACGTAGCAGTTTTATGTCTGGAAGTGATCACAATCTTCTCACAAACAAAAGTCAAGGCTCGATTTTTAATCCTTTGTACCTCCTGTTAAGAAATACTTACCTGTTAGTACACATCAATTACGCTAGTTAATTATAAATCTATAGCGTATAATAATGAAACAGTGCTTTTAACTGCAGTAATTATTCACCTGAAAGTCGGTGTCATTGACACTGCAAATTTGTCTCAGTTTGTGAAACCAAAGAAGAACTAACTGGATTGTTGGTTCTTTTTCTCCTTCTAATTCATCTGTGGCCTCTTTAAATAGTCACAGAAAATGCGCAGTTTATCCTGCAAGCTCCTTATCATATCGTTGCAGTCTGTAAGTGGAGTCCGTCAGCAAAGCAGTAACTTCGTTATGCTGAGTGTGTAAGGATTCCAGCATAGGGTACAAGCTGATACCCAGATCTCCCAACATGAATCCCATAGAACATTTACGGGGCATAATCGAGAGGACAGTTCGTGTACAAAATCTTGCACTGGCAACACTTCCTCCATTATGGATGCCTATAGAGGCGCCACGGCTCATTATTTGTGCAGGGGACTTCCAACGACTTGCTGAGTCCATGCCACGTTAAACTGCTGCACTACGACGGGCAAAAGGAGGTTCGACACTATGCTAGGAGTTATCCCATGACTTTTGTTGAGTCAGTGTAGTAGAACAGCGCAGTACCACTCCTCGAACGCTCGCACATTGAACTATTCATGAATTGTCATCATGTTATGGCACTTTATTTGAAAAGGTCCAACTCAATCACATAAATTTTATAATTCGCAATCATCGGTTTCGGCTACTGCCATCTTCAAATCATAAAATATCAATGCCAAAATCTATATATTTAGGAACACAGTAAGTGTTCAGTTACTAAGTACCTGAATATACTGATTTTCACGTCGATACCTACGTCAGAATATTTTGTGATCTGAAGATGGCAGCAGCCGAAACCAGTAATTATGAATTGTAAAATTTCGCTGCGCGGAGTGGCCGCGTGGTTAGAGGCGTCATTCCACGGAATGCGGAGCCCTTCCCTCAGAGGTTCGAGTCCTCCCTCAGGCATGGATGTGTGTGTTGTTCTTAGCATAAGTTATTTTAAGTTAGTTTAAGTCGTGTGTAAGTCTGGGGACCCATGACGTCAGCAGTTTGGTCTCCTAAGAATTCACGCACATTTGAACATTTTGTAAAATTTGTGTGATTAAGACGAACCTTTACGGATAAAGTGCTTTAACTATTCATACGGCTCTTGCTTTTAGTACACTGCAGATAAAGAAGACTTTTAAAAAAGGAGCTGGAAAGTGATGTACTAAAGAGTTAGACAGCAGTAAAGCAGCTAAGAGCATCATCAAAAGCTGCGGGATCTAAACCCGTGAGCAGCTAAGTACAGTATTTCAGGTTAATTCTATTTACAGCGTGCAGAGAACTTTGATCACACTGTCAAGGGCCGCGTCTTGCAGCTCGTCACCCACACCTCACCTTCTCCGTTGAACGTGGCTTGTACTTGCATACTGGGCGTGACGTCACGAATTTCCTCGAACGGCCGGTATTTTCGTAAAGTCTACAAAAAACACCGGTGGCTAATTGCAGTGAAATTTGTAGGATAATTAAGCCAAAGAATGTTATACAATTATTTCTGCCCTGGAATTTGCATCTTCCGGACAATTTTATGACCGATTTCTATTTATTTTCTATGAAAAAATACCCTGCATTTAATTACTTCGAAGTTAGTTGACTACCAGTTATTTCATTCCTTAGTCCAGTGTATGCAAGGATTTTATTTTGCGTACCGAAACAAGGCAGTATCAAAAAGAAAAAAAAATCGCTACACAGTAAGCCCATATATGGCGGCCAGACAGATAAGTTACGATCTGCTGATAACATAAAAAGAATATTTTTAGACATTACACGGAAATATACGATGTCTGTGGCTATAATTTACGAACCTCTCGAAAGAAATACTGTATGCTCCTTAACGTACACGCAACAATTTTTTTGGCGTAGAGTGCGAGTTATCAACCTATTGAGGTTCAGAACTAGATAACATTGTTCTTGTTATGATCCTCAGTTCGGAGACTAATTTAATGCGGGTCACCACGCTAGCCGATCCTCAACAGACCTCTTCATCTTTGAATAACTTCCATTTGAACCTGCTTACTGTATTTGTCCCTGCGGGTCCCTCTCCAGTTTACCGCCCACCATTCCCTCCTTCGTCTCCATACGTGTAAAAAAAAAAAAAAAAAAAAGGTTCAAATTGCTCTGAGCACTATGGGACTATGGGACTTAACTTCTGAGGTCATCAGTCCCATAGAACTTAGAACTACTTAAACCTAACTAACCTAAGGACATCACACACATCCATGCCCGAGGCAGGATTCGAACCTGCGGCCGTAGCAGCAGCGCAGTTCCGGGCTGAAGCGCCTAGAACCGCTCTACCACAGCGGCCGGCAACTGGGGCCGAGTTTCTCAACCTCAGTACCTTGTCTTTCATTGGCAATATTCTTACCGACTGAGCTATGCAGGCACCACTTACGATCTGCTAGTGGCGGAGAAGTACTGGCAGTAGTGAAACTGTGAGGCCGCGTCGTTTTGCCTCGATATCTGAGTCGCTTGGAGGGCTGTGTGTGTAAAGTCTATGTACTGGGTTCGAGTCCCAGTCTGCCACACAGTTTTAACCACAAAGTTTCAACATGGTAATCAATAGGCCGTTACGAGTTCCAACAATTAAGGAAAACCTACCTAAAGCCTTGGTCCTTGGCCGGAACTGGTGGACAGAAGCTATTTTTATTGTATATTTGGGACAATGTTAAAGAGACAAAAAACAGAAAGGATTAGTGCGTCTGTTTGTGTCTTATAGTAAGCGTAAAAGAATAAGTTCGTGAGCAATTTTTTTATAATGCGCCTATCGGCGGCTTTTATTTCTGACTATTTGAGGCCTATGGCTACAAGTTACTACTCGTCAGCATCAGTACAAATCAAACAGAACACACACACACACACACACACACACACACACACACACACACACACACACACACACACACACACGTACGCAATTTTTATTTCCTTACAGGGCAATGGACAACGCTGTCCCAGAAATAAATTAAAATAGTTCCAATCCTCCAGTCGGATCAAGGTTTTTGCAAGGTTTTCCTTGGCCATCAGAATGTTAGGTCTGGAGCTCCCCTCCAAAACATTCACATTTGGAATTCCCTCTGCCCAACTTCCAACCTACTGTGATATCTGACGGAAAAGGGATAGAGTTCAACAGCCCATTCTGCTCTCTTGTGTAGGCTATGAAAGATTCGAAAGAAAGGAAAAGTACTACTCGTTTGGCGGTAAGGGACTGATGACCTCAGAAGTTAAGTCCCATAGTGCTCAGAGCCATTTTTTCTTTTGGCGGTAAGTAGAATATGTTGATTAAATCCTAGATTTTACTGTCACATATGCATATACACAAGTAAATGCCCACGAACTGAAAGTCCACAACTTTGCCTCGGATATACTGGTCCACGAATAAGTAAAAAATAGCTCCTCCTCCTACGTTAAAGCGAAGCTTTCACTTGCTTATAGGGCAAATGCGACAGCAATTGTTGATTCCCTCCGAAACGTCCACAGTTGAGACTCCTTTTACTCCAGTCGTAGCTCTGTTTAATTTCTCAGGAACAACAGAATCTGTTGAAAGTATAATGATCGCCGTAGGCTGATAAAATTAAATACTTTTTGAAAAAGTTATCAAGTTCACTTTCTTACACCATCAGCTACATTCAAGCCTGTACATCTTTCTCGTAGATAGTATTGTTCTAGCAGTGATTTAAAGTGGTTCTAATCCTCTAGTCCAGATCAAAGTCTTCGTGAGCTCTTTTTGGTTGTTAGGTATATACAGCAACCGAAAATCCTCTCGTAAATGCGAGGGCACCAAGTAGGCTGGTACAGTGGTAAAACAGTTTCTTTCTTCAGAAGGGAGATTTAATTCTCAGGCCAGCAACAAATACTGATGGCTTCCCTAAATGGCTAAGGGCGACTGATGAGAACTTTCCTTTGAGAAGGAAACAGCCACAGGGTTTTGTTCGTCGTATCGACGATGATAGGTAACTCCAGCGTACAGCCGAGGTAGTTACACCGCTGTGCTGAGACCCCTGCAGAGCAATCAAAATCACTTTACCAGCTGGATCCTAACTTCGGTGTAACTAAGTCCTTTGTTGCGGCGTAGCTACTCCCTTTCGGAAGTATCTGTTGAAAGACTAGCGAAATCACCATGACTTCGTGAGGGATATTGTCAGAGAACATTTTGCCCTTACATCCTTAAGAAATTTATGATCTTAATTCAACTGTGCATTTCGTTACGACTGCGAATTACGTACTGAAACATTTAAAATATAAGTAAGAAAGCTACGTTCAACACTGAAAGGTGGCTACACTGAGCCACAGCGCCAGAGATTGCGCCAAAGAGTATTATTCAGCCGCCTCCACTGGCAGTGCCTGTCGAGGACTCGTAGTAGTCAGTGCTTGGGGAGAACTCGTAGTAGTCAGTGCTTGTTGAGATGTGCTAGTGGAAAGTGCTTGTTGAGAACTCGTAGTAGTAAGTGCTTGCTGAGATGTCGTAGTGGCGAGTCGGTGTGGAGAGATTGTAATGTTTAGAGTGCTTTTCATCAATATAAACGAAGGTAAAAAAAAAAAATTTTTTTTTCTTTTCTCTCTCATTATTTCAGTGTCCTAAATAATGCGTCATTACAGGTTCAGTCAACAAAGCATCTGGCGTGTGTTCTTGTATTAGAGTGTAATTCTGGGTTTCTTGCGCAATTATAGTATTTCTAATTTTTTTCTATCACGTCAGTATAAATGGTATTTGAAATTTCTTGTCTTGTTGAAGAAGAACCGTGCCAGATGTGTACGTTGAGTCATACTTCCACACACAAAACAGTTATACTTGTGCCTTGGTTTTGTAGGTTTTATAGTTGCTGGGGACTTAATTAATTAATTGTGTTAACAGGAAATTTTCATTTCATTCTTTGTTGTTGTTCTATGCAGTCAGATTGCGTACTAAAACTAGTCAGGGCCAACCGTTTACGAGACTTGCGTAATCGGACAGACAGCTACTAAAAATTTAAAAAGTATTTTCATTAATAATAATTAAGCCCCCATGCACGTGGCGACCGCTGCTTCGGATCGTCCCTTGGAATCTTCTGACTGTAAAAATAGTAGACAGTAGTATTGTTGTAGTAATTTGTAGTTTAGTAATTGTAGTCTATTTTGCATGTGTAGATTTGGTAATTGTCATTCTTCTAATGCTATTTCAGAATTTAATTTTGCTGTCTTGTATACGCGTTTGACAATTTAGTGCAATTATTTCAATTGTTCGTTAATCGTGTTTGAAGGAAACATTTCGTGTGAATGGTATTGTTGGAGATAAAGAGTCATTATGTGTAATTTTCGTACAGTGACGAGTTTTGTATGTTTTGTAAATGATTACGCGATCGATGAAAAAGGCAAAAATGATGAATAGTGAGAATGACGAAATTGTTAACATGGCGAACTCGCCGACAGAGGAAAACAGTATGATGGATAATGAAGGGGAAAACAATGTAATAAGTCGGGAAAATAGTCCGGAACCATTTCAAAATTTTTCACAATCAAAAAATTTTCAGAATCCGAGATTAACGACAGAAGATTCTGGAATAGTATCGAACACAGATAGCTTTATGGCTATGCAGAAGGAAGTTAGTTTTGCGGGAAATGTTAGGGGCGAAAAGAATTTTGAACCATTTAATATGGAGCAGTTGATGGGTGCAATATTAAATTTAGGATCTGAATTAAAAACAGAGATAGGGACAATTAAAACTGAGATGGGAACAATGGAAACACGGTTAAACTCACGAATAGGGACATGTTTCAAAAATATGAAAGATGAATTAAAGAAAGAAATCAGAGAAGAAGTACAACCGATTTTGAATTCTCACAATAGCAGATTAATTGCAGTAGAGATTAGACAAAAGGAACAGGATAGAGAACAGGAAGAAAGAGATCGCGTGATAGTACAAAAATTTTCAGAATTAAATTTACAACGTGCACACGATAAGGAAGAAATAATTGAAAGAATCAAGGAATCCGTACCAAATGACAGAATAAATAACTTAACGCAACAGTGTGAACAGTTAACTACTAAAAGTGACAACACCGAAACCCGAGTTGTGACATTTACAGAAGACGTAAATAAAAGAAAGAACAATTAAGTGACTCATCGGAAAGAGTTGAGGAGATCTCAGATAAATTGACAAGTGTTAGTTTAGCAGAAGGGTTTGAAGAAAATAATTTGTTTCATTTACGTGATGCAACAAGAGAGCGCCAGGCGCGTGAATTTAACAATAATCGTCATTGTGACTGGGACAGACGAGGTAGGTCTTTGTCGCCACGAGGCGAAAACACTGACTATAAACACTTTTTGACTGTTCGGAAATTTAAGATCTTCCGCAATTCTAAGAATGACATACATCCATGTTCATGGTTAGATTAATTTATGTACGCGCTTCCGCCAAAGTTGCCACTAAGTCACAAACTGGAAATTATGTGCGGTTATATATGTCATCAGGGAATTCACTACCCTAAGTGAATATGTGCCGTAGCGAGCATAAGGCCCCGAGCTGTAGTGGTGCTATTTCCCTTTTAGTTTTCTTCACCGCTGCCTACTCTTTTACTATTCTTTGCCTCTGTCAAAACAACTCTTCTACTATCAATCTATCTAGAGAGTAAGTAAACAATAACCGGATATGACTATTTACCCAAAAGTGATTTCGGAAATTACCATATGGACTTACTGTATCTTCATCAGCATTCATTCGTAGCTTAAATGAAATTTTACCTGTTTATCTTCGTGACAATATTACTTCATATGTTGACGATATTCTTATTGCTAAACGTTCTTGGAGTGAGCACAACAAAATTTTGGATTCATTATTACGTATCTTTGCAAGAGTTGGCATTACTGTGAACTTGGAAAAATCTGAATTTGGTCGTTCTCAGGTGAAATTTCTCGGTCACATTATTCTACAGAAGGTATTCTTCCTGATCCAGAGAAATTAGACGCTATTCGTAATTATGCTGTTCCTACCACAAAACGTGATGTTCGTAGTTTTCTTGGTGTCTGTAATTTTCCTAGACGCTTTGTTAGATTGGACAATTTGGCCACACCTCGTTTTTGCGAACTATCTGGAAAATTCTTTTTACACGAAAATCGGTCGACAACTCTGTTTGGTTAGTTTGTATTCCTGATGAGTGGGTTAATAAGCTGATTTGGTATATGCATTTCAGTTATGCACACTTTAGTCCCAGAAAATGCTTAAGCCGCCAACAATTTCTCACAGAGCACCGTTGTTTCCTATCATTCCAGCGAAATTAAAGGACATGGCTGCAGTCGATTTGTTCGGTCCAGTGGTTCGTTCTACTAATGGTTTTGCGTACATTTTCGTAGCAGTGGAATTGACATCAAAATATGTGTGTTTTACACCTTTACGCAAAGCAACAGCAGTATCTAACGCTTTCAACAAACATTTTCTTAAAAAAGTGGGTCATGTTGATAAGGTTATATCAGGTAATGGATCACAGTTTCGTTCTAAAATTTGGCTTCGTACTCTACGGCGTCGTAAAATTAAACCAATTTTCATTTCACTTTTTCACATTCAATCTAACGCTTCAGAGAGTTGGATGAAGGAAATCAATAAATTGTGTCGTCTTTATTGTCATCAGAATCACAGAACGTGGGATCAGTATCTTCATATTTTTCAAAACATTCTGAATGAACTTCCTAATGATTCAACTTCTTTACCGCCAATGTTGTTTTGTTGTGGTCTTCAGTCCTGAGACTGGTTTGATGCAGCTCTCCATGCTACTCTATCCTGTGCAAGCTTTTTCATCTCCCAGTACCTACTGCAACCTACATCCTTCTGAATCTGCTTAGTGTATTCATCTCTTGGTCTCCCTCTACGATTTTTACCCTCCACGCTCCCCTCCAATACTAAATTGGTGATCCCTTGATGCCTCAGAACACGTCCTACCAACCGATCCCTTCTTCTAGTCAAGTTGCGCCACAAACTTCTCTTCTCCCCAATCCTATTCAATACTTCCTCATTAGTTATGTGATCTACCCATCTAATCTTCAGCATTCTTCTGTAGCACCACATTTCGAAAGCTTCTATTCTCTTCTTGTCCAAACTATTTATCGTCCATGTTTCACTTCCATACATGGCTACACTCCATACAAATACTTTCAGAAATGACTTCCTGACACTTAAATCAATACTGTATGTTAACAAATTTCTCTTCTTCAGAAACGCTTTCCTTGCCATTGCCAGCCTACATTTTATATGCTCTCTACTTCGACCATCATCAGTTATTTTGCTCCCCAAATAGCAAAACTCCTTTACTACTTTAAGTGCCTCATTTCCTAATCTAATTCCCTCAGCATCACCCGACTTAATTAGACTACATTCCATTATCCTTGTTTTGCTTTTGTTGATGTTCATCTTATATCCTCCTTTCAAGACACTGTCCATTCCATTCAACTGCTCTTCCAAGTCCTTTGCTGTCTCTGACAGAATTACAATGTCATCGGCGAACCTCAAAGTTTTTATTTCTTCTCCATGAATTTTAATACCTACTCCGAATTTTTCTTTTGATTTCTTTACTGCTTGCTCAATATACAGATTGAACAACATCGGGGAGAGGCTACAACCCTGTCTTACTCCCTTCCCAACCACTGCTTCCCTTTCATGTCCCTCGACTCTTATAACTGCCATCTGGTTTCTGTACAAATTGTAAATAGCCTTTCGCTCCCTGTATTTTACCCCTGCCACCTTCAGAATTTGAAAGAGAGTATTCCAGTCAACATTGTCAAAAGCTTTCTCTAAGTCTACAAATGCTAGAAACGTAGGTTTGCCCTTCCTTAATCTAGCTTCTAAGATGAGTCGTAGGGTTAGTATTGCCTCACGTGTTCCAGCATTTCTACGGAATCCAAACTAATCTTCCCCGAGGTTGGCTTCTACTAGTTTTTCCATTCGTCTGTAAAGAATTCGTGTTAGTATTTTGCAGCTGTGACTTATTAAGCTGATAGTTCGGTAATTTTCACATCTGTCAACACCTGCTTTCTTTGGGATTGGAATTATTATATTCTTCTTGAAGTCTGAGGGTATTTCGCCTGTCTCATACATCTTCCTCACCAGATGGTAGAGTTTTGTCAGGACTGGCTCTCCCACTGCCGTCAGTAGTTCCAATGGAACCGCCAATACTGATATTAAAAAACAAAGCACCAACAAATCGCATATCTGAAATCGTTCCTTTTCCGCCTACACGGAAACTGCGGCATTCTGAAGTTGTCAACCTGGCTCTACAAAATATTGCATCTGCGGCTGCTAGAAGAGAGAAATCAGCTAAGCGTCCTGGTCGTTTAAAAATCTTGTCAGTTGGCCAAAAGGTGTTAATTAAGTCTCATCGTTTGTCTCACAAAGGAAAAGGCTTGTGTCGCAAATTTTTTCTGCTTTATAACGGTCCATATAGAATTCGCAAAATTATTCATGATAACACTGTTGAAGTAGAAACTCTTAAATCACGACGCTCTAAGGGAATACATCATATATCTAACGTTAAAATTTTTGTGGAATGACATACTTTAGAGAAACTAACAGCTACATGTAAACATGCAGAGAATACAAGGATACCGCGCTGTGTTTTGGCGGCGGCATATACTCAAAGCAACAGTCAAGTCTGCGCGCCGCACAAGGCAGTCGTTGGCCGCAAACAATTGGTTCCTACGTCACGCGTCTACAGCTGATCGAGCGCTCAGTGCGAATGCACTGACAGCCGTAAACAAATACACAGTTTAATTTCTCCGATTAAATTCAGTATAAAGCTATAGTGACTTGATGAATTATGTTATTAACATTCAGTATTTTTCAGGATACGGTTCTATAAAATATTTAAGAACTTCAGGTAAATTCTGTGCGTGTCCGACGTTAAGACGACTTGCTATCGAGAAATTTTCAGGAAGAATGTAATTTCGAAGAAGAAACTAATAAACTAAAAAAGGTAACTATTAATTGAGTTCATTTTTCAGGTAACATATTTCCACTTAGGTACGTACTTTAGACGTAATTTGCTGCTCTCGATTACGTGATTCATACTTTGTGCTAAATTTCATGTTCTATGAAATTACTTGTGAAGCGACGTGCTTGCGTACGTTAACTGATTTTGACAATGATTATTAATGAACAGGGTTGTTATTTGTATATATTATGCATCGCTTGGCTGCAATGCTTTTTCACTGATGTCATATTTTTCTATTATGTGCCTGCTGTGCTTATTTATTTAAATTATAATTGTCACCTGATTAATTGTGCTGATGTGGTTAGGTATGTAAGTTATACTTTGTGATTTATTTGCTTGCGCCTTCATGTTTACTTATTAAGATTACATATGAACATTTATTTGCTTATGCTGATATGATGCTAATGACCTGTTTATTATGTTAGATAACATATTTGCTGCCTTGCTTATGGATTGCATATTTACACATTTCTGTTTTGTTGTCACAGCTACTCTTTAATTTGGTATATAGAAATGCTGATATACTGTGTATGAACATAGAGTTTAGGTCACACTATTGTATTAATTATAGATTGTTCGCTTGGCAGAGCCTCATTGTAAGAATTGTGCTGCATCCACTTGTTGACATTCTGTTCTCTACTGGTATATTTACTCGCTATTGCATGTTTTGCTGACGCTCAGTGCCTTATATTTTTAAGATAGGAAAATGAACTGCTATAATTTGACATAAACGACATTAGTACAAGAAACTTCATAGAAGTCACATGAGCTGGAGGTTTTATGAAAGCTGTATAAATGTATGCTAATAGGAAGGAAGCTAACGACATGACATACCAAAACTAGGTTTAGACCATTGACAGTTATTACTCTGCATTTTTCGTGAGCAATTGAAATAGGAAGTGACACTTGACACAAGAAATACTCCACATGTTTGCTTCTGTTTGCCATAATTCTTGAAGTGGTGTACACACTGTGAAATATTATGATCATTCACACTCCGTAATCGTACTTAATTACTGAGAGTTATTCGAACTAAGTCTGTTAGAGGTAATGTATGCATTTCTTTGCTTATAATTCATAATGAGTAGAAGATTAGAGTCAGATGGATTACACAGAGGTTGTGTGTTGACAATGTGTCTTCGGATTGTATGGGATGATGAGGTTTGCATTAGGATTTTATCTGTACTTGTTCGAGGAGACTGACTAGAGGAAAGAGTTGTTATGGAAGTGAAAAGATATTGGCAATAAGGTTTATATGTGTCGACGTATTGAAGAGGTATTATTGAGGTATTGAGATTATATGAAGTTGATGATTATTGGAGTTTTTGTGGACAAGAGGTAAGGTAAATGATATTGATGATAAGATTTACATGTATGGACGTAAGTGGTATTATTGAAGTATTGAGATTATGTGATGCTGATGATTATTGGAGATTTGGTGTATAAGAGGTAAAGTAAGTGAGGTGCATATTTTTTTTTTGTTGGTCTATATGGAACAAGGAGGATGAAGATAGCAGACTAGAACACTAAAGTAGAAAGAAGATTGTCTACACACACTTTGTTAAGTCAATAAGCTGTACATATTTTTTTTTTTTTTTTTTTTTTTTTTGGAGAGAGGAAGTATTTGCATATCTTGGCACACTGACAGTTGTTCAGCAACCGTACATTTTGATCTGGCTTGGCAAACATTGGTCTTGAAATGATGACTATGACGTTGACTTAACTATTATTGACTGTTATACATTGCTGCCACTACTCCTTGATACACATGATGAACATCAAACTTTGACAGAATTGCATTTACACAGTTAACACTATTCAATTACACAGTAGTACTTAATGTGGATGAAAGATGAGTGAGTGTGTTTTGTGTGTTTTCCTTTCCTAATCCTACCCACCTATCTCCTAAATATTATTTTATTTGTATGTTGTGGCTTGCACTGACACCCATAAATATTATAGGTTTACTGATGTTTGTGTATTTGTAATAGTTAATATGACAATTATCTGACATCATTTGTGTGTTTGTTATGATTTGTATGTTTAGTGTAAAAGCATTTGTATGTGGATTCAAACTATTGTTCATGCCTGAACTGTCTGATTAGTGATAGTGAATATTATGGACTGCTCTCTGGACCTGCTCATCATTGCTAGGTGCAACTGATGGACTGCTTTTATTGAAATGATGTCACTTGTTGGTGTCTGCACCTGCTCAACAATGCTGGGTGCCACTGATGGACTGCTTCTGCTGAAATGATGTCACTTGTTGGTGTCTGCACCCGTTCAACTTTACTGGGTGCCACTGATGAACTGCTTCTACTGAAATAGTGTGACTTGTTGCTGTGTGTACCTGTTCAACATTGCTGGGTGCCACAGATGGAACTGCTTCTACTGAAATAATGTCACTTGTTGCTGTGTGTACCTACTCAACATTACTGGGTGCCACTGATGGACTGTTTTTTTACTGAAATAATGTGACTTGTTGCTGTGTGTACCTGTTCAACATTGCTGGGTGCCACAGATGGAACTGCTTCTACTGAAATAATGTCACCTGTTGCTGTCTGCACCTGCTCATCATTGCTAGGGGCAACTGATGGACTGCTTGTACTGAAATAATGTCACTTGTTGGTGTCTGCACCCGTTCAACTTTACTGGGTGCCACTGATGAACTGCTTCTACTGAAATAGTGTGACTTGTTGCTGTGTGTACCTACTCAACATTACTGGGTGCCACTGATGGACTGTTTTTTTACTGAAATAATGTGACTTGTTGCTGTGTGTACCTGTTCAACATTGCTGGGTGCCACAGATGGAACTGCTTCTACTGAAATAATGTCACCTGTTGCTGTCTGCACCTGCTCATCATTGCTAGGGGCAACTGATGGACTGCTTGTACTGAAATAATGTCACTTGTTGGTGTCTGCACCTGTTCAACATTGCTGGGTGCCACTGATGGACTGCTTCTACTGAAATGATGTCACTTGTTTGCTGTCTGCACCTGTTCAACATTGCTGGGTGCCACTGATGGACTGCTTCTACTGAAATGATGTCAGTTGTTGGTGTCTGCACCTATTCAACATTGCTGGGTGCCACAGATGGAACTGCTTCTACTGAAATAATGTCACTTGTTGCTGTCTGCACCTGCTCATCATTGCTAGGTGCAACTGATGGACTACTTGTACTGAAATAATGTCACTTGTTGGTGTCTGCACCTGTTGACCATTGATGGGTGCTACTGCTGGAACTATCAACTACTTGTTTTTTTTAATCATTGAAAGCATTTTATGTGAACATTTGTATAAACTGATTTGTTGTGTATTGTGTGAACTATTATGTAAAGTCACATGTATGAAAAGAATTTGTATTGATTACTGTATTTTATATAGTTGTTGTTGTTGTTGTTGTTGTTGTGGTCTTCAGTCCTGAGACTGGTCTGATGCAGCTCTCCATGCTACTCTATCCTGTGCAAGCTTTTTCATCTCCCAGTACCTACTGCAACCTACATCCTTCTGAATCTGCTTTGTGTATTCATCTCTTGGTCTCCCTCTACGATTTTTACCCTCCACGCTGCCCTCCAATACTAAATTGGTGATCCCTTGATGCCTCAGAACATGTCCTACCAGCCGATCCCTTCTTCTGGTCAAGTTGTGCCACAAACTTCTCTTCTCCCCAATCCTATTCAATACTTCCTCATTAGTTATGTGATCTACCCATCTAATCTTCAGCATTCTTCTGTAGCACCACATTTCGAAAGCTTCTATTCTCTTCTTGTCCAAACTATTTATCGTCCATGTTTCACTTCCATACATGGCTACACTCCATACGAATACTTTCAGAAATGACTTCCTGACACTTAAATCAATACTGGATGTTAACAAATTTCTCTTCTTCAGAAACGCTTTCCTTGCCATTGTCAGCCTACATTTTATATCCTCTCTACTTCGACCATCATCAGTTATTTTGCTCCCCAAATAGCAAAACTCCTTTACTACTTTAAGTGTCTCATTTCCTAATCTAATTCCCTCAGCATCACCCGACTTCATTAGACTACATTCCATTATCCTTGTTTTGCTTTTGTTGATGTTCATCTTATATCCTCCTTTCAAGACACTGTCCATTCCGTTCAACTGCTCTTCGAAGTCCTTTGCTGTCTCTGACAGAATTACAATGTCATCGGCGAACCTCAAAGTTTTTATTTCTTCTCCATGAATTTTAATACCTACTCCGAATTTTTCTTTTGTTTCCTTTACTGCTTGCTCAATATACAGATTGAACAACATCGGGGAGAGGCTACAACCCTGTCTTACTCCCTTCCCAACCACTGCTTCCCTTTCATGTCCCTCGACTCTTATAACTGCCATCTGGTTTCTGTACAAATTGTAAATAGCCTTTCGCTCCCTGTATTTTACCCCTGCCACCTTTAGAATTTGAAAGAGAGTATTCCAGTCAACATTGTCAAAAGCTTTCTCTAAGTCTACAAATGCTAGAAACGTAGGTTTGCCTTTCCTTAATCTTTCTTCTAAGATAAGTCGTAAGGTCAGTATTGCCTCACGTGTTCCAGTGTTTCTACGGAATCCAAACTGATCTTCCCCGAGGTTGGCTTCTACTAGTTTTTCCATTCGTCTGTAAAGAATTCGTGTTAGTATTTTGCAGCTGTGACTTATTAAGCTGATAGTTCGGTAATTTTCACATCTGTCAACACCTGCTTTCTTTGGGATTGGAATTATTATATTCTTCTTGAAGTCTGAGGGTATTTCGCCTGTTTCATACATCTTGCTCACCAGATGGTAGAGTTTTGTCAGGACTGGCTCTCCCACGGCCGTCAGAAGTTCCAATGGAATATTGTCTACTCCGGGGGCCTTGTTTCGACTCAGGTCTTTCAGTGCTCTGTCAAACTCTTCACGCAGTATCATATCTCCCATTTCATCTTCATCTACATCCTCTTCCATTTCCATAATATTGTCCTCAAGTACATCGCCCTTGTATAGACCATCTATATACTCCTTCCACCTTTCTGCTTTTCCTTCTTTGCTTAGAACTGGGTTTCCATCTGAGCTCTTGATATTCATACAAGTCGTTCTCTTATCTCCAAATGTCTCTTTAATTTTCCTGTAGGCGGTATCTATCTTACCCCTAGTGAGATAGGCCTCTACATCCTTACATTTGTCCTCTAGCCATCCCTGCTTAGCCATTTTGCACTTCCTGTCGATCTCATTTTTGAGACGTTTGTATTCCTTTTTGCCTGTTTCACTTACTGCATTTTTATATTTTCTCCTTATTTTTCCCGAGGGCATGCAGCTTTACTGTATGATTACATGATGATGGCGTCCTCTTGGGTAAAATATTCCGGAGGTAAAATCCCCCATTCGGATCTCCGGGCGGGGACTACTCAAGAGGATGTCGTTATCAGGAGAAAGAAAACTGGCGTTCTACGGATCGGAGCGTGGAATGTCAGATCCCTTAATCGGGCAGGTAGGTTAGAAAATTTAAAAAGGGAAATGGATAGGATGAAGTTAGATATAGTGGGAATTAGTGAAGTTCGGTGTCAGGAGGAACAAGACTTCTGGTCAGGTGACTACAGGGTTATAAACACAAAATCAAATAGGGGTAATGCAGGAGTAGGTTTAATAATGAATAGGAAAATAGGAATGCGGGTAAGCTACTACAAACAGCATAGTGAACGCATTATTGTGGCCAAGATAGATACGAAGCCCACACCTACTACAGTAGTACAAGTTTATATGCCAACTAGCTCTGCCGATGACGAAGAAATTGAAGAAATATATGATGAAATAAAAGAAATTATTCAGATTGTGAAGGGAGACGAAAATTTAATAGTCATGGGTGACTGGAATTCGAGTGTAGGAAAAGGGAGAGAAGGAAACATAGTAGGTGAATATGGATTGGGGGACAGAAATGAAAGAGGAAGCCGCCTCGTAGAATTTTGCACAGAGCACAACATAATCATAACTAACACTTGGTTTAAGAATCATGAAAGAAGGTTGTATACATGGAAGAACCCTGGAGATACTAAAAGGTATCAGATAGATTATATAATGGTAAGACAGAGATTTAGGAACCAGGTTTTAAATTGTAAGACATTTCCAGGGACAGATGTGGACTCTGACCACAATCTATTGGTTATGACCTGTAGATTAAAACTGAAGAAACTGAAAAAAGGTGGGAATTTAAGGAGATGGGACCTGGATAAACTAAAAGAATCAGAGGTTGTACAGAGATTCAGGGAGAGCATAAGGGAGCAATTGACAGGAATGGGGGAAATAAATACAGTGGAAGAAGAATGGGTAGCTTTGAGGGATGAAGTAGTGAAGGCAGCAGAGGATCAAGTAGGTAAAAAGACGAGGGCTAGTAGAAATCCTTGGGTAACAGAAGAAATACTGAATTTAATTTTATATAGTAGGTTATTGAAAGGTCAGTGCAAAGCCAAAAATTTTATCTAATTATGTGATATTTAGGTATTAATATTATCTTTTATTTTTGTCTGTATTTTGTGGACGAATTTGGTGGTATTTTCACCACCAATGCTGGCAAAAATACCATCAAATCCTGGCCCGTGGAGGAGGGGCATATGAAAGGTGGCTACACTGAGCCACAGCGCCAGAGATTGCGCCAAAGAGTATTATTCAGCCGCCTCCACTGGCAGTGCCTGTCGAGGACTCGTAGTAGTCAGTGCTTGGGGAGAACTCGTAGTAGTCAGTGCTTGTTGAGATGTGCTAGTGGAAAGTGCTTGTTGAGAACTCGTAGTAGTAAGTGCTTGCTGAGATGTCGTAGTGGCGAGTCGGTGTGGAGAGATTGTAATGTTTAGAGTGCTTTTCATCAATATAAACGAAGGTAAAAAAAAAATTTTTTTTTCTTTTCTCTCTCATTATTTCAGTGTCCTAAATAATGCGTCATTACAGGTTCAGTCAACAAAGCATCTGGCGTGTGTTCTTGTATTAGAGTGTAATTCTGGGTTTCTTGCGCAATTATAGTATTTCTAATTTTTTTCTATCACGTCAGTATAAATGGTATTTGAAATTTCTTGTCTTGTTGAAGAAGAACCGTGCCAGATGTGTACGTTGAGTCATACTTCCACACACAGAACAGTTATACTTGTGCCTTGGTTTTGTGGGTTTTATAGTTGCTGGGGACTTAATTAATTAATTGTGTTAACAGGAAATTTTCATTTCATTCTTTGTTGTTGTTCTATGCAGTCAGATTGCGTACTAAAACTAGTCAGGGCCAACCGTTTACGAGACTTGCGTAATCGGACAGACAGCTACTAAAAATTTAAAAAGTATTTTCATTAATAATAATTAAGCCCCCATGCAACACTACAAGGACTTGTGCACTGAACTCTGGCGCTGACGTCACAAACGAGCAGGCAGTCGAATCAGACGGATATTAACAAGACATTATTTTGTCTGTGTTTTATTCTCGATATTCCAATATGTTATATGACTTATATCACATTATGTCACTGTTTTAAATATCTCCTGCTCGTAAAATATTTCCTTATAGAGTTGTCCAAGCCACGCCTGATTTTTTCCTAGGGTAGTTTCATTTGACCTCATTATTTAAGCTATTTCGACACAGTCTTTTTGACTCAGTACTCTTATCCCGTGACTTTGCGTTGCCGCAAACATTCTTGTAAGGTTTTAGAGAGCTAGAGTGCAATACACAGGTAAGGTATTACACCGTTGCACATAAATCGCTGGTGGCAGTCTGTGTGGCAGACAATACTTTCCCACTGATTGCAGGCTACATTTTAGTGTCTGCCGTTTTTCCATTTCTTTTTATATTCAATAGTTAAATGACGTAACTAGCAGATTATGCTTCTTTAAACGTATTGTTCTATAAATCGCACGGTGCACATAACACGCAAATTACTGAAAGAGTGGGGAGGTTCATACGACATAAATCGTCTTATATTGTTGCTGATGAAACCACGCTGTTATTCGGATTTACATATCTACTTTATTATGAACTGATTACAAAATGTGGAACCTGAGCCACGATGTAAACAATCATTTTGGTGCTAGGTTTCTATCCACAACACACGGTGATTCAACTGAGCTCTTCACCTCTAATACTACCGGTACCGACTAAGATATCGTAATTCTATTTTCAGTCATATGCATTGTAAAAACGTAGTCTCAAAATGATGTATAGTCTTACGACTTCCTATCAGTCACGTGATAAATTTACTAAGATGTCAGCAACTGAATAATTAAATGAAATAATCTATATATTTACGGCACTAGAAAAGTAAAACGAAGTTGTTCCATGTTTCATCACATCCAGTAAAGCAAAGGAACACTTATCTTGCGAAACCATGACGCGACAAATAGCTAACGGTTATGAAGTAACGAAAATGTAAAAAATATTGCTTATCGACAGATAACTATCGCTTCGACTTGTAGCTGTGTTAGCATTTGTGTGATGGGCCAGTTTATTCTAAGCAGAATTTTTCAAAACCACTCTCATAATAGTGGCAGTTATAAAGTACCGAACTCTTCTTTAAAAACAAAAATGCATCCTGCAGGTAAATAGATAATTACAACGCCAGGCATCTTCGACAAAATCCGGCAGATCGCTGTACTACACAGAATGTTCAATGCAGTCTGTGGGTTAGATTTTGACATGCGCTCGTAATGTAGGAATATCTACGGAGTGAGTGTAGAGTACGGCCTTTGTCGTGAACATCAAACCTGAAGTGCCACCCGATTAGTTTTATGTGGGATAGTAGCACTTCACTTCATACGCATACTCCTATTCACGGATATGATTTCTTTCAGTTATTATTGTGCAAACGTGTAGTCATACAATAATGGGTTTTCTGCCTAGCGCTTTACATTACATTTGTCTACGTTGAGAGCCAACTTCCAGTCCCTGCTCCTCTGTACGTCTTACTGTATGTTGGTACAATTTTCAAGCCTTAGGATTTCTTTGTAAACAACAGCATCACCCGCAGAAAGCCTCATGACGTTATCCACTGGGTCATTTTATACCCCTCTTGTGTGGTATGCCCGAAGTTACTTCCACGTCTGAAGATTTCTCTCCGCAAAGAGGGGCGTTCATGAAAAACACACACTGCTTAAAAGACGCACCAAAGCCACAATTTTGAAGATACGAGAGTGAAATTAGCCGCGGCTTCTCCCGGCGAAGGTTCGAGTCCTCCTTCGAGCATGGGTGTGTGTGTGTGTGTGTGTGTGTGTGTGTGTGTGTGTGTGTGTGTTGTTCTTAGCGTTAGTACGTTTAAGTTAGATTAAGTAGTCCGTAGGTTTAGGGGCCGATGACCTCAGCAGTTTAGTCTCATGAGACCTTACCACAGTTTTCCAGACAATGAAATTTTGTACGATGCTTTACATGAAATTAAAACATATATCGTTAAATTTACATAACGTTTTTTTAATGAATTTAAAAATTTTATCTCTGAAAAATTTGTACCTTTCTATCAGAAACTAATCAAGAGATTTCTACAAATTTTTTTCTGTTTCATCCGTTTGCATATAGTAACCTTTCTCATGAGGCTTTTTGAATTATCGAATAGGAGAATTTTAATAATTTTTTTAATTACAATTCTGTAAGTATAATATCCCATTCATAAAAATTTCAAGCATTTTGCCATATATCTCAGCTTACACTCAGAATTTCCAAATTTACTCTCTAGACAACATATATTGGGTTTATAGAAATAAGAGTACAAAATTTTGTATTTCTAATCTTCACAGATTCCGAGAAAAAGGTAAATAAATACTAAAAAACATAATTTTCAGGTAAAGCAATTTAAAAATTAATTTTTGAAAAGGCCCCAGGTTTGTACTCATGGGCGTCTTTTCCTTCAAGGCTTATTTTCTTGTTTCTTGTTTTCTGCCTTCTTCCAATTACCAAGTATTCAACTGGCTTTTCAGCTGCAGAGAGGCGCTGCAAGTCTATTTATTTCAAGATGACTTGAGTCAAATTTCCTATCTTAAAGTCCATTTTCTGTAATGCCTTCATCTTCCCTACTTTCACATCATACAAAACAAGATTTGCATCATAAATTGCAATTCTGGCAACTGTAGCAGCTGAAATTGCGATTTTAGGCCATTGGTTTCACATGAGATAGTTTAGAGACTCGCCTGGAGTTTCAGAAGTTCAGGTAATAAATGAATACGTTGCAGGTTGTGCTTTTATAAAACCGAGCTATTAGTTAATTTCGGCTGTGAGCCAATATCAAGCACAGTTGCTATATGATGTGTTACATATCGTGATCATCACATCCCTTTATGTGACATAAAAGAATGTGATGAGTACGATATGTAATAAACGACATAGGAAATGTGCTTGATAATGGCTCACGGCCGAAATTAGCTAAAAAATGGAGCGTTGCAGGAACGCCACGTCAGACATTTAATTATTCTTCAGGCGCTTCGGATGCGATTTCGTTACTGAAGCTGTGGCAACTTATTTTCCATGAGTTCAACTAATAAATAAAAACTTAAGTTGAAAATTGACAGTTTCGGTCAATTTCATGAACGTCGTCCCTCAATAATGACATGCTGTCTTCTGGTTGCTAAGAACTCTACAATGTAATCACACAGCTGGCCTTATAATTCGTACTTTGCTACTGTGTTCATTAAGCGCCAGTGCGGAACTCTATCGAACGACTCCCGGAAGTCAAAGCACGTGGCGTCAATATGGGCGTCGGTATTTGTCGCCTTTTAGGTTTCGTGTACAAACAGAGTGAGCTGGGTTTCATGCAAACGTCGTTTTCGGAACGCACGTTAATACGTTCAAAGGAGATACACTGAAGAACCAAAGAAAATTGTACACCTGCCTAATATCGTACGGCCCCCGTGAGTACACAGGACTGCCGCAACACGATGTGGCAAGGACTCGACTAATGTCTGAAGTAATGCTGGATGGAAGTGACACCATGAATCCTGCTGTCTATATATCCGTAAAAGTACGAGGGGCTGGAGATCTCTTCTGAGCAGCACGTTGTAAGGTATCCCAAATACGCTCAATAATATTCATGACTGGGGAGTATGGTGGTCAGCAGAAATGTTTAAACCCAATAGTGTGTTCCTGGAGTCAGTCTGTAGCATTTTCAGGATGTTTGGGCTGTCGAATTGCCCGAGTCCGTCGGAATGCACAATGGACATGAATGCATGCAGGTGGTCAGACAGGATGCTTACGTACGTGTCAGAGTTCAAGGGTGCCGTATCAATCCAACTGCACACGCCCTACACCACTACAGAGCCTCCACCAGCTTGAACAGTCCCCTTCTGAAATGCATAGTCCACGAATTCATGAGGTTGTCTCCGTACCCGTACACGACTATCCATTCGATAGAATCTGAAACGAGACTCGTCAGACCAGGTAACATATTTCCAGTCATCAACATCCAATGTCGGTGTTGACAGGCCCAGGCGAGGCGTAAAGCTTTGTGTCGCGCAGTCATCAAGGGTACACGTGGGTGCTTTCGGCTCAGAAAGCACATGTCGATGACGTTTCTTTGAATGGTTCGCAACGCTGACACTTTTTGAAGACCCATCAATGAAATCTGCAGCAATTTCCGGAAAGGTTGCACATCTGTCGCGTTGAACGATTCTCTTCAGTCTTCATTGGTCCCGTTCTTGCAGGATCTTTTTGTGGCCACAGCGATGTCGAAGATTTGGTATTTACTGGATTCCTGATATTCACAGTACACTCATGAAATGGTCATCCGGGAAAATCAACATTTCATCACTACTCGGAGACAGTGTCCCATCGCTCGTGCACCGACTATAACACCACGTTCTAACTCACTCACATCTTGATACCTACCACTGTGGCAGTAATGACCGATCTAACTGCACCAGGCTGTTCCGACCGCAGCGCCATATTCTGCCTGTTTACATATCTCTGTATTTGAATACGCATGCCTATACCAGTTTCTTCGGCGGTTCAGTGCAGTTTCTTTCTGCCACTTCTAGCCACCTTCCTGCACTGTTTCTATACGTGCGATCGGCGCACACACATCAATTCACTGCCGTGATACGAAGTCTGCGACGGAGAGTCACGTAATCGTCAAGTTGCAGTTCTACATTATTTGCATCGCTCCAAAGCGATCCGTTCGGTCTATTACGGGGTAGCTAATATGTCGTCCGGTGAGCGAACGTCGGCGACTATATTTGTGTTGTGTGCATGTGAATGCGCGCCCTACTTGGCGCAGGGTGCCCGCGGCGGCACAGTGTTTGCAGCAGAGGAGCCGTCGCGCTGTGCACGCCGTTATCTGGCGGCCGCTGAGTGCTGCGGGCGAGACTATCTAATCTGATGCGGCGCCAGGGCAGCCGAGTGGTGGCCAGCACGGCTCGCTGACGGCTAGAGGGGCAGCCGCGACAACATCAACATCACCGCAGCGCGCCACGGCACGCCACATCTGAGCACCGCGCAGCGCATAAACTCTGCGTCCACCCCGACGACCATGTCACACTGATGCAGTAAACACTGAAGTCCGAAATGCTGACAAGGGAAATTCCTCATCGCAACCCCCCCCCCCCCCCTCCTCCCCACAGAATGAGGGACAAGAGGGCCCAGCGAGGATCCCTCCAAAGACTCAGCACAGACCGAGCATAAAAACTGGAAGCAGGTGTACTGAACTGTGAAAAAAAAAGAGCAACATAGAAACAGTGAAATTTATAGTAAGTTCCTCTGGATCCAGACTGCTAAGGTCATCAGTCCATAGGCTTACACATTACTTAATCTAACTTAAACTAACTTACGCTAAGGACAACACACACACACACGCATGCCCGAGGGAGGCCTCTAACCTCCGACGGGGATAGGTGCTCAAATGGTTCACATGGCTCTGAGCACTGTGGGACTTAACATCTGAGGTCATCAGTGCCCTAGAGCTTAGAACTACTTAAACCTAACCAACCTAAGGAAATCACACACATCCATGCCCGTGGCAGGATTCGAACCTGCGACCGTAGCGGACGCGCGGTTCCAGACTGAAGCCCCTAGAACCGTTCTGCCACACCGGCCGGCTATCGGAATAGCTGCGCGAAACGTGGCCAGGCGCCCAAGACCGCATGGCTACCCCGCGTGGCAAAACAGTGAACGGTCCGAGAACATGAAAAAAAAATGGCTCTGAGCACTATGGGACTCAACTTCTAAGGTCATTAGTCCCCTAGAACTTAGAAGTAGTTAAACCTAACTAACCTAAGGACATCACACACATCCATGCCCGAGGCAGGATTCGAACCTGCGACCGCGGCGATCTCGCGGTTCCAGACTGCAGCGCCTAGAACCGCACGGCCACTTCGGCCGGCCGAGAACATGAATTGCAGTATAGAGGAAGGAGGAAGGATAATAGCGTCGTGGTTAAGTCATTATATACGTATATATTTTTCGCTGTTCGCTTTATTCAAATTTGTGTCTGTGGCGTAGTGTAACGTCTGTATGCTACAGCGAGGTGTAAGGTAGGGACCTATAATGGCAGCTGATTCTGCGCAACTACTCTATTAGCAGCCGAAAGGAAATGGCTTTCGAATGGGAACCGCAAACTTTTGATGACAAGGTGACAAGTCAACCGAATCTTCCATCAGAAAACACGAGTGGTGTCAGTACGTGTGTCATATGATAGGTATCACTTATGGACGCACGCAATGTGTACGACAGGTAAGTGAGTGAGATATGCCCCTTGCCCGATGTAGGTATTCGTATGAATGTGAATGTGATCACTCCCAAGGAAATACCGAAAACTTAACAGTTCGTCACATAAGCTGCAACAGATGAACGCAACAGTTTCACAATCACACAGTCTCTCTGTTCTCTGTCAAAACGTATGTTTTTAGCGTTTTTGAAGTTGCTTTCCGTTTTGGAAGCCTTGACTTGAATTTCTTTGTTGTAACATAGTTCACACAGGTTTATTTATTGCTTTCATTTCTGTGAGACGTCTATGTGGTAACTCGCCTGCTCTCACTATTTATTACATTTACTTGCGACTGTAACGTATTCTTACTACATAACTGATATTCTGTATCCAATATATAGTATGACAACTGCGAAGACTACACAAAGAGAACAAACATTTCAATGACCGCACAGACATTCATAATGTTGTGGAAAAAAATGGCACGAAGGAGTTTTGAACGCGGCTCGCCCGCCTTTCAGCCCAACACTGTAACAGCTTACCACGACGTCGGTGCTGTTTCAGTGTGCTCTTTATTGCATTTCTAGTTCTTGGACCGTTCACTGTTTCTATTTTACTTTCTTTTCCACAGTTCAGTACACCTTCTTCCTGTTTTCATGCTTGATTTGCGTTCAGTTTTTGACTGGCTATCCACTGGGGCATCTAACCATTAAACGTGACAGGGGAGCGACGGGGAGATTCCCTTGTGAGGACACTGCCGAGAAGTGTTGCTCTTCACTCGGCTATCGTGTGCCTAAGAAAGTACAAACTACGCAGCTTAGGGGAAGTTGGCGAAGGTGATCAATACAAGAGGAAGTGCTCCAAATTTGCGCTTCCATTTACTTTTCAAGACATAACTCACATTCTATTGAAGAAACGTAGGACGGAAAGAAGATTGTAGTTCATTGTTCTGTCGACAACAAGGTCGTTAGAGGAGGAGCTCATGCTCGGATGAGGGATGGGTGGAGAATGAAATCGGCCGTGCCCTTTCTAAGGAATCATTCAGGTATCTGCCTTATCTGATTTAGGGAAATCAAGAAAACCTAAATAATGATGGTCTGAGCTAGGTTTTCAACCATCATCCTCCGGAATGCGATTCCAGTGTGGTAACCACCGTGCCACCTCGATCGATCATTCTATTGAAAATAAACTGAAGACTGTAGCCGTAAAGTGTACTTTGAAGTCTCCTGCTTTAAACGACTATCGCAAAATGTAACATATTCTCACTATTTTTTCTTACTTTGGATTTAAAGAAAATTTTTGGAAGTCGACAAAATTTAGGATGTTGCCTAGATTTTTGGCCTGTCCGAAAAATATAGAGATATCATTGAGAAAACTCAGTAAAATTAATGAAAAACAATTTGACTGTAGATACAATATTGGAAACATTATATACAGTGCATGGCACATATTCACAATTGCGAATACGAGGAACTATCGCCGCGCGGAGTGGCCGCGCGGTTAGGGGCAACATATCACGAATAGCTCGGCCCCTCCCGCCGGAAGTTCGAGTCCTCTCTCGGGCAAGGGTGTGTGTTGTCCTTAGCGTAAGTTAGTTTAAGTAGTGTGTAAGTCTAGAGGCCGATGACCTTAGAAGTTTGGTCCATTATGAATTCACACACATTTGTACATTTGAACAACTATCGCCTGTACAGGAGAATGCCGACAGTGAAAATTTGTGCCATATCGGGACTCCAACCCGGATTTCCCGCTTTACGCAAGTGGTTGCGCTAACCGTTTTGCCAGTCCGTGCACAGGTCGCGGCTGGACCAAAACATCCACATGTCTTCGTTCCTGCGTCACAACCTGTACTGCTACGCACATTATGTAATTCACGTACAGATGATGACATTTTAACTGAAAGTCCCTGCCCGGTAGCGGCTGATAAATACTGCAAAAACGACATTGCAATGCCTGTGTTGTTAAGAAGGATGATGAAGTGTTCCTTCTTACAAGGGAATCACATTCATATTTAGTGGTAAGAAGGCCCAGTGGATATCACGTTCAAAACTGAACACAGATCAAGCTTGAAAAGCGCAGATGCTGTACTAGACTATGAAAAAAAGTAAAATAGAAACAGTGAACGATCCAAAAACAAGAATTGCAAGCGAGTGAGCCGTCTTCGAAACTCCTTTGTGCCGTTTATTCAGATGGTTCAAATGGCTCTACGTACTGTGGGACTTACCATCTGAGGTCATCAGTCTAAACTTAGAACTACATAAACCTAACTAACCTAAGGACGTCACACACATCTATGCCCGAGGCAGGATTCGAGCCTGCGGCCGTAGCAGCAGCGCGGTTCCGGACTGAAGTGCCTTGAACCGCTCAGCCACAGCGGCCGGCTTGCCGTTTATTATGTTTTTTTCCATAACATTATGAGCTGTACGTCCTATCACTGAAATGGTTGTTCTCTTTCTGTATTCTTGGCAATTGTCATACTACACACTGGTTATAGAATATGAGTCACGTGGTAAGAATACATTAGCGTTGCAAGTGACGAATAGTGAGAGCAGGCGAGGTACCACATAGACGTTTCACAGGAATGAGAACAACAAATAAACGGGAGTGAACTATGTTACAACAAGGGAATTCAAGAGTCAAAATTTCCAAAACGGAACGCAACTTAAAAGACGTTTGTTTTGACAGAGCTCACAGAAACTGCGTGGCTGTAAAACTGTTGCGTTTATTTATTGCAGCTTAAGTGACAAACTATTACGTTGTAATCGTTTCCTTGGGAATGATCATATTCACTTTCATAGGAACACCTACACTGGGCAAGGAGACATATGTCACTCACTCACCAGGCGTACAAACTAGGTGCGTCGGTAAGAGATACATATCATATGAAACACGCACTACCACTAATGCCGCATATGCCACACCAGACGTGTTTTCCGGTGATACGAATTCATAGTTGTACGAATCGCTTTGGTCACGTCTGTTTCATTCAGTTTCCTCTTATTTTCAATGCGGCATGTATTTCATTTATCGCCTTGTTCAAATGGTTCAAATGGCTCTGAGCACTATGGGACTTAACATCTGAGGTCATCAATCCCCTAGAATTTAGAACTACTTAAGCCTAAGGACTTCACACACATCCATGTCCGAGGTCGGATTCGAACCTGCGACCGTAGCGGTCGCACAGTTCCAGACTGAAGCGCCTAGAACCGTACCGCCATGTCGTCAAACATTGTTTGCGGTTCCCATTCGAAAGCCACTTCCTTCCGGCTGTTAATAGAGTGGTCAACTGTCATTACAGGTCCTTCCTTACACTTCGCTGTTGCAAGAGGACGTTACAGCACGACACATACATCGATTTCAACTCCATATTGCACGTGTTGTCCTTGGACCATTCTCTGTTTCTATGTTGCTGTTGTCTTTTTTTCACAGTTCAGCACACCTTCTTCCTAATTTCATGCTTGATCCGTATTCTATGGGCTGTCCACTGGTCCCTCTTACTAGTAAATCTGAAGGGGGTGCGATGGGAAGGCTCCCTTGTTCACATATCACTGTAATATCGTATTTTGTAAAGTAGTTGAAAAACAATAGGCTATATTTTTGTTTTTAAATAACTGCAGTTTGTCGAAAAATTAGTTCACGTGATGTACTACTTTTATGCTCATGATAAAAGTCACAAATATTAATTTCTTGTCAGTCCCTACACATTCGTTGTGTACACCTTTGTTACACATGGTGCACATAACAGCTCTCCTTGCACGACATCAGGAAATTTTTTTTTCACACAAAATGCATTCCGTGTCATCAGTGTCTTTATTTCTGCTTTTTTTCCAGGAGAGATCTCTACATCACTCAAGTCGTCATCAACGACCGGTGTGGCCGTTTCATTTTCAAACAGCCATCTTACTTTTTTCGTCCATTTCCTTTTGTATTTTTCATTTTTATTTTTCTCAACGTTCACGTTTGAGGATGAAATTTTACACTCTTTTTCAGACTTCAGTCCTTTTTCATAGCGTTTCGAAGGGGCGGATTAGTACACGATTTTTCTTCAGCAGTGCCCTTATGTGATGTTGTTTCGTAAAGAATGGCAGTTATCGCGACGGCTTTTACTATGTTAGCCGTACGAACGGGAGAAATGATGGAAGGAATAAAGGCCGATGAGGCAGGCGTCTTTGGTTGAGGATAATTAATTAAACGGGCTGACAGGTCAGATGTTCCCAGCATAGGACATTCGAAGACCACGGGAGGTCTTGAGAAGGCTATCGCACATTTTATCCCTGGTTGTAAGAATCGCTTTGGTCACATCTGTTTCGTACAGTTTCCTCTTATTTTCAATGCGGTATGTGTTTTGGCTTCGTTCTCGTCATTCTAGAACGAAAACGGCACTGGACAATCAGACTAACAAAATGGCCCCAAATTTGTATACAGCCGAAATTTAAACTATACCTCCGGCATTCTACAACAAAAACAGCAGTGGACAGTCATATTCACCAAATGGCCTCAAATCTGGCTACTGCCCAAATTTAGACCATACGTAACTGTCCGAATTTAGGCCATTACTACTCCATTATTTTTAGATTAATAACGAAACAACGAAAAATAGTAGGTGTCAAAAGTGAAAATGTAAAGAACTAAGTTTATCGTTGACACGAAATAATAGAGAAAAGACTATTCATAATCACAGGAACTTTATGAAAATATAACGAATGCATACCTGCAGAAGTTTTAAGATGTTAGAAACTCTGTTTATCTTGACTACAGTCACATACGACAGTGGACTGTCGTTGGGGCCTTTGGAGAACAGCTGACGTGGCCTGAAGCGCTCTTTTGCAATGTTACTTCTCGGCTGCTGCACCTTCCAGAACCAAATAACTAGCTAGACAATAGCCGAAATTTAGACTTCCTCTACATCACCTAATGACGAAGCTGCCTCTGCAGCTTGTACGGCCACGCAGATCTCACTCTCTGCGTGTAATTTTCAGTGTGCGCAGCATAGACGCACCCTCTTGTGCGTACGTTTATGTGTGTGTGTGTTAATTCTTAAGGGACCAAACGTCTGAGGTCATCGGTCCCTAGTCTTACACACTACTTAAACTAACTTAAGGTAACTTATGCTAAGAACAACACACACACCCATGCCCGAGGGAGGACTCGAACGTCCGGCGGGAGGGGCCGTGCAGTCCGTGACATGGCGCCTTAAACCACGTGGCCACTCCGAGCTGCGGGTATGTTTATGCTGAAACGTCACTGCTTCTTGTTTTTTTAGCAATTTGAGTGTCCCTGGTCGCGTCTCAAAGAGAAGAGAAAAGAGCAGAGTTTGGAACACACATCTTAGTATGTTTCTGTCGATTCTGAAACGGAATTTGGCACGGTGAAACGGGAGAGGCTGTGGGGACCACTAAAGGAGATTAAGAGTTCCAGCTCATATGTTTACGGCAGTTCACTCGTTATACAAAAATAATAAAATAAGGTTCAAATGGTTCAAATGGCTCTGAGCACTATGGGACTCAACTGCTGAGGTCATTAGTCCCCTAGAACTTAGAATTAGTTAAACCTAACTAACCTAAGGACATCACAAACATCCATGCCCGAGGCAGGATTCGAACCTGCGACCGTAGCGGTCTCGCGATTCCTGACTGCAGCGCCTTTAACCGCACGGCCACTTCGGCCGGCCAATAAAATAAGGATTCGTACTGCAATGAATAGTACAGAAGCTACCGATGTTAATTAAGGAGTTAGAAAAGGCTGCCCACTGTTCAACACCCTTTTCAATGTTTATACTGAGAATGTCAAATGTTCAAATGTGTGTGAATTCCCAAGGGACCAAACTACTTAGGTCATCGGTCCATAGACTTACACACTACTTAAACTAACTTATGCTAAGAACAACGCATACACGCATGCCCGAGTCAGGACTCGAACCTCCGGAGGGAGGGACCTGAGAATGTCGTTCGTAGCTGGTTGACTGTACAGGATGACCGGAAATTCCCGTTACAAACTTCTAGGACTTGTAGAGGGAGGGAGTACGTAATATTCTGAACAGAAACCTATGTCCAGAAACGCATCGTTCCCATTCTAAGACCGTTTCAATTCAGACGTTTGGCTCATTCCCTTCTTCTTGAGGAATTGAACTAGGCATGATGCAGTGCAATTATTAGGTAACAATTCCAAACGAAGCATAACGAAACAACCATTTATCACTTAAGCACATCGAGCCGCTATTATAATGCATCAGTACCGTCCAGTACATACAGTATGCTGGTATCCTTTTTGTTATGGAATTATGTGAACATGTAATATTTAAGTGTTAATGCAAACAAATGTGCCTAAGCGGTAAATGGATGTTTGGTTATGTCTCTTTTCGTAGTGTTGCCTAATAATTGTACTGCGTCACGCCTAAAGCTTCATGGAGCGGGAGCACAGCGTGTATCAGCGGCCCCACTGACAAACATACAATGTGGAAAAAGTGTGGAATCGGGTCTCGAGTGTAAGTAGTACAGAAGAACCAGACAGATGGCGTTGGACAGTCTATACGTTATCCATTTCCTAAGACCGCATTCATGTACAAAATGACAGCCCTAAAAATGAAGTTAACTGGTGTTTGTCCGTTAAAATAATTATTGCTTATGAAAAGGTAGTCAATAATATAAAAACAAGAATTTAACTATGCCTTAAAGACAAGGGAGCTAAACAAATAGCAAAGGATATACCAACAGACTTCACAACAACAAGGCTAAAGATCTTCAAAAGGCGACATAATTACATAAGAAAATTATTGATTTTTGTTGATCAGCTTATCATGGAGGAGGCCATCAACACCAAAAAACGTGTATTTACCGACCTCAAATTCCTCAAGTAAACGGAGTTTCGTCCCTTAAGGGCAAAGTGCAAAATTTGTATCTTATTGACAATAGGCAGGCAATAAAATAAATGGCTCTGAGCACTATGGGACTTAACATCTATGGTCATCAGTCCCCTAGAACTTAGAACTACTTAAACCTAACTAACCTAAGGACATCACACAACACCCAGTCATCACGAGGCAGAGAAAATCCCTAACCCCGCCGGGAATCGAACCCGGGAACCCGGGCGTGAGAAGCGAGAACGCCACCACACGACCACGAGCTGCGGACAGGCAGGCAATAGCCAGAAGCCTTAAATGTTCTGCAAATGGCTAATGTTGTTTTGTTTGCTCTCTTTTTATGAGCAGATGCTCCTGAAATCTGATTTTAAACATTCCTCCCATCTGTCTACATTTGATGCATTCTAATCTGTATCCCCCAGACTTATCATAAATACATTTCTGTGCTAGATCATTGTGAAGATATTGATGCTGTACATTGGTACCACTAGTAAAAGCGCTTGTACACCGAAAAAGCTTGGCTGGGTCATAACACATGTTACCTACAAAAGGGAAATCAAATTGTCATCATTTCCTTCTGCAGTTTATTTTTCTCCCACGTACCGAAAAACACTGGAAATTTTAGCGGGTTCCAGGAGAAAAATATATTGCCGATGGAAACCCGTGTGCGAAACCTTCATCCATCGAGACAACAGAGCGTCATATCCATAGCAAACAAGACCTTCCTAGGCAGCAGCTCTTCTCGCGATCGTGGAAACCAGTCACGATCACTGATGAATAAACAACACTGCCAGAAGTTCCGCCTATAGTCTGTCAGCGTACGAAGTCAGGTTTGCTTTCGAAGGGATGGCCTAGTGGCGCGTGCCTGTAACTTAGACGCTCTGTAGCGTCAATGCATGACGTTTCCGGACACGGGTTCCTATCCTCGATTTGCACCTCATGACACCCTCTAAAACACCTCTAAATTTGCTGCAACATTTCTGGGACATCTTGTGTAGGGTGAAATTTTACCCTGCAGAAGTCAGATGATATAGAGCTAAAATTTGTCACATTCAGACACGTCTGTGTAACGAAAAAACGTACACTAAAACATAACTTACAGAAAGAAACTTTAAATAAACGTTCCAAAGTCTTGCGTTTGCTGCAGCATTGTATCGGTTGTTGCAGTGTAACATCTGACCACTTACGGCGAATTAAGTCATCGGAAGTGAAGTTCTTCGGCTTTGTAGCGGATAAAAGAAAAACGTATACTAGAGAAGAACTAGACGCTGAACCTATTACAACTAGAATTGAAAAATATAAACTGAGCTGGAGAGACAATGTCCAACGTATATCTAATAATACGGTAACTATAGCTGCGGTACTACATAGCTCAACAGGAAAGAGCAACGTCGGGCGTCCCTTAATAAGATGACGTGAACTTCTCTAGAAAGGCCAACGTCCTGATCGTTAAAGGCGATGACGATGATGTTGGTTGTGGTGAGCTCTTTGCTCGCTCATTGTTCGCCACGCTGCTTGCTACGGTCCTCGCAAGACCAGGGTATCAAATTGTTGTCTGTTTCGAGTACCGATCATCGCCGGCCGTCCTAATACTTAAGCAGTCTCAAATTCACTTTAGCGATGGTATTGTTTACAGAGCTACTACTCGTTTATCGGTTTTTTGGGCACCACATCTACATCTACGGCGGCCAGAGCGGCCGTGCGGTTCTAGGCGCTACAGTCTGGAACCGAGCGACCGCTACGGTCGCAGGTTCGAATCCAGCTTCGGACATGGATGTGTGTGATGTCCTTAGGTTAGTTAGGTTTCAGTAGTTCTAAGTTCTAGCGGACTAATGACCTCAGACGTTAAGTCCCATAGTGCTGAGCCATTTTGAACTACATCTACGAACATACTCTGCAAACCACTATGAAATGGATGACAAAGGGTACTTTGTTTTTCTCTGTTCCATTCATGTATGGGGCGCGGGACTGTTAGATTTGTCTTCAAATGTCTGCCGTTATCCTTCAGATCAAACGAAGCTGTGAGTATTCGTGATGAACTTCGTATACGTTCAAAATCGCTGATACTCCTATCTGATACAGATCCATCCTCTTGAACAATATTACAAGACAGGTTGAACGACTTTGTAAATAACCATGTTTGTAGACTGACTAGTTTCTCAGCATCCTCTTGATGAAACCGCTATACGCAGACGTTACACATGTGTTGTGAGCTTAGGAGAGAATTTCAAGAATAAGAAATAAAAGTGTTGGTTATAAAGAAGCACTTACTTCAAACTTTTTTTTAAAGCAAAAATATCTGGAACAAGAGTTACACAGATCATTATAACCATTGATTCATACTGGGTGCAACAATTTTTAGACATTCTTTCTTCCGTTTCACCTAACTCATTATGTTCATTTCGTAAAATATCAGCACGAATACGTCCCATGTGGCAGATGAGGTGTGTGAAGTAAATGTGAATAAAAACTAACGAAAAACCCATTGAAAACCCATGAAGTCATCTTTATTTCGATGAATTATTAGATTCGTTTAGCAATCTAGCCATCTTCAGCTCATAAAACATTCTTGATTACTGTTGGTGTCGTTACGGCTTCACACATCGTTAAAATCTTTCTTCAAATGACAACATCCATACATGACATAATTAAAAAGATGTTTCGCGGCCAATATAATTGAACGATGCTCGTAAAACGAACGCGTTACTTTGCTAAAACTTAGTAGATTGTGTCAATTACTAAGTTTCCTCATGATAACGCCTTTGATGGCCGTCGTTCACCACTGTTTTTAAGTATATTACGCTTGGATTTTGTCGTTGTAAGAAAGATTTTAACGACGTGTGAAGCCGTAATGGCACCAACACCAATCAACAATATTTAATGGTCTGAAGGAGACTAGAATGTTAATCGAAACTCTTAATCCATACAAATAAAAATTCCATGCGCGATCTCGACTTCACAGGTGTTCAGTTCTTAACAAAAATAAAAATTTGCACCGGTTAACATATCTTGCGGTTGACAATGTCAACAAACTTGACGAAATATTATCCTAGAGCGAATTTCTGAAAAAAGGCTCTATTAATTCTTGAGTTGAGGTTAGAATCGATGAAAGTGTTGGCAGTGTGGACGCTCTACAGTCAAAGGGGGCACCCATACCTCCTGCATTTTCTTTAACCTTGAAAAAAAAGTGTATATAGTCGACAGACGATGCAGAGAATACCGATTTCGCTTACCGGAAGTGCAACTCACCACAGATATGAATAGCTACAGCGTTAATGCTAACAGTGAGCAGCAGGCAACAATATGCCAGCAACGAGGCTGTAGCATAAACATACCCTTACTCACCACTATTACGCAGACACTACGTCGTGGCGGTCAGCCAGGAGCGTAAACAAACGAGATTTAGACCGCCCGAGGGGACAGCAGCGGCGAGGGGGCGCAAGCTCCGACTCCGTCTCTCAGGGTAGGCAGCCTACGTCCGTGTTCGGTGCTCCTGCGAATTCAGAACTGCCATTAAGGATACAGGCTACTTATAAATGGCGGAAAAATCGAAATTTTTTATGACTTTATTAAATTCCATAGTCTTTCCTGATTACATTGATATATACTTATAGGATTTCAAATGAAAAATGCCCTATATATATACAAAATTTTAAAGTTACGGTCATGTATGCCACCACGCCCCCTTTATTTCTGTTACAGGAACCACTATTATTTCGAAAAGAACTGTGAACTTTCTGTTTGCAGCGATTATACGTATGATACATTGTATATGTTGGTAACAGTGCAGTTTGTAGTGTCTGCAAATGATTATCTTTGATAGTATTTACTTTTGTTTCGCTGAAGAACTTTGTTCACATGTTACTGAATATTTGTTACCAGAGTGCTGCATATATTTGTGGAAGCACATATCCCTTAGTGTGCAATAAATACGAACTAAGCCATGCATCAGTAAATTCAATAAAAGGAAATTCAGTGGTAACCAGTTCACAAACAAAGCAAGCTACACTGTTGAAAGTAACCTATTTATCAGTTCTTCAGGGAAGAATCTCCCACATGGCATGCCTCCTGGTGATACAAATTTTTGTGTTAACAATGACGCTGTTTGTAGGGAATTTGTTGTTGTTAATGTGGTCATCTTATTTTCTTTGATAAAGGATGTGGCGAATGTAGACAATGTGATGGTGTAGGCTGTCTGGAAATAACTGAACAACAAAGTAGTAGGAAGGGTTTAGCGTCAATATTAGTTTTCTTTGTAGATCCTGCAACAAATCTACCTCGAAAATGACTTCCAACATTGTGCATAATTCATATTATATGAATTTGAAATTAGTATTTGCGTTGCGTGCAATAGGAAAAGGAAAAAAAGGCTGCCCAAACGTTCTGTGGTTTGATGGATCTTCCTCCTCCTACCAGTAGGTTCAGCAAGTACATAAAAATACTGTTAGGTGCCTTGAAGATTGTGTCTAAGGCATCTACGAAACGTGCAGTAGAAGAAACTATAAATATTTGTGGAACCAGGACACTGCTGTTACACTTGATTGGCATGGCAACGTCGAGGACATCGTTCCTTGAATGGTGCTGTAAGTGCTACTTCTCTGGAGAATGGAAAGGTTGTTAATGTTGAGTGCTTATCTAAGTACTGCCACACCTGTCATGGTAACACTGAAGGACATATCGAACATCAGTGTTCTAAGAATTATGATGGTTACAGTGATGGTATAGTGTGTGATGGAACACTAAAATTATTTCAGAGTTCAGTGCCCGTTTATAACGTTAGACATACGAAGTACCTAGGCGATGGAGACTCTAAAGCTATCAATAAAATTAATGGGTTCAATGTTTATGGTGATACCTTGGTAACAAAAATGGAGCGTTGTGAAAATGTGCAAAAGAGGATGAGTGCTAGACTGAGGAAGCTACGAAGAGAAATTAAAGGGAAGTTGCTATCTGATGGAAAATCCTTCCTCGGGCACGGGTGTGTGTGTTGTCAATAGCGTAAGTTAGTTTAAGTTAGATTAAGTAGTGTGTAGGCTTAGGGAGCGATGACCTC